>NC_141549.1:66008125-66334687 GCF_021556685.1 Rattus norvegicus
CACCAAGCTCTCATCTGTGAACCTATCATTCTATGTCTGTATCTATATCTATTAATGTTCTAATTCTAAAGTCTAATCATCAGTGTATGAATAATATAAAAATTTGTGTAAATTAATTTTAACTCTAATAAATGCAAAATATTTGTACAGTGACCCCTCACCTAACATTTAGTGAATGAGGAACCCGAGGTCTGAGAGATTCAAGGGCTGTAATCTGGGTTTGCCCATCCAAGGCCTTTCCACTACAAAGCAGAAGACATGCTTACAAAATGTTCTGGACAATCATTAACAATACATGTCAGTCAGCTTCCCACTGCTGTACAAACACCTGAGATAAATCAGCCTGAAAGAAGGAAGGTTTCCCTTCACCTCACAGATTCCAGTCAATTATCCCTTGGCGCCACAACAGCCTTGGATCATTGGACACACAGCCCATCACGGTGGGAGACCAATAAAGCTGCTTGCCTATGATATCCAGAAAGTAAAGGGAGAAGAAAAGAACCCAGAGTCTCACAATCCCCTCAAGAACATACCCCACGTGACTTCAATTTCTCCTACTAGGCGTTACTCTTTTTCTTTTTTTTTTTTCTGGAGCTGAGGACCGAACCCAGGGCCTTGCACTTGCTAGGCAAGCGCTCTACCACTCAGCTAAATCCCCAACCCCTAGGCCTTACTCTTAAGGGCCCACCTGCTCCAATAGTGCTCAGCTAGATTTGCAAGCCTTTGACATGTAGGTCTTGATGGGACATTCAAGATCCAAACCAGAGTAACCATCACTTCTTGAGTGGTTCCAGTTTTACCTCTGCCCTGTTCATCAATCACCCTTTGAGGAAGAGCAGTTCCTACATTAGCAAAGCATCCCACAGTCTCCTAGATCAGAAGACAGGTTTGCTAATAAATGAAAAGTGACATTTTCATTGGCTCCGTGCTGACCAGAATCTTGTGCCCAATCTGGGAGCACAGGAAGGGAGACATGAGACAAAGCCCAGATAACCAGAGAGGAAAGTTAGGCAGAACCTAGAAATGAGATTTCAGCCTTTTGGCATACAGGATAAGCATTCCTAAGGTGAAAAATCCAAGATCTAAAATGCATCAAACTCTGAAACAATGAGCATCAGCTACAGTAGGTGGAAAGTTCCACATCTGCCCATGAGAGAGGCTGCAGTCAAAACCCAGGGGGACTAAAAATATTGCCCAGTGGATTAAAATTCCCTCAGGCTGTGGAATATAAAGTGTGTGAGGCACAAATAGATTTTGTTCAGATTTGGGTCCCTAGCCTCTTACTATGTTATCTTATTGTATATACATAACTATATCAGGATTGGAAATCATCTCAGAAATATTTCTATTCTAAGCACTTTAGATAAGGATTACTCAACCTTATGTATGATGATTTTTTTAAGATTTTTATTCTTTACATACATTACATCCTGACCACTGTTTCCCCTACCTCCACCCCTCCCCACTCCCAGCCACCCCTTCTCCAGAGCCTTTCTTCCTTTTTTAAAAAGAAGGAGAAATAAAGCAGGCCTCCCACGGATCTCAGCATAATAAAACCATGCACAAACCCTCATATCAAGGCTGAGTGAGACAACCTGGTAGGAGGAGAGGGGTCTCAAGCACAGGCCATGATGTCTTACACGCCTACTGCTAAGAGTCCCACAAGAGCACCAAGCTTTACAACCACAGGAGGCCTAGCACAGACCCATGTGGGGTCCGAGATTGTTGCTGCAGTCTCCATAAGTCCATATGAATTCTGCTTGGTTGGTTCTTTGGGTTGTGTTCTCCTGGTGTCCTGGACCCTTCTAGTTACTAGGATCCCCCCTCCCCTCTTCTGTGTATATAGTAATTTTTATAAAGCTATATCCACCCATCAGACCTGCAAGACAGACCTTGTTCCTGCTCCTGCTCCTGCTCGCCGTCTCCCACCAGCACTAGACATCCCTCCCTTTATCTCATCTAGGGAGGAAATGGGAAAAGGAGAAGGCAATGATGAGGGTCAACAGTCCATCTTCCTGGGACTTTATCACTTTCTCACAGGAGCCCAATATGGTAATAAGGTGGAAATCTAGGAACACACACCATTTTCCAACAAGGATGACTACAGCAATGATGTCCCTTCTGTCTTGTCTTGGATCAAACAACAGACTGTGGGCCTCTCAATGTCCTCCAATGTTTTACCATTTAAAGGGACAAACACCACCATACCCTGACAGCCCCAATGCTCTTTTGTGCATTCCCTTCCTTCTCGCACAGTCGTGCCTCACAGACCACCTTGTGCAGTGCATCAGTACCTCGTCAGAATTTTCATCAATGTTTCTTTAATAACGCGTTTATTCTCAGCCTTTTGTTGTTGTTGGAGAGCCCTCCACCCCCTTTGTGCTTCATGGTGTCTTTAGCCCATTGAGAGCCTTTCTGATACGTTTCCCATTGTGGTTTTAAAAAAAGAAATAATTGGGAAACGGCTGACTTCTTTTGGTTACGCGGAAAACCGGCATGTCGGTGGTTGTTTCAGACATGCTTAATAAGAAAGCCATTAGAAAGGCAGAAGAGAACCCTATCATTATTTCCTGGTTTCCTCCTTAATTATAGACAATCGCTCTTGAAGGAAGGGGGACAGCTTCTCTGACAAAAGTTGTGTAGCATTTAGCAGAACAATTTGGAACCGGATTGAATGGATCACTGCTGTGTCAACTCGCAGATGCTCAACAAAAACTGCTTAGATGGGATGAGAGGCTAATTCAGCTGTTTCTCCCTTCACTCAGGAAGTGGAAAGTGGGTGATTTTTTTAATGGTTGCCCATTCTTTTTTTTTTTATGTTGGAGCATTTCATACATGCATGTTTTGGTCAAATCTATCCCCATCCCTTCCTCTTTGCCTCCTCCCCTAACGCTTTCCTTCTCAACTTCACATGTTCTCTTTGGTAAACCCCCTGAGCCTATCTAGTGTTGCCTGCATGTGCGCGTGGGTATAGGACTATCTACTGGAGTCATATTAACAGCTATGGCCATTGCTTTTGGTTACACTCCAAAACATGACGTCAAGACTCTATTCCTGAAGACACCACATTCCTAAGACACAGGATGCAGAAAAAGCAAGCTGGTATCAACCTACAGGTTTCATTCCAGGGTCTAGATTCTGTAGTATTTGGAAGTACTCTACACACAGTCAGTGGGGGGGAACCATCAACAATCTTACCTTGCTGTGAACCTTGTAAGCGACAGCCCCAGAAAGGTATGTTTGCCAATGTGGTAGTGGCACAACCGTTATGAAAATAACCAATAACTTTCTGATTGGATTGGAAGCTATTCAACAAGATGAAATTCATGCCTGTTAAGGTTCACTGGGCCAAAAACCAATGGCTAGCTAGGTCCTAGGTCCTAGGGGATAGCCAAGTATCATGCTGCTAAACCAATATAATATTTAAACTGCCCTCTAAGTTCTTTCCACCTGTGGTTTGAATGAGAATGAACCCTATTCACCTATTGGTTTGAGTGCTCAGTCCCCAGTTAGTGGGGACTATTTGAAAAGGGTCTTATTGGAAGACATATATGTCTTTTAAAATATTTTATTAATTTCATTTTTAAAATGTTAAGTCTATAAATGCAGTAATCTTTCTGCCTCGAACTACAACCTATTGACTTGTACCAACAGTCAACAGTGTAACTACTGAAAAGAGTCCACTTTTAGTATCATGAATGTTTTGAATCTAATGCAAATATACTATGTTGCAACTTGTTTTCTAGTTTAGTATGAGTCATTCTCTCTCCGTCTCTGTCTCTCTCCCTTCCCCCAATATATGTGTGTGTGTTTGTGTGTGTGTGTGTGTGTGTATGTGTGTGTATGTGTATGTGTGTATGTGTATGTGTGTATGTGTGTATTGTGTGTATGTGTATGTGTGTGTATGTGTATGTGTGTATGTGTGTATGTGTGTATGTGTGTGTGCATGTGTGTGCATATGTGTGTGCATGTGTGTGCATGTGTGTGTGCATGTGTGTGCATGTGTATGTGTGTGTGTATGTATATATGCATGTGTATTGACATTCCTTGATACATGCTGGCTGTGGGTGCCTCCGTATTGCTCTTCTTGCTGTTAGGAAGCAGTCAGGAACAGCCTGTACCCATGGCTTTGCAAATGTGTGCACATTTACCTACAAAATAAATTCAGAAAAGCAGAAATGGTGAGTCAAAGAATCGAACATTTTAGGGGTTGGGGATTTAGCTCAGTGGTAGAGCGCTTGCCTAGGAAGTGCAAGGCCCTGGGTTCGGTCCCCAGCTCCAGAAAAAAAAAAAAAAAGAATCGAACATTTTAAATCATTACAACATTAATTGTGTTGTGCCATACTTTGCCAAGTTAATTTTAAATGCTAGTGCCGATGTGCTGTCCCAGGAGAAACAGCACACAGGGTGTTGGTAAGGATCTTAGCCAACTGTAGAGGGTGGGGTGGAAATCATCAAATTTTAATCTTTGCTAGTCCCGTGGGAGTCAACACACGTGAGTCTCTGAGTTTTCTTTGACTATCAGTGAGCATGGTTCTTGTTTATGAACAACACTTTTTATACATGGCCTCCCGCTACGGGGCCTCCCTCTCCATCTTTCTTTACATGGCCTCCCTCTCTGTGAGGCTTCCTTCTTTCTGCATTATGCAGTTTGCTCTGAAATGTTAGCCTTTTGCTTTTCTCTTTCCAGGAGCTCTTGGCTAGCATGGTGAAATGAGCCCTTTTGTTACAAATGGTGCCACATTTTCTTCCCAGACTGTCTTACCTTGTGTTTCAAGCAGATGATTTTTTTTCCTGTAGGCAGATCTGCTTTCTCTCCCTTTACTGTTCTAACTCTCACACTGTGCTCCACAGAGCTGTACTTGTTCTCAGATTTTTCTTAATTCCTGAGAGTTTCGGTCTCATGTTTTTATAGATCCACATTTTTTTTTAATTGAAACATTCGGTCCTTCTGGGATTTATTTGGTGCAAGGAAGGAAATAGGAATCAAAACTTTCCTAGGTGAGGCAGTTACTCACTCCGGGAAAGCACAGTGAGTTCAACCAAATCCTCCATGACGCATGGAAAGCATGAGTTCACTGTATCGAGGCTAAACAGCCCACCGCCATGTTCGTCGTGTTCGTCATGCCCCTCAGCCTCCACCATCTGGCTGCCTCATGATGACCTTCTGGTCTGTGCAGTTGGCTGAGTCAGGCCTCAGTTTACCTCACAAGCGTGCCAACATCAATTGACTGAATGCTTCTTCATTGTTCTCCTACTTTGGGAATTCTTTTTTTTTTTTTTTTTTTTTTGGAGCTGGGGTCCGAACCCAGGGCCTTGCGCTTGCTAGGCAAGCGCTCTACCACTGAGCTAAATCCCCAACCCAACTACTTATTGCATATATGATATGTTTCTATCCTTACTCTCACCATTTCACCCAAGCCTGAGTTAATCCCAACGTCTCTTAAGGCGTCTCGTTACCCACTCATTTACAAGCACATTGCGTGATCTTGATGCAATCTCCAAAAAGAACATCGGAATATGGTCTTGGATGTGTCTGTCATGAATTCGGTTGTTGGTCCCTGCCGTAGATGTTTCCGTCCCTGTTTCACCACGTTAACAGTTCTTCTGACTCCTTCCTTCAGAGTAGACCTCAGACGGTTGCCGACAAACACCTAGTCATTGGCAATATTTTGAGGGCAGAAAGAAAATGGTAATGGTGGGTTTGTGTAATGAGAAGAGCCTTGGTGAATGACAGTACCTCACGAAGATAGTATCTTAGCCTGGAGACGCCAGGAAGTCTGACAGTCGGCTCCATATCATTCACCTGTGATGTGTAATATTATTAGATCATTGGCCTCTTGGCCTTTGCCCAAAGCCAGTTCTTGCATCTGAGCCAGCAATGTCAACACCCACAAAGGCCTCATCGTTCCAGTCTCCAGGGCCCCTGTGCAACACCTCTGACCAAGGCACAGAAAAAAATCATTAAGCAACTTCTTGGTTGTTCAGTGGATGAAGAATGCATTGGTCCAAACCAATCAATCAACCTATTTATCTGTCTATCCATCTATATCTCTCATTTGTTCTCTCTAGTTCTTTTCCTTTCTTCTCTATTCTATGCTGAAATAGTGCCTGAAAGAAAATGAAATGTCAAACAAAAACAAATATATTGATGATATATTGACAAATTGATAGTATATAGCAAATATATCGACAACATACTGAAAAATCACTGATAGCATATAACAAATATATTGATGATATATTGATACATTATTGATAATATATCACAAATATCTTGTCAATATATTGACAAAAGCCAAATTTAGAACCTGAAAGCAGGTGGTTCCTCAGTTGTTGTTTGTTGGGAGCAGCCTTGAGATGGCGAAAGCAGCCTTCAAGTTAAAAAGCAATTGTGTTCTAGCCTTATGCTAGAATAATAAGCAATAGTCTTCAGGTTAAAAAGCAATTGTATTTTAGCCTTATGATAGAACAAAAAGCAATAGCCTTAGGTTAGATCAAAGCAGCACCTGCAGCTCTACATAAATTCAATAGATAGCATAAATCTAGGTGTCAGATCACTGAGTACCGGTGGTCAGGCACTGATGGTCAGGACACTAAGCAACCCACCCTGCTGTTCCCCCGCTTGGCTGATTTACCCAGCCAATATCCTGGTTATCAAGCCAGGCCCATTCTTTTGTGGTCACCCAACCCCTCCCCACATTTTGCTTCTACCAGTATATCTTCAGCCTGAGAAAAATTAAAAATTGTCAGCTTGATCAGACTTCTTGACTTGCTGTCCGTTCTTTGTGTCTCTTGTCCCCCATTCTCTCCTAGGTGGACCCCAGACCCTGGTCGACTGCCCTGCGGGTCGGGGCAGCTGTTACCACTGCTCTCTTGCAGCATGACAACCCAATAAGCTTGTCTGAGGAAGGGAGAGAGGGAAGGAGGAAAGATGGACGGAAGGAAGGAAGGAAGGAAGGAAGGAAGGAAGGAAGGAAGGAAGGAAGGATGAAGGAAGGGAATATTTCTCTTAAATGGACCCTCCAGACTATGCAAATGCAGAGGGGAAAAAAGAGGGTGGGGAGATACTTAAATTATAAGCAACAAAAATGTCATAAATCTACTAAATTAAAAAGAGACTCTTAACTTGAAAACACATTCTTTCAGAAATTCAGCAGCCAGAATATAAGGTATAATTGCCATCAATAACATTAGTAGTTTCCTTCACTGAATCCAGCTCGATATCATAAAAAATTCAAGCTATGAATCTTGAGAAATTTATTTTAGCTCTCTTACTGTCTGGTGTATGATTACTCAATTCCTGTTTGCTCACCATGAGGCCAAGATGAGATCACCAGAAGCCATCTAGCTTAACCCCCTCTGAAGATGACGAAGCAGGAGTATCAGGAAGCTTGATTGTAGAATGCAAGGTCACAGTGAGTCAGCCAAGAGCTGCGACAAACCTCAAATCTATCTACTTTTGTGGTGCTTTGAAGATCCATGTCATCTCTCCCTTGACAACTTGACAAAGTCACCTCATGTGTTGCAGATCTCTCAGGACTTTGTGCACCTGTTATCTTCCATGGAGTTTTCCCCAATTCTGCTATCTTAGAAGGCTGCCTGACATGGGCTCACCTGACTTCTTGCTCATACTTCTAGTTGAGTTTAATCCAGGGAGAGCCAGGGCAAGTCTATGAAGGACTGAGGATGCTTCCCTGACTTCTCTCTCAGGCCAGTGGCCTCCTGAGAATAGCCAATTATCTTTCCTTCACTTCACCACTTCACTTCAGGCCTTATGTGTGTATTTATGCCTGTTGGTGAGATTTTTCTAGAAGAACAAAACAAATAGTATTGAAAAGAGATATTAAGAAAGGGGGAAGAGGGTGGGAGACAAAAAGGGAGAAGGGGCAGGAAAATGGAGCGGGGAGAGAGAGGGAGAAAGAGAGGCAAGGAGAGGAAAAGAGTGAGGAAGAGGAGAGAGAGGGGGAGAGAAAGGAGAGGGGAGAGAGAAAAGGAGAGAAGAAGAAAGAGGGAGAGAGGGAGAGAGGCAGACAGACAGACACCGACAGAGACAGAGAGAGAGAGATTGTTAAATCAGCTTACTTTTAAATAAGTAACAATAACTACCTCACACCTGAAAGGTTAAGAGCCCTGTAGTTACTTAAGCCTTAAGGCTGGGTCCCAATCTAGTGCCAAACTTGGAGGGCTTCTGGAGATCTGCTGGTGCTTGGCCAATGATGGAAATCAGGAAATGCTGGGTCTCATACAATCAAAGAAGTCGGCGGGGCACACAACTCTTTGGCAGGAGGGAAGGCCAAGTGACTGAAAAGCAAACATCCCATCTGCCCCGCCCCTCTTATCTGGGTTGCCACTTGGAAGTGCTGCCCATGTTTGGGTGGGGTCTTGTCACATCAGTTAAAGCAATCAGAATAGTTTTCACTAGTACGGTTCCCTACTGAGTTGGTTTTAATTTGTGGCAAGTGGACCTTAAAGCCAACCGCCATGGTCTCCTTAGAGCTCCTGGAACGAGTAGTCCTGGTCAGAACAATAGAACTGTTTCATCCTTCTAGGGACTGGAAGTTTATAATTAAGGGGCTAGCAGAGCCCCTCTATCCCCCTCTCCCCCCTCCCCCTCTCCCTCTCTCTCCCCCCCTCTCTCCCTCCCTCTCCCCCTCTCTCTCTCTCTCTCCCCCTCTCCCCCTCTCCCCCTCTGTCGTTTGAGGGAGGCTTTCTTAGCTGTCCTAACTATCCTGGTGGTGGCTGTCTTTGGCATTCTTGTGCTGCCCCCATCCCTCCCTTCATCATGTAGTGTCTTCCAGTGTCCGCCATGTTTCTTTCCTCTTATGAGAACACTACTACACATTGGATGAGAGACCACCCTCCTAAGTCTGTAAACATCATCCCACCAAGAGCACACACTTGGGAACTGTAGAGAGATGGTAACTTCAGTGTACCTGACAGACAGGCAGACAGACAGACTAGACCAGAGAGGTAGCTCGCTGGTTGAGAGCACGTGTGGCTCTTACATAGGACCAGGGATTGGCTGGCAGCTCACAACTGCCTATGACTGCAGTTCCAGAGGATCCTACACACTTCTCTGGCCTTTGTGAGCACTGCACACACATGGTACATAGACATACATACAGCCAAACATACAGTAAATTAAAAATGAACCTTTAAATACAGATAAACATGCTTTATTGAATCTAAGAATGTTACACAATCATTCAATGTATTTTGATCTTATTCAACCCTCACTCACCTCTCACTCTAACCCCTCCCAGACCAATTCCTAAACCCTCCCAACTTCATGTCTTTTTTTTTTCTTTTCTTTTCTTTTCTTTTTTTCGGAGCTGGGGACTGAACCCAGGGCCTTGCGCTTGCTAGGCAAGCACTCTACCACTGAGCTAAATCCCCAACCCTCACCCCCTTTTTTTTTAAAGCAACTCACCAAGTCCAATTACTGCTGCTGCCCACATACTCACAGGTATTAGCCCATCCGCAGGATATGGTCAACCTACCAGGAGCTACTTAAAGAAAATTGGCTTTCTGTCCCCCAGTAAATATCAATTATCAATAATTCCTTGACTGGGGGTGGGTGCCTGTGAACCCTCTTGTGCTGGCTAGTCTTATATCAGCTTGACACAGAAACTAGATATATCTGAGGGGAGGGAAGCTCAATTGGGAAGATGCCTACATACGATCTGACTATAAGGCATTGTGGGCAGGGCCATTCCTGGGCTGGCGGTCCTGGGTTCTATAAGAAAGCAGGCTGAGCAAGCCAGGGGAAGCAGCACCTTCCATGACTCCTGCATCAGCTCCTGCCTCCAGGATCCTGCCCTGTTTAAGTTCCTGTCCTGACTTCAGTAACGAGTAGCAATGGTACTGTGAACCAAACAAACCTGTTCTCCCCAGCTTGCTTTCTGGTCATGGTTTCATTGCAGTGGTAGGCGCCTCAACACAGCTGGCTGCTCATTATGGTGGAATAGCATAGCTCCTTGAGGACACAGCTCACTGGGCTGGGTCAATAACAGTGCTCTGCTACATCTGACCCCAGGGTGATACATTACCCTTGTGGGCTCCATGTATTCCACACGCGTTTCTACAGTAATTGTTTTAATAAACTCCATTTTGTTTCTACTCGGGACATAGAAAGCAGCAAGAGATTGAGAAGAGGCCAATTGCTCGCACAACCGTAGCTCTTCCTGAGCCCATCGGAAGTCTGAGAGCATAAAACAACTAAGTCCACTTTAACGAATCCTAAGCCCCTCAAGAAGAGACGGGCCATGCAAACTATCTCCCCTTCAGCAAAATAAAAAATGAAAATGCACCTTTGTGCAAGCGAGTTCAAGGAAAAGAGCTGGTGTCTTAACAAATTCTTAAGACTCATTTGTAAGCGAACAAAACAGTATGAAGTCCCTGGAACCCAATACGAAACAGAAGCTGCCCCCCAACACACACACAGTAGTTCCTTCCCGTAATCGTATACCAAGTTCTCTAAGAAAGACTGAGGCAGGAGATGCCCTTGGATGGTGCTGGTGCTCCTGTGGACATTTGCTGCGCTGGTACAAATGTGGAGTCTCACATCACTTAGCAGAATCCTTGAGATGAAGTAAACATCTACAGTTGCTAGGAAACAGAGGCATTCCTCCCTCCTGCTCTCCAGCCCTGGCAGACTCTTGCTGCTCCTGAGAAACAAAAGTCAAAGTTCTCTACCTCTGTCCTGAGAAAGCCTCTCGAAGCAAGAGAAGCTTCTCTGGCTCAGAATCCTGTACTGATCAAGCAGTGTCTTACAACCATTGAAAGCTGAAAATTATGACCATGTAAAGATGCCCCAGAGAGAAAGCCGTCTTTGGATGAGGGAGGGGCAAATTGAGATGATACTGAGTCCCAGAGAAACACACTTCACTGCAGTGAAAAGGAAACCAGGCAATGAAATCCTCCCTTGTACAATCATGAGGGACGTGTGAAGTAGCAGGCAGAGCAGTGGGCTCCAGGTTCAGAGAGACCCTGTCTCAAAGATGAAGAGTGACTGAGCCTGCTTTCTTATAGAACCCAGGATCGCCGGCCCAGGAATGGCCCTGCCCACAATGCCTTATAGTCAGATCGTATGTAGGCATCTTCCCAATTGAGCTTCCCTCCCCTCAGATATATCTAGTTTCTGTGTCAAGTTGATATAAGACTAGCCAGCACAAGAGGGTTCACAGGCACCCACCCCCAGCTAAGGAATTATTGATAATTGATGTTTACTAGGGGACAGAAAGCCAATTTTCTTTAAGTAGTTCCTGGTAGGTTGACCATGTCCTGCGGATGGGCTAATACCTGTGAGTATGTGGGCAGCAGCAGTAATTGGTCACTCTGTCCTCTACACACACATGTACGTGTGCACGTGTACCATACAGACACACCCAAAGTCTATTTTGAGAAAAACAAAACATGAGAGTCTCTGTTGCCCATAGACTTGCATTAAATACAAATTTGCAACTAAAAGAAATTCTTCAAGCAAAAACAGTGAGGTAAAAGACATGGAAAATTTAGCCCGCACATTGATATAAGAAACAAAAGTACTAAACTTGGAAAATACACAGAGGCCTTTGGTTATTGTGAGTCTTTTTAAAAGAAATTTGCTACTGCAAAATACTAATGTATTATAGAGTTTATGCCATATAGAAGAGGTACTACATGAATTAAAAACGCATAAAAGATAAGAAAAAAAGTAGAGTTTTAAAGACTATATGACAGAAGAAATTATTTTTAATTTTAAAGCAGACGTATTTTGTAAATTCTACATCAACAATTAAACAAAAAGATATGTGTGTGTATATATATGTATATATATATGTATATATGTGTATGTATGTATATATACATATATATATATATATATATTAGTAAGAGTATATCTTGGGGCTGGGGATTTAGCTCAGTGGTAGAGCGCTTACCTAGGAAGCGCAAGGCCCTGGGTTCGGTCCCCAGCTCCGAAAAAAAAAGAACCAAAAAAAAAAAAAGTATTTCCTAAATATCAAACAACCCAAATAAGTAGAAAAGGCAAAATAAAAAAAAATTAAATGACAAATAGAAAAATAGCACATTTAAATCCAACTATGGTTATTATCACATCAAACAAAATCAGGTCTAATTGTCCCCATTAGAAGGCAAAAACAGGAAGTCAGAAAATGGCAAGACCTTACTATGTATACTTTATACATCTATAAATAAAGAGAGGGTAAGTGGGAAAAGGATGAAAAGAGATATACCAAATCAGCATTAATCAAAAGAAAGCTGGGTCATAAAGGGTGTAATTTAAAATACAACATAGGATCTAAAAACAGTGTCAGATATGATTTTAAAATTACAGTAAATGAAGAGTGATTTTTACACCAGGATAATATAATCTACCAGGAAGATGTCAGAGCTAAACGTACATGTACATAACACAGGTTTGAGTACACAATGGAAAAGCTAACCTACTCAGATGGGAAAGCCTCAACATAGCATCAACAGTGGAGAACTCAGCATCAGTGTCTCAGTAATGGATGAACTGTCTAGGACACAAGCAAAGGTGCAGACATCTAAGTGTCACAGACCAGCTTGATCCAATTGCCATCTTATCCAGTGACAGCAAAGACCCACTCTTTCAAGAAGACACAAAATATCCACCACCCAATTATGTTCTCAGCTAAAATTCAACAAATTTTAAAAGGATGAATTAAGCACAAGAGATATGCTATGACTACCATGGGCTCAAACTAGAAGCCAATAACAGTAGGGTACCTGGGAGATGGCCAAATATTGAAAAATTAGGCACATTTAAATAAAACCAGAGTGATTAAAAAACATTTTGGATAAAATCAAAACTATAATAGGATCTAAGCTGATCTGTGTTTAGAGGGAAACGGATAGCCTGTGAATGATTGTATTAGAGACTAAGAAAAACCTACATCAGTTTTTTTCTATCTTAAGGGCCTAGGGGGTTGGGGGGAGGAGCAAATTACAACCAGAGCAGACAGAAGAAAGAAAATAATAAAGGTAAAAGGAGAAATCAATAAGACAGACAAAACCAAACCGTGTCTCCGGATTCCCAGAGTGTGTAAGGTAATAAATATGTGTGCACTTACTAAGTGATTGGCGCTGAGGATTAGCAACCTCTTGTTTGTACCACTGCAGCCAATGTACCCTCTCTCCACATGCACTTGTCTGTGTGTGTGCCACACAGCAGTATTTAACAGTATTAATCATAAGTAGGTGACATTTACAGGTCAAACGCATGTTTAAATGGCTGGCCAAAGACTGAGCCAAGAGTTCACGTCAGGGCTCTTGCTTCCAAACCCCATGATCTCCTCACAGCCTCTCCTGGCTCCTTATCTTCAAAGCTGGACATTGTCTAGAGGGTCCAAGCATCTTATTCCCACCCTCTGAATGAGCCTGAGCTGAGGTAAACCACAAGCAAAATCAGAAATGTTTGGCCACAGCTGAGCCCTCAAAACACCAAGTTTTCATAATGCAAAGAAAATGTTTGTACCCCTTTTTACATGTGTCATAGATTCTTCATTAAAATTCTTAAAATACAGGACTAGAGAGATGGGTCAGCAGTTAAAAGCACTGAATGCTCTTTCAAAGGTACTGAGTTCAATTCCCAGCACCCACATGGTGGCTCACAACCATCTGTAATGGGATCTATGTCCTCTTCTGGTGTGTCTGCAGACAGCTACAATGTACTCATATAAATAAAATAAATAATCTTTTTTTTAAAAAAAAAAACTCTTAAAATACTATCCCATTGGGTGAAGAAATGGCTATTTTTTTCCATATACCATAAAGGCCTTTACAATAGTTGAATGTTAGCTCTCTGAGGAAACAATACATCTCAAATAATCTAGGAAGCAAGACAGGTGGAAAGCAATTTGGATGAACTCTCATTTGGGGTGAGAGGGTTACCCTCTGTGTCCTTAAACACTCAGCTGAGACTTGCTTTGAGGTGCCATGCCTTCAGAATAGAAATGATGAGAAATCTCTGCTGTGTTCTCTGCACACATATCTCCTACATGGTGCGCCAATTAGGGATAGTATAGGTGAGTATTTATTCAAAATACTCGTTCACGTTTGCTGAATATGGAAAAGCACAGGGTAGCATCATCAGGATGTCCTTAGAGTGGCAATGACTTCTGTTTATAGAGCCACGTCTTAGGTAGGGTTTCAGTTCCTATGATGAAACACCATGACAAAAGCAACTTTGAGAGGAAAGGGTTCGCTTATTCACAGTTCCATATAACAGTCCATCATCAAAAGCAGTGAGGGCAGGAACGGAATCAGGGCAGGAACCCGAGGGCAGGAACTGAGGCAGAGGCCATGGAGATGCGCTGTTCTCTGGCTTTCTCCTCTTGACTTGCTCAGCCTACTTCCTTACAGCACCCAGAAGTACCAGGCCAGGAATGGCCCCACCCACAATGGGCGGGACCCTTCTGTGGGTGGGGCCCTTCCATCTACACTGATTAAGAAAATGCCCTACAGGCTTGCCTGCAGCCAGATCTTATGGAAGCATTTTCTCAGTTGAGGCTCCCTCTCTGATGGTACTCCATCTTGTGTCAAGTTGACATAAAACTAGCTTCAAGTAGCCAGGACAAGCCACCTGAGGGTTGAAAGTGGTTATGAACTCTGGCTGCTCTTCCAGAGAATGTAGGTTCAATTCCCAGCACCCAAATAGCAGAACACAACTGTCTATAATTCTAGTTCTTAGAGGTTCCTTGGGGGTATGTAGATAAGTACTTATCATTTACAGTATGAATTAGGTACCATGATAGGTACTGAGATGTTCTCATTTAATCTTTTGAATGATCCTCACTGAAACAGTATCACTATTTTATGAGTAAAGTTTCAAGAAGGTTGCATGGTCTGGGGCCATGAAATTCACAAGAAAAAGCTCGGGGCCTTGAAAGACATCTGAGTAAAAGCTGGTCTTATATATAGTACCGTGGTTCACCGACACAGTTCTGAGCTCAGTGGAACTAAAGCAATGGATCCCTGAATTCTAGAGGAAATCAGATTCAAAATCCAAAATGTTTAGCCCCAGATTGGCTAAATGAGAAATGGACAAATTTATTAACAGTCTACACTTCCTCTGCCGCCCACCTCACAACTCTGCTGGCGCTAAGGAACCAGTCCGTTCCCACAAGTACCACCTGGGCAGGGCTGCTTCACTGAGAACTCGATGCTCCAGTTTAAGTCCTCAATTTGGCATCCTTCCTCTTCATTTGGCTTCTTCAAACCACAGCTTGTAGGCTCTGAAAACATCACCCATACCTACCCCAGAGCCTGCTGGGAAGGCATCTTAAGAGTCTTAACGTATCGAGAAATTTGGTTTCTTTAAATACACAGAAATCTTGCGTGAATATGTTTTTGTTTAATCCCAGGTACGGGATATGGGGCTGCTTCAGATTGTCCACAGCAGGTAACTATGATTTGTGCTTGGCAGGGGCCTAGTTTTGCCAGCTGAAAATAGTTTACATTTGGAATTCTGGGGCCTCTTCAGAGGGTGTAAAAAAAAAAAAAAAAAAAAAAAAAAACGCTAGAGCCCTGAGAGCTGTGGCGGCTGCTGCTCCCTCTCCTGCTCCCACCCACTCATTCCAGCTCCTTCTCCTGCTGCGGCTGGATTGCTGCTGAACTGTTGGATTTCTGGTTGGAGATGTCCTGACAAGCGAGATCAAACTTGCCCAAAGGAACTTGACACCCTTAATCAGCAGGAAGTACTCAAGGGGATTGATGTCCCCTTTCACCTCTGACCTTCTTTCTCTACTAGTTAGTGTTGGGGATTGGAAGGGTGGAGCCAACCCTTCCCATTAAAGTAGCTGAAAACATGGCTACATCTTAAGAAGATCACTGTGATAGACTGAGGGTCTGTTAGCTCTTCTTACCCCTGTGGCAAAATCCTTAACAGGAGCAACCCTTCCTTCCTTCCTTCCTTCCTTCCTTCCTTCCTTCCTTCCTTCCTTCCTTCCTTCCTTCTTTCTTTTCTAGTAGTAACTATTTTATTTATTTACATTTCAAATATTGTCCCCCTTCCTGGTCTTCTCTCCTCAACCCCCCCCCATTCCACCTCCCGTTTGCCTCTAAGGGGATATCCCCCATCCACCCACTCCCGCCTCACCCCAATGGAAGAGTTAGGGGAAGGACTGACGGAACTGAAGGGGTTTGCAACACCAAAGGAAAACAATATCAATGAACCGGACCCCTCCAGAGTTCCCAGGGACTAAATCACTAACCAAAGAGTATACATGAGTTGGTCCAGGGCTCCTGCAACATATGTAGCAGAGAATTGCCATATTTTATCAATGGGAGGGGAGGGGCTTGGTCCTTTGAAGGATTTCTTTTAATGGGGCTCCGGAGGTTACAGCCCATCCAAATAAGGAAGGTAGAGTGAGACAGCTCACAGTAGCCAGGAAAGGGGGGATGGAGGAGAGGGAGAGGCAGAGAGAAAAAGAGTGCCCTACACTAGCTAACTTCCTACTTTTATTCTGCAGGGTCACCAGCCAATGGAATGGCGCCCACACGTAGGATGGATCTTCCTCTGTTTCATTCATCCTCTGGAAACTTGAGCTCACGGGCATGCACACAGATGTGCTTCACTATTCCCTTAGGCTCTTCTCAATCAGATCAAGTTGGTCACTAAATTTAACTATCACGGAAGTTAACTAGAAATTAGAAATTTGGACCCTGAAGTCTACAGCACAATTATTGATCTGGCCCATTGCCAACCCACACCAAGACCATTTCCACTACCCCATGGCTGCTGCCTGGGAGTGTTCATTCTCTTAGGAGGAAAGCAGAGCCCAGCCAGACTCCCCCCAACCCCTAATACAATTTCAATCAACAGGGGCTCCAGAGCTCTGTGAGAAAAAACAATGAACAAAAGAGTATGAGATTAAACAGAGATGCCACGGGTCCCAGCTCAACCAACTCAACTAAGTTATCACTCTGGCTGCTATCCTGAAGAAACAGAGACATTAACCATAACGAAAAGAGGCACCGCCATGTCTCCTTCACTGAAAAATGGTCTGAATAAACAGAATAGGAAATAGAGTCTTAAGGACAGCAATGAGAGAAGCAATTTAATTATACCTAGCTGCTCAGGAATTCTGAGCATTCATACTTCAGTAAAAGCTCTTACAGACTCCTGAGGAGGCAAAACTCAAAGCCAAATAACCATGTGTTATTTGGTCTCAGGACAGGACCACAAGCATGGCTGCTTCTATGAACTCAGGAAACAAGGTGACTGACTACAAATCACTGTTTTCCTATTCGTGTTTCAAGCCTCTTCCTAGTACTAACCCAACCTTGAGAGAGAACTGTGGAAATCTGCAGGTCTCCCTCCCAGTCATCAGAGTACTGCTCTCTCTCTCTCTCTCTCTCTCTCTCTCTCTCTCTCTGTGTGTGTGTGTGTGTGTGTGTGTGTGTGTGTGTGTGTGTGTGTTTATGAATAAACTGCTCCAGAGTCAAAGGACCTGCAAAAGGTCTGGAGGAAGCAACTCCTACACAGAGGCAAGAATAGGGCCTGTTCCACCAGTGTTGGACCTTAAGCAGGTATTTCAGACTGTCTTAGGCACTGGGTGGAGTACTGAAGACCATCTTGGGCATCTTGGAGGATGGTGTAGACCACCGTGGACCTTAAGTAAAAGCTGCAGACCATCTTGAGCCCGAAGTGGGGCACTGCAGACCATCTTGCCTCAGTAGAGTGGACAATTAAACCTAAAATTTTATTCTGCTTCATGATTGTTTTTCAAGAATGGAATTTTCTTCAGTTGATTTGCATATAAATTCATTTCCTGGTTTTGAGAACTGTAAAATTTTTCCTTTTTTTCAGTGATATGATATTGCAGTACTTTGATTACTGGTTTAATTTCAGTTCTGTCTTTAAAACTCTAATACTTAAGTGCAGAGATTGCATGCTATTTGCTCGGCAGATAGTAAAAGTATGAGGCTAACAGGGTTCCTGTTCATTTTGTTTGACTTTGCCTTATTTTTTGTTACTTTATTATCTCATTCATATTTCCCTTTCCATCCACTATCTATAATGTGATTCCCTCTCCCATTTTGCCCTTTCTCACCCAAGCTTTCTTCCTCAGAAGACTGCTCTTTAAAATTAGGTTTCCCACCAATGGAGCAGCCGTGATGTTGGAGTCGTCACCATGCCTCTGGCTAAAGACCTCGTAAGCTCTTCCTTGGAAGATGACAATCAACCACACCCCTGAGAATAACCATAGCAATGATTCATTTGGGCCATTTTCTTACATTATGAGGATGACGTCATATGGTATAGATCCCTGTGTCTAGGTCCTTTCATCTTATCATGTGACTCACCCACAGAACACAGTTTGTTTTCTCTCCTGCTGAATTCCACCCTACGTGGATATGGCACAACTGGAATCACGCTGCTCTTGAAACCACGTCACCTTTGAGTCTAATTTGAAGAGTGTTGATGTGAGCCTTCTTGTGCACATCTTGGTAACTGTATGAATGCAATATGCTTGGCACTAGAATGGCTTGCTCATAGGCAAGGATTGTGCTGGCTAGTTTTCTGGCAACTTGACACAAGGTAGAGTTATCTGAAAGGAAGCTATCTTAATTGAGAAAAAATGCCTCCATAAGATCCAGCTGTAAGGCATTTTTTTAATTAGTGATTGATGGGGAAGAGATCAGCCCATTGTGGGTGGTGCCACTCCTGGACTGGTGGTCCTGGGTTCTATAAGAAAGCAGACTGAGCAAGCCATGGGGAGCAAACCAATAAGCAGCACCCCTCCACAGCCTCTGCATCAGCTCCTGCTTCCAGGTTCCTGTCCTCCTTGAGTTCCTGACCTGACTTCTTTCGGTGATGGATGGGTGCAAAAGAATGAGCTAAATGAACCCTTTCCTCCCTAGCTTGCTGTTGACCATGGTATTTTATCACAGCAATAGTAACTCAGAGTAAAAAAAAAAGGGGGTGTATAAAAATTCTTGTTACAGCACATTCTTGTCGAAATGTGATAAAGCATTTATTTATTTTGCTATTAAGCCATTGGTTGTTTCCTTTCAGAAGTGTATTTTGGTCATTTTGCTCATACTTCGTTTTCTCTGATGACCTTTTCCCTGATGACTAATGATGTTACCATGCTCACAAACCAAATGAGTCACAGAGCTAAAGGGAGACTTGAAACAACAGCCTCGGAGTCTCCAGGCTTTTGCTGCCAGCAGAATAGGGAGTTCAGGGTCAGTCGTAGTTGGAAATTGCAGCCAAGAAAAACCAAGAATGCTACCCAATGAAAAAAATCGTAAATTTGCTTAAACCATGATGACTCTGTGTGTGTGTGTGTGTGTGTGTGTGTGTGTGTGTTCTTTTGTAACTCATTGCGTAGTTCTCCAGCATGAACTTTATACCGCGACATGCTACAATGTCAAAAGGTAGTGGGTGAGCTAAATAATGACATAGCCATTTATGAATTACAGGGACTGACCTAAAAATTGGGTGTGGGATAGATGGTAGAAAAGTAAAACTATGTGTGGATAAAAATAGTCAAAGATAAATGGGACAGGAAGGGAGGCAACAAAACCGGAAAATGAAGACAAATCAGAGCAAGCTGGAAAGGAAAATTTACAAGAACCATTCCTTTAATTCTTTTTTAAGTCCAAAAGCAGAAAAAGAAAAGTTTTTTTTTCTGATGACAGATGGACAAGCCAGAAGAAAAGGAAGTTTTTTTTAAAGTATATACTTGGTGTAAATCCAGTGATTTTTGACATGTCAGCAATATCTCATCCTAAAAAATGGGAATTTTAGTTCAAGATATATAAGGCTGAACATAGAGCTGGGTGAATCAGTTAAAAAGAGACCTAGAAGTGAAGGTAAGTTAGAGAAAGGTCAGAGAAATAGAAAGTGAAAGGCCACCCTGCCAGTAACTCAAGGACAAAATCAGAGCAGTGGGTCTAGAGCAGCAGGTGTAGAGCAGTGGGGTCTAGAACAATAATGGGTCTAGAGCAGCAGGTATAGAGCAGTGGGGTCTAGAGCAGTGGGGTCTAGAGCAGTGGGGTCTAGAGCAGTGGGGTCTAGAGTAGTGGGTCTAGAACAATAATGGGTCTAGAGCAGCAGGTATAGAGCAGCAGGTATAGAGCAGTGGGGTCTAGAGCAGTGGGGTCTAGAGCAGTGGGGTCTAGAACAATAATGGGTCTAGAGCAGCAGGTATAGAGCAGTGGGATCTAGAGCAGTGGGGTCTAAAGCAGTGGGGTCTAGAGTAGTGGGTCTAGAACAATAATGGGTCTAGAGCAGTGGGGTCTAGAGCAGTGGGGTCTAGCAGTGGGATCTAGATCACCAGGTCTAGAGCAGTGAGGTCTAGAACAGTGTGGGTCTAGAGTAGCATATTAATAGGACATTCTAGCAATAACTTCCACTGTGAAAAGCAGGAGAATTAGGAGTGACAGAAAGCGTAGAGTTGAGTGAAGGCATTTCCATGGTGGAAAGCTCTTCTTAGTTTAGACAAAAAGATGCCACTGTCTTAATTAGGGTTTACTATTCTGTGATGAAGCAGCATGACTAAAAGCAAGCTGGGAGAAAAGGGTTCATTCCACTCACAGTTCCATTATCCAAAGCAGTGAGGACAGGAACCTGGAGGCTGGAGCTGATGCAGAGGCCATGGGGGAGAGGGGGGCGGTGCTGCTTACTGGCTTGTTCCCAATAGTTTGCTCAGCCTGCTTTCTGATAGAACCCAGGATGCTTGAATCTCACTCAGAAGGAGAAATAAAACAGACACGGAGGTTGATGGAGGGAAGGAACTGGGTGGGAAAGAGAATGAGGAAAGGAAGGAGGATAGAGATCAGGTGTGGGGAGAGGGGAGTGGGAGGGGGCAGGGAGAGAGAACAGAAATGGTGGGGGGCATCTCTGGGATGAGCAGGAGACCTGGGATAGGGAGACTCCTGGGAGTCTATGGGGGTGACCCTCGCTGAGACTTCTAGCATCTGGGGATGTAGAGACTGGAGGACTTCCAGTAGAGAGAGGCGACACCAACCTACCCACAGGATCATCAATCCAAAGTGTGTCCTGTCTACAAGATGCACAGGGATGGGGATGGGGCAGAGATTGAAGGAATGGCCAGCCCATGATTGGCCCAGCTTGAGACAATTCTGATAACTATTAATGAAACTCTGCTATACTTGCAGACAGGAGCCTGGCATAACTGTCTCCTGAGAGACTTCATCTAGCAGCAGAGGAAAACAGATGCAGAGACCAACAGCCAAGCATCAGGTGGAGCTTGGGAAATCTTGTGGAAAAGTGTGGAATAGGATTGAGTGGTCAAAGGACACCACAGGAAGACCTACAGAGTCAGCCAACCTGGGCCCATGGGAGCTCACAGAGATTAGGCTCCCTACACATTTTGTATCAAACGTGTAGCTTAGTCTTTATGTGGGTCTCCAAACAACTGGAGTGCGGTTTGTCTCTGACTCTGGTGCCTGACATCGGATCCCCTTCCTCTACCTGGACTGCCTGGTTGGGCCTCAGTGGGAGAGGATGTGCATAGTCCTGCTGTAACTTGCTATCCCAGAGCAACAAGTTGGTTACCCAAGTGGGGTACTTCCCCTCCTCTGAGGAGAAGGGGAGGGGATATTGGGAGGAGGGTTGTGTGAAGGTGGGACTGGGAGGAGAGGAGGGAAGGGGATGCAATTGGGATATAAAGTGAATAAGAGAGAGAGAGAGAGAGAGAGAGAGAGAGAGAGAGAGAGGATAGATAGGAGAAAGCGTGAGAAAGAGCACCCCTCACAGGCTTGCCTACAGCCCCATCTTATGGAAGGATTTTCTTAATAGAGGTGCTCTCCTGTCTCCTCTCAGATAACTCTGGCTTGTGTAAAGTTGACACACAATTACCCAGGACACCCACAAAAGAGAGATGCACTGATAAGCCAGGAAAGAAAGAGAGAACTGGAGACCAACACTCCACAGGGCGAGAGGGAATGGCCATGTGGAGAGCATTTCGATAATACTCTGCTTCCTGATGGGAATCCTGAAATCCTTTCCTATCTGTAATTTTGGAGGAAGTATAAACTTCTCTTCAAGAGCATAAGTAAATGTTCAGCAAAGTAAAATTCTTAGGTTCCTGAAACAAGGATCTGAAAACTAGAGAGGTGGCCTTCAAACAAAAGCTGCTCAGAAGGCGGGGAGAACAGGTGGACATTGTTTTGGGTAACCTTTGGGGGGGTTGAATGACTCTCTCACAGGGGTCACCTAAGACCATCAGGAAATACAGACATTATGGTTCATAACAATAGCAAAATGACAGTTATGAAGTACAACAAAAGTAATTTTATGACTGGGGGTCACCACAACATGAAGGTCACTGCAGTAGGAAGGTTGAGAACTATTATAATTGTCTCAAGCCTAGCCTTCAGTTGAAAAAAAATTCTCCTCTAGGAATAAATAAAAATTAATATTTAGATGAGAGAGAAATGTGTGCTATAGATAAAAGACCCATCACCCGGTCCAAACCATGTGAGAATTTTTTTTTTTTACTTTATAATAACCGTGCTAACTAAAACTCTACATAAATTTTATCCAAAACACAACAAAAAAATTCATGTAAATTGTTAATGTAAAACACCCCTACAAGGTCATCTTGCAGCCCACACAGGATTCTCACAGATAAAGGGCCAATGAAGATAAACCTTGAGTTCAGTGACAAAATGCGTAAGCAATGCCCTGCCCTGTGACACTAGGAATCTATCCACCACGGTAGGACATGCCGCAGAGTTTCATCTTCAGTAAACCCAGGTACTTAAACAATCCAAACGAGATCATAAGATAATTATGTCCAAAGCCATGAAGGATACGAAGGAAGCTATGAGGAAAAAAAATATCTTAAGAGCTGTATAATGTTCAGAAGTTACAATCAGGAAGGGGGGAAAAAGACACGCTGAAAACGTCCACGGGCAAAACGCATTATGTAGCTATGGGGATTATAAAATCTCCATAGTAACGCGAGCGCATTAAACAGCAGAGTAAACCTGGGGAAAAGGAAGTTACACACGGAAAATCTGAGGGAATTCTCCATGCAAATCACAGAGAGGAACAGAGAGGGGATGGATCGCTAGACAGATTTGAGGCAGAATAAAGTGAAAAGGGCAGGCGCGCCATCTAAAACATCTAAAAGGAGCTTGGCCACAGGGGTGAAACGTTAACGGCTTTTGACAACTCAGATCTAGAAAGCTTGAACTTTAAGTGGTTCGAGGTGGCACAATTACTGTTTGGACCTTTCTGCTCTGATCATCAAGGTTCTCAGTCTCCTCTCTCCCTTCTTGGGTTCCTTAGCAACTCCAACCTACATCCCAGTGCGCCTGCAGATCATTCTCCCTCGCCTGCAGCAAACGCAGGCTTCACCCTTGCCTGTAAAGCTCTCCAACTGAAGCAAATATTCCGAAGGAGGAAGTCCTGACTCACCTTCTGTCCCCTGATGCCACTTCATCTAAATCGGACTTTAAATTTTACACAGAACAGAATTAAAGGTGAAAAGCCTCTGTTCTAAGCTTCCAGACTATAAGATTCTATCTTTATAAAGGCATCATTTTTAAGGCACTGGAGGTTGAACTCTGTGCCCCACACATGCTCAGCAAATGCCCTGCCACGGAGCTGCCTATGACCTTTGTCCTCTTTGATTGACAGTTATACCCAGTTCAAGCGCGTGTTCGTTGTCAATCAAGCCTGGCCAAACAGCTTGGTCTTCAGCTGAGCGCTCCTTTAAGTATTCATTCCTTCCTCTGCACCCCGCGAGTTTGCACGCTGAGCATATTTTGTAAATCCAACTATAAATAACCACAATAAATGTCATATGTAAATTGATCTATTTTCAGGGTTTCTGAGTACAACAGGGAATCTGAATGATTATTTGAATGGCTGACAGATACTTCTTCTCATCTCGCCCTTGGATCTCGCCCAAACAACTGAGCAAAATTTCCTAAAACTTCATCTACAATTCTCTGTAAGGTTAAAACATACACGTTAAGAAAGTTCACGTCCCAAAAAGGTGGTTGGTGAGGACGATCAACGGTAATGAGGACCAATAGCTTGAGATGGCTGTATGATGCCTCTGTCCCCAGAACTATGATCCAGAGACACCAGTGGGTCTCAACCTTCCTAATGCTGCGACCCTTTAATACAGTTCCTTGTGTTGTGGTGATTCCCCCAACCATACAATTACTTCTGTTGCTACTTCAGAACTGTAATTTTGCTACTACCGTGAAGCATAATAGAAATATATTTGAAGATAGAGGTTTGTCAAAGGGGTCGCAGCTCACAAGTTGAAAACCAGTGTATGATAGCAGAGATACAAAAGAACCCAAAAACGGCAGCTGCGTGGGGGTCTGAATGTGAATGTCCCCAACAGGCTCCCGTTCTGACCACTGTTCTCCAGCAGGTGGCAGTGTTGTGGGAAGCTGTGGAAATGTTTAGAAGCTGGCAAGAGTAGCTGGCTTGAGGCAAGCTCTTGAAAGCTGTACCTTACTGTTGGACCAGGCTCTGCTCTCTTCCTACGATCTGAGAGTCTCCCCACTTCACACCCTGCCACCATAGAGGAACCCCCTCAACCTTGCCTTCCTTGACAAGATGGACTAGGTTCCCTCTGAAACTTCGAGAAAAAACAAACTGTGCCGTTTTCTGTCAGATACTTGGAACGTTTACGGTAAGACAAGATAGAAAGTGTGCAAGGTCGGCAGTGCAGAGCTCTCTGTCAGCGTCAAATTCATTGTTAGGACCGAGCCTGAAAGCATCCCGAGAAATAGCACTTTCACCCTAACCTCTAAAACGAAGGCAAGTCGGGACTTAAAAATGGTTTCTGTGCCATTAAAATAACTGGATTCTGGGGCCTGAGGAGATGGCTGGGGGAAGGATGGGGGCGGGTACTTGTCGCGTAAGCATGAATGAGGTCCTGAGTTTTAAGATCCTAGAACCCACAGAAAAGCCAGGCCTAGTGGCGCCCACAGTAATCCTATCACTGGGGGACTAGAGACAGGAAGATCCTTACAGCTTTCTGAAAAGCTAGTCTTAGTGAATTGATGAGCTCCAGGTGTAGTAAGAAACCCCGTCCAAAACAGGAAGAGGAAGGTTGCCAAGGCCAATGAACTGAGAATGATCACAGGATTCCACGGAATGAGTGGAAGGAGAGAACCAATTCCCATAGATTGTCCTCTGACCCTCCACGTGCTTACCCTGGCACATGTACACACACTCTAAATAAATCTAGTAATTAATGAATTAACATTAAAAACAATAGACAGCGATAGAGAAAAACATAGACATTGACCTCTGGCCTCTCTACTGTACCACGCCCAAGACCTTAACACAGATGACACCATATCAGAAGCACCATTTGGACCTAAGACCCCAATGCCTGCCAAAACTGAACCAAAAGCCTAATCTATCATAGTCTACACTTCTAGAAAAGTCCCTAAACGTTCTGACCTTGGGTTTTTTGGCTTCTGTAACTCTGTTCATTGTCGTTCTTGTTGAGGTTTGTCAACCAGAATGTGGTTTCTGTACATAGAAAGCCAAGGACAGTAAGGCTCGTGGTTGCATGACTTGGACAAGCCACCAACAAGAGAGTAAAGATGTTCTATTCAGCTCTGAGCCCATCTGCGTGTGTTCTCTTGTGAAGTTACCCTCACCACAGCACATCCTCATATGTGTCAGCACTCAGACGCAAACACATAAAAATACACACAACACATATAACAAAAATAAGTAACTCAAAAAACAATTAGGTTCTGTGGTGGTTTGAATAGGAATGGCCCCCAAAGACCCGTGTGTTTGAGTGCTTGGCCCATGGGTGGCACTGTTAAGAAGTGTGGCCTTTATGAAGTAAGCGTGGCTACTTGTTGGGATGGGCTTTGAGATTTCAGAAGCTCAAGTGAGGCCCAGTGTCACTCTCTCT
Source organism: Rattus norvegicus (assembly GCF_021556685.1). Taxonomy (NCBI): domain Eukaryota; kingdom Metazoa; phylum Chordata; class Mammalia; order Rodentia; family Muridae; genus Rattus; species Rattus norvegicus. The sequence goes on from NC_141549.1 coordinate 66,034,039, forward strand.
TCCTGCTGCCTACAGATCTGGATGTAGAATTCTTGGCTCCTCCGTCCTCGTGTCTGCCTGCGTGCCACCATGTTTCTCATGATCATAATAATGCACTAAACCTCTAAAACCATAAGCCAGCCCCAACTGAATGTTTTCCCTTATAAGAGTTGCTGTGGTCATGATGTCTTTTCACAGCAGTGAAACCCTAAGACAGATGTACTGGGGTATTGCTGTGTGACAACCTGACCCTGTTTTGGGGAGAGTCGTGGAAGGACTTTGGAACTTTGGGCTAGAAGAGCCATTGTGTGTTAAGAGCTAGCTCTGTGGGATGTTCTTTAGGAGCTTAGAGGATAAGAACTTTGAGAGCAACGCAGAAGATGAGAAAGTTTGGCTTGTGACGTTTCAGAGGGAAATTTAAAGACTCTGTCAGGGCTCTTTGCTATTTTGAATTGAGATTCTGTCATTCTGGTTAGCTAGAGACGAAGAGTCAGCCAGGGTTAGCAAGAGACCAGTACCATTGAAATGAAGCCTTTATGTTACTGGGACAATTGATGCCAGTTAGCTGGTGCGAGGAAATTTGGCAATATTTAAGAAGAGGCCAGCATCACGAAGGTGAAATCGTGTTTCCTGCTAGCACAGAGAAGCTGTGTTGCGGAGGTGGCCAAGGTTGTTCCTCACACTTGGTAATGTGTCAGAGTCACCCAGGTGGTGCTGGTTTTGAAAGCACGAAGGGATGATGGGTCATGGGCAGTAAGTGAGGCTTGGTACTGTGAGATACCAGGAGAGGTCATTGGTGAAGGTGTAAAGGTAGCCTCAGTGGCAGTTGAATGCCCAGACCTAAAGGGTTAAGGCCTATTAAGAGGCTGTTGGTGGAAGTGCAGTGCAGTTGCAGTAGAAGACCCCAGCGGATTGGAGATGGCCAAGTACCAGGGGAGACCACTTACGAGCAGTAGCAGCAGTAGAGTGGAGTCAGGTGGACCCTAGAAGACAAGCTGTGTGTGCTGTAGAGGGCAGAGCTGGAGAAGTGACCCAAGCCCTTCTGTGCATGGATCCCAGACATTGGATGGTTAAAATTTGGTTTCGCTTTCGTTTAATTGTGACTGTGCCTTGATTTTTTTTTTCATCTTGAAATAAAGTATTGTACTGGAGCCCCCAGTTGAAAGATTTTGGATTTTAAGAGAGATTGGCTATTTTAAAGGGACTGAAATTTTAATGTGTTTGCATTTATTTGTAAAGACTGTGGGACTTTAAAAGTTATTTGTTTTTAATGTAAGATTTTGGGGAACAATAGGAAAAGGAGGGTTGTGGCTTAATAATGGTGTGTTTGTGTGCCAAGTTGACAAAGGGTCAGTTGTATTGGATGGTTTTGTGTGTCAACTTGCCACACGCTAGAATCATCAGAGAGGGAAGGGCCTCAATAGAGAAAATGTGTTCACAAGATCCAGCTGTAAGGCATTTCCTTAATGAATGATCTCGACGGGTCAGGGCCCAGCCCATTGTGGGTGGTGCTGGGTTCTTTAAGAAAGCAGGCTGGGCAAGCCATGGGGAGCCTCTGCATCAGCTCCTGACTCCAGGTTCCTGCCCTGATTGATTGTCCTGACTTCCTTTGGTGATGAACAGCAATGTGGAAGTGTACGCTGAATAAACCCTTTCCTCCCCAGCTTGCCTTTTGACTATGGTGTTTTGTTACAGCAACCAGAGCCCTGACTAAGGCTATGACTTCATAACGGTGCTGTGTTCCCCCATGTTGTATATAAATTTATCACTGGACAGATAATATATTGGCTAAAGAAGAAGCTTACCAGAAGAAATAAAGAGATCCAGAGATTAAAAACCAGTGAACTCCAGGAGAGAAAAACTCAGAGAGATGTGTTCTCTAAGTCTATGCCTTCCCCACAAACGGCAGGGAGGGGGAGAGGCAGAGAGGGAAGGAGGGAGGAAAGGGGAAGGAAGGGAGGGAAAGGGAAGGGAGGGAGGGAAGGGAGGGGGAGGGGTGGAGTTCAAACCAACAGATCCCCAAAGTCCAAGAGCAAAAATGGCAAATCTCTACCTGCTCAGACTTACTGGAGCATCTTTTAAACCTATAGACATGAGGTCATCTCCCAAGTGTATCCTGCTCATTTTTGTAGTTTACTTAAAGACAGCTATTTCCATGGGCTGAATAGTTGAACTGGATACTCATCAGAGCCAGAAGATACTAGAAAGCTGAACTCACGTGACGTCTATACATGATATTGCACTAACAAAGGCAGCTAGACCTAGTCTACAGGGCCCTGTCAAGAGCTCTGTGGAATGCTCTATTCAGAGTACCATAGAAATGAAAGAAAGGAGAGAGAAGGAACATCAGAATCAAGCTGTACACCGGAAAGTGACTTGTTCCCTGCCATCTCCAGGCCTCCATACCTGCAGACCAACCACTGAGTAAGGACTGGTTGCACTAAACTTTTCAACTAAAATCTACCAGACTTCCAATTAACCAGAGCTCCTCACCAACCTCCCCTTGGAGTTCTTAGGACGTAATTCAGTCTTCTCCATCTGTTCATGGTTGTTTGTAATCTAACTCGACAGAAGTCTAATCAAAAGAAACTCAAAGACTCGTTCTAGGGGCTTGAGATGTTGAGTGTACAACAGGGGGAGGGTTCAGTCCTCCATGTGCCCCTCTCAGAAAAGCAACAATCAAGTACTCGGAGGTCTCCAAACAAAAAGAAGCCTGTGCTTGTACTGTTTTAGTCAAAAGAATTACTAAGTATCTTATGTTTCTATCAACCTAAGACTGGGGGAACCTGCTGTGTTACATGATACTGGAGGCATGTATAAGGAGGGACAGGAGCAAACCTTTCTACCTAAGAAACTTACATATGCCTGTACATGCACATGGTCTGGTAAGGGACACCTCTTGGTTAAATCATGATTCCCAGAAGTATCTGAGGAGGAACTCATCTTTTACACCAGGACTGAGTTTAGTTTTTCCAATCTGACCATGGTATAAAGAGTCAAACATGGCATTCAGCAATCCTCAATCCAGACCAAACCCCATGTTTCCACATCTAATTTCCTGTGGTCATCACTTAGAGATAGAATATGGTGGAGGGGAGTCTCACACCTGAGAATCAATTCTGCAGAATTTTTTTTTTATGTGAAAGCAGATATGTCTGTCTCTGTCTTTATTGGCAATTTTCTATCTGTGTTCAGATGATCTGTCAGAAATGGCTTAGGAAAATTCAGGTTATCCTAACCCTACACCTAATCCACTCCAGAGCCTCATCAACCAACAGTTTCTCCCTTCTTGAAAAAAACGAATACTTGCAGGGCTGGAGCGATGGCTCAGCAGTTAAGAGCACTAGCTGCGGGGCTGGGAATTTAGCTCAGTGGTAGAGCGCTTACCTAGGAAGCACAAGGCCCTGGGTTCGGTCCCCAGCTCCGAAAAAAAGAACCAAAAAAGAAGAGGAAGAAGAAGAAGAAGAAGAAGAAGAAGAAGAAGAAGAAGAAGAAGAAGAAGAAGAAGAAGAAGAAGAAGAGCACTAGCTGCTCTTCCAGAGGACCAGGGTTCAAGTCCCAGTACCCATATGGCAACTCACAGCTGTCTGTAACTCCAGTTCCAGGGGACCCAACACCCTTACACAGGCAAGCAAAACACCAATGCATATAAGAGTAAAATTAAATAAATAAATAACCAAATAATTTTGAAAAAAGAATGCTTGCAAAGTGTTTTACAGATTCCTTGCAGGGCGGGGATCCAATGTAACAAGTTGTTTGTCCAGAAAAACTATGTGGTACTTCACAGCTCAAGAGGCTGCTCCCTAAACAGGCTCCATAGTTGCCACTTCAGTCTCTGTGAGTCCCCATAAACCCTGCTTAGTTGATTCTGTGGGCTCGTGAGGTCTAATTTATCAACATTTCTTTCCATGCCTTTGGTGTCGGACCTATGAGCTTGTCACCTCCGTATAGGTCTCAAAGAATTCCACTGGTTTCCTGAGTTTCATACCCTTTTTCATTTTACATTTAAGTCCATTATCCATCTTGAGTTACTGTTTAAGTGGGAGGTTTGAATCGAGGTCATTCTTCCCCCTTTAGATGCTCAATTGCCCCTGCTCCACTTGCCACAAAGCCTAACCTCTCCTCCATTGGACTGCAGTATCGTGCTCAGTAAAGTTGAGCAGAAAAGGTTCTAGAGATCTGCATCACAGTAACATGCTCTTTGACACTAACACTACAATCTACTTAACATGGTGATGATCATCAATTTCAGCAGATATAGTGACTATAAGCCCAGTTATTTGGGAGACTAAGACAGGAAGATTACAAATTCAGTACTTGTTTGAGGTAAAAAGTGAGTTCAAGGACAGCTTGAGAAACTTAGTGAGACTTCATCTCCAACTGAACAATGGCTTAGGGCACCGGCTCAGTGACACAGCATTGCTCCCATCTTCAAGACCCTGTATTCAACCATCAGCACCACACAGCTTTTATAATTCTTATTTAACTATTTGGGTTCTCTGTGATGCTCCATGCATCTGCATAGCCATTCCTATAGCATCACACTGCCTTGATCTCTGTGGAGAGTTCACATGTGTTAAAATAAGTACAGGGATTTCCCTCACCCCACGTTATCTTTCTCAAAACTGTTCTAACTATTCAGCATCCATGTGGACATCCATTCTTCACCCTGCAAAAATTATAAGATAGATAGATAGATAGATAGATAGATAGATAGATAGATAGATAGATAGATGCATACATACACACACATACATACATACACACATACATACATACACACATATATACACATACATAAATACACATATATACACATACATACACACACATACATACATACACACACATACATATACACATACACACATACATACACATACATAAATACACATACATACACACACATAAATACACATACATACACACACATACATATACACATACACACATACATACACATACACATACATACACACACATACATATACACACATATACATACATACACACATATATACATACACACACATATATACACATACATACATACACACAAATATATACATACACACATACATACACACACATACACACACATCTATACACACATACATACACACACATACATACACATATATATACACACACATATATACACACACATACACACACATATACACACACATACATACATACATACATACATACATACATACATACAGAGGTTTAACAGGAGAAAGAGTCATTGATCTCTGTTTAGACATCAAATATTCATTCAGCAAATAAAGTGCCATTGATTGAGCATCTTCCATCCATCATCCTGCTACACACAGATTCTAACTCAGTCTTCATGAAACCCTGTGCTATGTGTCATCCTCCCTCTTGGAAACAAGGTTGCTGAGATCAGATAGGTTAGCGATTCTCCCAAGGACACACAGGTGATGAACAAGAGATCCAAGATGGGAACACAGTTCCGTTTGAGTCAAAGACCATGACTCTCCACCATAGCATCCTGGACATCTGTCACAGTGGCTGCCATCTGCTTGATAACCTGCTAGTCTCGATGACACAAAGGTGAGCAAAATAAAAAACGTCTGAGAATCTCTTAGATTACTTCCGCTGACTCAACCATCAAGGTGAAGACTTAGTTCAACTGGGGCACATTCCACCCTCCCTCCCCCCTTTTCAAAGTTATCCATCTCACCCCAGTTTTTTGTCTTTGAACAATGAATAGCCTCTTGGCCCACCTAGATTTTTTAAACTGAAAGATAATAATCATTATCTCTTACTGAACCTACCTTTAAGTCTCAGTAATAGTCTTATATATCATATGGCTTTCCTCTTCCCACACCCTTCCCAGTACTAGAGACTGACCCCAAAGGCCTGAGCATAAGAAGCAAGCCCTATACCACTGACACATCTCCAGCCATAAATGCCTTATGTGTAATAGACAACATCTTTATTGTGTGCTGCAGGCCCACTGATGGCTGGAAATCCCCCTGTGCTAAAGTCTATTAGAGTCTGCGCAGCTGAGAAGCTACTTAGCAGTCACAGTACAATAGTGCACGACTATTTTAAAACATGATGCTGGTATCTATTAATATCTGCTTCTGACATATCAATCAAGAGAGAAAGGGGCAATGTGGAATTATCTGTTCCATTACACATGACTTCATTAACACTGTTGTAAATTCCTCTTGTAAGCAATAAATTTTCTTAGCTTCCAAGAAGATTAAGAAAGGTCAAATCTGATTGTCATTGTCTATCAAAAGATAACTGTTGGTTCCTATAATGGGATCTCATATATATGGTAATCTGTTCAAAAAAAAAAAGGAAATTTCCAGAATAAATTGATCACTAGGGGGCAGGTCACAGCCTCGGTTCAGTACATGTTCAAATATTGTGCAAGGCCTCAGTTGAGGAAAGAGGAGTGAACTTGAGGATCTTGTGAAAGCAAATAGGTGTAATAAATTCCAAAATAAAGGTTTCCATAAAGTTCTATTGAAAGAAGAAAATTTTAGAAGCCATCAAGAAAAGCTGAATTAAGACTTAAACTATTCAAGTTTATCTTGAAAGGTTTAATATCAAATCAAAGAAAAAAATGACCATCTTGATTAAAAATAATTCCTCAAGAAGCTGGATTTGAGAAGTCCTCTTTGATAGTGCTTCTGTCCGTTTGCTAGCCTTTTATAAATCAAAGCTGACAACACTACCTCCCTACACACACAGACTGAGAAATGATGGTGACACTGTTGATGCAATGGGAATCCTGAATCAGATGGGGACAGATGCTCTGTGTGCCCGCCGAGTCACACCCACTCTAGAGACAGCATTTTACAGCAAAGTCAGTTAATACACTTGCTATAAGACAACTATACCCCTCCAATGACCTCCTCTCCTCCTCCCTCCCCCACCCCCCACTCCACCCCCAGTCATCAGGAAGGATCCACCAACTGAATATTGGGAGACCCTGGAATGATCAGTAAATGTTCCACAGCCAGACTGCCTCTCTATATCACAAAGACCAAGACACATGAGCCCTCCTCCGAGATACAAAGTTCCAAGGAGAAGAGAGCTTATTAGTGGCTGTCAAAGCTTACAAGATGGAAGGGCAATTGTGGTGGTTTGAATATGCTTGGCCCCAGGGAGTGATGCTGTTAGGAGTGGCCTTGTTGGAGTGGGCATGTGAGGTAAGGCTGAGCTTTGAAACTCTGCCCAGGGCCAAAGAGTCAGTTTTCTTCTAGATGCAGGCAGATCATGATGTAGAACTCTCAGCTCCTCCTGCACCATGCCTGCCTGGATGCTGCCACGCTCCTGCCTTGATGATGATGGACTGAACCTCTGAACCTGTAAGCCAGCCCCAATTAAATGTCGTCCTTTGTAAGAGTTGCCTTGGTCATGGTGTATGTTTTCAGCAGTAAAACCCATACAAAGATAGTGGCCAAGAGACACACACTGACAAATGCCTCGGCCGCATATCAGTGGCTTCGCAGCCCTGAACAGCTGTCTGGCAAGGCAAGATTCAGAATCAACCTCCCTGTCAACGGACGAATGGATAAAGAAATGTTAGAGATATGCACAGCAGGATATGATTCGGCGTTAAAAAAGAAGGAAATCCTGTCCGTTGTGACATCACAGATGAATCTGGAAGGCATTGGGTGAGATAAAATGTCAGGCACAAGAAGGCAGACACTGTAGGACCTCAGGACCCCAGGACCTCAGAACCCCAGGATCTCAGGACCTCAGGACCCCAGGACCTCAGAACCCCAGGATCTCAGGACCTCAGGACCCCAGGACCTCAGAACCCCAGGATCTCAGGACTTCAGGACCCCAGGATCTCAGGACCCCAGGACCCCAGGGTCTCAGGACCTCAGAACCCCAGGATCTCAGGACTTCAGGACCCCAGGACCTCAGAACCTCAGGACCTCAGAACCCCAGGACCCCAGGACCTCAGGACCCCAGGACCTCAGGACCTCAGGACCCCAGGACCCCAGGACCTCAGAACCTCAGGACCTCAGAACCTCAGGACCTCAGGACCCCAGGACCTCAGAACCCCAGGATCTCAGGACTTCAGGACCCCAGGACCTCAGAACCTCAGGACCTCAGAACCCCAGGACCCCAGGATCTCAGGACCTCAGAACCCCAGGATCTCAGGACCTCAGAACCCCAGGATCTCAGGACCTCAGGACCTCAGAACCCCAGGATCTCAGGACCTCAGGACCCCAGGACCTCAGAACCCCAGGACCTCAGAACCCCAGGACCTCAGAACCCCAGGATCTCAGAACCCCAGGACCCCAGGACCCCAGGACCTCAGAACCTCAGGACCCCAGGACCTCAGAACCCCAGGACCTCAGAACCCCAGGACCTCAGAACCCCAGGATCTCAGGACCTCAGAACCCCAGGACCTCAGGACCTCAGAACCCCAGGACCTCAGGACTTCAGGACCCCAGGATCTCAGGACTTCAGGACCTCAGAACCCCAGGATCTCAGGACCCCAGGACCCCAGGATCTCAGGACCCCAGGACCCCAGGACCTCAGGACCTCAGGACTTCAGGACTCAGGAAGTTGGGCTCAGAGAAGAGAGAGTAAAGTGTGGTTTCCTGAGGCTAGAGTAGGAGAATAACGGAGAGCTGTTGGTCAAAGAGCACATTTCAGCTGGCGGGGAGGAACGTTCAAGAGCTCTATTGTACACCACCGTGGCAATGGTTGGTTAACAATGTATTATGTGATAGTTCATCTTGACTGCCAGCATGAGGGGGTTTAGAATTGCTATAGAAACAGACCTCTGGGTCTATAAGGGCATTTCCTGAAAGGTTTAACACAGGAAAGAAGACTCACCAGAGATGTGGGTGACACCATCCATGGGCTGGAGTCCTGGATGAATAAAAAGAAAAGAATAGAATACTTTCAAATTCTGTACATGAGAAATAGCTACTTGCCAGTTCCCACGCCCACTGACGAGAGTTCCCAGCTTCATTGTTACTGTCTCAGCTTGTACCTGATGCATGCTGGTGGGTTTCTATTGCATCCAAGCTGCAACACAGAGAAGCCTATGAAGATGCAGAGGATGCTGAGGGGGGTGGGGGTTCAGCAAGAGACCAGCAGAGGATGCTGGAGGTGTCAGCAAGAGACCAGCGGCATCTGCAAGACACAGGTCAAGTGATTCACACAGCTCATTGTCTACAGAGTCCCAGCATATGCCTAAGAACTTACAGAAATCAAATAAAGGAAAACACTATAAGTTCTTTCTTTCTCTTCTTCCTTGCCTTCCTCTTCCTCTCCTCTTTCTCCTCCTCCTTCTATCTATAATCCTTTTAAAACTTAAAAGAAAGGGTAAATATTTGCTCAAAAAACTCTGTTCAGGGTGGAAATCAAAAGCATCTAAAGAGAAATATTCCACTTGCCTGACAAAAGTATTAAATTGTGTGTGCGTGTGTGTTCTAGAGGTTCTGAATTTACTTCCCAGCAACCACATGGGGGGCTCACAACCATCTGTAACAGAATCTGATGCCCTCTTCTGGTGTGTCTAAAGACAGTGACAGTGTGCTCATGTACATAACATAAATAAAATCTAAAAGAACAAAGTCCTGATCTGAAGGAGGGGTCACCCTGCTCTCAGTCTAAATACTATGGACTCAATGCTGTTAAAGTTTCCGCAGTGGTTAGGGTCTTAGCTAGACTAGCAATGCACACTTGTAACCCCAGCACATAGAAGACTGAGACAGGAGAATTACAGTAAGGTTGAGATTAGCCTGGCCTACAGAGTGAGTCCAGAGTTCCCCAAAGTCCTGGGCGTTAAAGGCTTGGTTCCCAGCTTTGAGATATTGATATATAAAATCACCTCCGTCCCCAAAACTTCAATGAGGTTAAGTGGGCTTCCTTTGCTAAATGCTTTCCTGACATGGTGGATACTTCTTCATCACAAATCCAAAAGCAATTGACTCAATCAACCATAGACTGAAGCCTCAAAACTGTGAGCCAAACCTACCCTTTTCTCCTTTTAAATTGGTTGCCTCAGACGTTTTGTTACAGCAAGAGAAAGCTGACTAAACAGTTAAAGAAAGTGGGCAGCAGATCTTTGAGTAGAAAATTGGCCCTCTTACATTTGATGAACAGCCAGACACTTTGGCATACAAGGCGATCAGAATACAGCATTCAGTTTGAATTCTCAGCAAAAAACATTTAATTCCAGCAACAGAAATTAAAGTAAGTTTTAAGAATAGGCTATACTCTGTAAATAAGACTCAAGGCCTTTTGTACCTTAAATAAATGAGTAGTAGTTAAATGTTTCCTGAAAGGAACATACATTTTAAATATATTATTAAAATTCACAGTAGTGAAAATAAATAGTTTCCGTGAAAGGAGAAATTTATCACTAAGGGTTATCACAATAAGGGCTATCTTCTTTTATTCCAAATTTTATATTACATATTTCTAATTACTCATTAAACTTTTATAGGGAAAAGATAAGCGAGTGTATTTTTATGGGGATCTTCCTCTTTCACATTGGGGAACTGTGTTAGACAACATTTCACACAGTAGACTGCCTGCTTGTCCATGGGCCTCTGTGAGAGGAAGGGGTTCTGCAGGAGGGTGTGCTCAGGAAACTCTAGATAAAATTAAACAGCCTGGTCCCTTCTCTGAAGTGATGTCACTGTGCTAGACATTCAAAGTACAGAGGGTAGGGCTGGAAGGTGGCTCCGCAGTTCAGAGCTCTGGCTGTCCTTGCAGAGGACCCCAGTGTCACATTCCTGCCACGAATACCAGTTGGCTCACAACTGCCTTGACTCCGTCTCCACAGGATCTGACACCTGTGGCCTCTAAAGTTTCCTGCAATTGAGTGTTCACAAACCCACAGACAGACAGACAGAGACAGAGACAGAGACAGAGAGATAAAGAGCACAGAGGTGGGGAGACCAAATAAATATCTAAACCAACGAAGATGGCAGAAGTTGCACAGTGTCCTGGTGCCCCAGACTACGTGGTACCAGTGTCAGGGACAGTCCACAGAGCACACAAGTGAGAACCTGACCACAGCCAGAGTTTGCAAACTGTGAGGACCCAGAGTCCGAGGTGTGCGTCCGGCCATCTAAGGAGGGAGGGGAAGGGTGCAAGCAGGGAACCCCTGAGTGCACAGAGCTCTGAGCCTTTCAATCCTGTAGCCAGTGTCTGCTTTCATTTCTGCTCCCTGGTAAGAAGGCAGTCACCTAAAACCATACTTACCTTTTTCACAGTCCTGTAAACAGGCGACACACTGTTTATTGAGTGGTGGAACCAAGCTACACTCTCAATAGAGCTAGACTTCAGCCACGCATACAGATGAAAGCCTGGATATGTCTCACACTTACATACTTAAAAACTCCATGCCCTAGTAAATGTATTCAGAGCTCTGTCCTTACAGAAGAGATACCTGAATTTGGAAATCTCACGCTTCCCCAAATCCATGCCATAGAAATGTCCCATCCTACCCTTCTCTTCCACTACGAGCTCCCTTCTGCACCGTAAGCAACCTAGCAGACTGTGATGCTTTGAATAAAAACAGCTCCTGTAGGTTCATAGGGAGTGACATTATTTTGGGGGGGGGGGTGGCCTTGTTGGAGTAGGTGTGGCTTTATGGGAATAAGCGTGTCACTAGTAGGGCTTTGAGGTCTCAGAAGCTAAAGCCAGGCCTAGCAGTTCACTCTTCCTGCTCCCTGCAGATCCAGATATAGAATTCTTAGCTACATCTCCAGCAGAACGGCTACATACATGCCACCATGTTTCTCACCATGACAGTGATGGACTAAACCTCTGACCTGTAAGCCATCCCCAATCAAATCTTCTCCATTATAAAATGTGCAGTAGTCACGGTGTCTCTTCAAAGCAACAAACCCTAAGATATATATACACACAAAGAGAGACAACGCAGGTCATGCAAAACTCCACTTACAGTCCTCGAAACAATCAATACTTTGTATATACACAGTCACTAGTACATTTTACTCCAAGAGGCTCTGTAACAAGGCCCATGGAACTAGAAAATTATGGAGGGGACGTGGAGGTCTTAAACATTGTAATTCATTCTAACCTTTTAAGAAATATAAGGGGAGGAAGAAAATGATCAAAATATATTATATTAAAAAATTAATAAGAGGAGTTAGAGAAAGGATCGAATGAGATGAAGGGGTTTGCAACCCCATAAGAACAATGCCAACCAACCAGAGCTCCCAGGGACTAAACCACCATCCGAAGAGTACACATGGACAGACCCATGGCTCCAGCTGCATATGTAGCCTAGGATGGCCTTGTTGGACACCAATGGGAGGAGAACCCCTTGGTCCTGCCAAGGCTGGACCCTCTAGTTTAGGGGAATGTCAGGGTGGGGAAGCAGAGAGGTGGGAAGGGGTAGGTGGGTGGGTAGGAGAACACCCTCATAGAAGCAGGGGTAGGGGACATGGGATAGGGGACACACACACACACACACACACACACACACACACACACACACATATATAATGGATTCCAACTAGTTACATGCTTTGAATCTCAAGAATTTGCCTCTCACGAGGCATAGGAAAATCTGAGGAGGGCCAGAGAGGGGACTTAGAGCACTACCCCAGGGCCAGAGTGTCTCCTGCCAAAGCTTAGGACAGGACTAGTGCATCCCAGACTGCAAGGCATGAAGCAGAGACTGGAAGGCAGAGATGGTCTGCAGATCGGCCTGAGCAACCCAGGTGTGAGAGTGACTTAGCAAAAGCTGTGGAGCCAGCCTTGGTGCACAGGAACTTCTCTTTTCTCAAGGGGAAAACAAAAACAAAAACTAAATTACTCGTATTTAACTTGCCAAGAGAGTTCTATAGGGAAAGATTATCCCAGCTTCAATTAACAGAGGTTTTGTTTGTTTTGTTTTTTAGGAAGAAGCTTCTAAATAAACACACTTGGAGCTGTGTGCATAAACAGATACGTTAATGGCAAACCAACTTGCTGGAGCTCATGAAAAGACGAGTTATGAAGACAGGCTGCAAGCAAGCATTAGTTCAGTCGTTCAGGAAATATTGTTAGCATCTCTACTAGAGTCAGAAAGTGAACACCCACACAAAAGTCTTGCCCTCTAGGATTTTCTATCCTCTTAGGCCCCTTATGTTGAATGGCATCTTAGTCACGATTCTATTGCCGTGAATAGACAACACCATGGCCAAGGCAGCCCATATAAAGGAAAGCATTTAATTGAGGACTTGCTTAAAGTTTCAGAGACTTCGTCCATTATCATTAAGGCAGAGAGCACAGCAGTATGCATGGCAGGCATGATGCTGAAGCTACATCCTGATCCACAGGCAGAGAGAGAGAAACCGGGTCTAGCCCAGACTTTGAATCTCTAAGCCCACCCTCAGGGAAACTCCTCCAACAAGGCCACACCCCTTAATCCCTCTCAAACAGTTCCACTCCCCAGTGAGTAAGCATTCAAGAACATAAGCCTGCGGGGCCCATTCTTCTTCAAAGCACCACAAATGAGATGAATTCTATGATAATATACAAGTGAGCTAATGTGTTGGTTACTATTCTCACCACCATAAGGGAGGAAGGACTTAATTTGGTTGGTAGCTTTTGAGATTTCACCCTGAAGATGTGGACTCCGCTGATTCCGGACCCAGAAAGACTTGGTAGTGGGAGGAGATGGCAGAAGAAACTGTCCCCTTCAAGACAGACAGGAAACAGAAAGCAAAGGCTGAGGGCCGGTTACCTACTTATTCCAGCTGGACTCCCTGAGTAAGCCACTGGCTGGGGCCCACGTGTTCCGCAGAGGAGCCTCTGGAAAACAATTCATATCCAACCATAACAGAATGGAAGTAATAAGTGACAATCTCTTCAAAACGGTGACAAATAAGCAGAGACCACAGGAAAGGTGTACCTTTGTATACCGCTCAGAGAAAAGCACTCCACAGAGAAGGAACAGTGAGCGCAAAGGCTTCAGGATGCGATAGGTCAAGTATGACCTATTGTATGGTCTATATGAGGTCTATATTTGGCCTGTATCTATATATATGGTCTACAGTGGACAGTAGAGTTAGATGATGCTGAGCCGGGGGTGGGGGGGAGCAGCAGACAGTGAAAATGGGAAAAGAGGCACTGGTCAGAGCGAACGGTGTGCTGCTTGGATCCAGACTCGAGATGAATATTCATGAGTCACTGACTCCTCCCCTCTCCCCAGGGTCATTGGCCACTGGCCCAGGAGGACAAAGGGAGCTGACCAGGGCTTGAGAAGTCCCATGAGCGTAGTGGAAATAACAGACTTGGCCCCGGGTTCAGCTTTGGGGTGACAGATCGATTTTATTCAGGGTGAATCAAGGGTTATATCGTTTTCGGCATATCCAGAGCAGGCAAAGGTCATTGGCTGGCGGCTAAGGTACTGAGCTGCCTCATTAGCACAGGAAGTCATTCCAGGAATCTCAGGTTCTTGCTGAATGCGTTTCTTATGGAGAGAAGGAAATCTGAACCTACAGTCTCCCCAAGACTATGTGATGCTCCACAGATAGAGAGTATGAAGGTTTTGAGCTCCCCAAACAAAGAGAAGGAGAAGCCCTGCTGGTAAAGGGAGTCCCCTGTTTTATGACAAGGCCAGAAGGCTAACCTGACCATGGTAGACTTGGACCTTAATTAGCAGGGTTTCTCCACAAGTGACCAGTACTAGGTGACAGAACTCTAAGCAAAACAACTCAGCCAAGAAAAGCAAATCCAAAAGTACTAGTCCAACAGAGAAAGAAGCCCTGGGAAGCATTAATAGAGACCACAGAGAAGGGAGCCAGTGATGAAGCCTGGATATAACTTACTATGGCCTGGGGTATGGCGTGAGTGTCCCAAGACACCTCTGCGATTGAGGGATTGATTGGAGTGGGGCCTAATCAGGAGGTCCATAAGTCATTTTGGGTGTCTCCTTCAAAGGGACTGTAGGATGCTGTCTCTATTCCTGATGCTCCCATTGTGAAGTATAGCATCTGCCATCCACAGGACAGAACACATACAGAACACCCCTGTGGAGCCTTGGGTCTTGGATTATTAACCTCCGCTACTGCAGTACTCTTTTCTGTATTATTGGCCTGAATCACATATTTTATTATTGTGGTCAAAAGCTGATTAATACATAACTGATCCTTCCTAAAGAGATGAAATAGCCAAGATGATTAAATACTTAAAAAAAAAAAGGGTCAGGTCAAATTGGTACTTGCATAGTCCTATTGGCTTTGACAAGGAGGAAGTCACTAGTGGCCATTGTCAAAGCAATTTTTACACAATGATGGCAGCCAAAGTCAACGTCCATTGGCGTGAAGTGTGTGGAGGGAGTGATAAAGCAGATTCTGCAGACTGGTCGGTCGGTCGGTCGGTCAGTCAGTCGTTTGGTTGGTTGGTTGGTTGGTTGGTTGGTTGGTTGGTTGGTTGGTTGGTCGGTCGGTCGGTCGGTCGGTTGGTTGGTTGGTTGGTTGGTTGGTTGGTTGGTTGGTTTTTATGGATCCTAGCTGTGAATGGAAAGGAGCAGACAGGAAATTTCACTCTGGCTGCAGTGTGTGGGAGTGCCTAAATGCATGTGTGCATGTGTGTGTTGTGATGTTCGTACATATGTATATAGTTACATGTACCCATGAGTGCTCAGAGACCAGAGAACATTAGATGTCCTACTTTGCCTTATTCTCTTGAGACAGAATCTCTAGTTGAGCCTGAGGTTAGCCCCGTGGCCGGCAAGCTCAGCAATCTTCCTGTTACCGTACCACATCCCTTCAGAGCACCGGAGTTACTGGTGTAAACAGAGGCCACACCCAGCTTTTTTACAAGTGTTCTAGGGATTTGAACTCAAGCGCTTTTGTTTGTACAAGAATCACTCTTACCCCCAGGAAATGGTTGTTTTGTCTGGTTTGTTTGTTTTTGTTTGTTTGTTTTTATAGAAGAAAGGGTTTCTTTGCGGCCCACAATTCCGGAGGTTTAGGAGTCCATGCCCATCAATGCCCATCATGACAGAAAGCATGGACAAAGGCAGACAGACAAGGACTGGAGCAGCAGCTGAGAGCTCACATCCAGATTCACAAAGAGGGAGTGGAGAGAGGGCCGGGAGTCCTTTTCATTAGAGTAGAAACAACTAACTGACAAAGCAAAAGACACTACTGAAAAAGAAAAACATCAACATACACCTGGAAGGAGTCGCTGGGCTTAGCCATTTCAACTTTGCCCTCTTGAGAGAACACCTCAGTTAAGGTAACTGCAAGTCTGCTTCAGCCTGCTATGTCACTCCAGCTCTACAGAAAGCTGTGACTTATTTAATAAGTTGAGTCCGAGGTAGTCAAGTCTGACCACATAATCTGCACCTTTATAATGTGACTTCTGTCCTTCCTCTTTAAAAGACTTTTTAAAATTTTTCAGCATCCAGGATGACAAGAAAGCAGACCCCTTACTAATGTATCCTCGGAGACCTCAATAGGAGTGAGATGTTAGTGATCAAGATATGAAAACAACAGGAGGGAATTTTGCCAGAAAGGACAGGAGGGAGGCTGGAGAGATGGCTCAGTGGTTAAGAGCACTGGCTGCTCTTCCAGAGGTCCTGAGTTCAATTCCCAGCAACCACATGGTAGCTCATGACCATCTGTAATGGGATCTGACATATTGTGGTGTGTCTGAAGACAGCTACAGTGTACTCACATAAATAAAATAAATATTTTTTAAAGAAAGGACAGGAGGGATAATTCTCTATCTTCTGAAATCAAAAAGTAGGAGCGACGATAGGTGGGCACTGAAAACATGGCTGGCACCGTCTCACCTGTCTGTGCCATCAGAGACAAAGCTATCTCCTGCAGGGGAGGAGACTGAAGATGTATTGTTTCCAAGGGATTCAAATAGAACCTCCAGAAATGAAAGCGAGTGGGTCACAAACACGTGAGTGTGAAGACAGTCCCACGGTGAAGCGGTCCCGCTGCTCCCCATGCCCATACTCAACACTAAGTTGTTATTCTTCCAAAAACCAAGCCGGGCAGAGAAATGGCCACAGAATGAGCTTTGCTGTCATGACTGGAACCTACACTCAAATGCTCTCCCCTGACTGATGTCTGAGGGAAGAGCAATGGCTCACTAGACTCACATCCCAGTGACTAAGCAGCTGCCAGCATGGCCTTCCCCACTTCTTTGCATAGCTCCTGACTCTGCTTTGGATCTAATGGCTCGCTTCCAGAGAATAAAAGATAGCCCAAGAATGAGATGCCATTTGTAAAGTTAGGTCAAGAAAGATAAACTGCTGTCTTGTTCGCACGCTGTCTCTCTACTAGGTGGCTCTGATGGGGTCACAGAGAAGGCACATGTGGGAGAGAACCAAGGGCAGACTCCGGCTAACCTAGCGAGGAATGATCTCTTCCACCTAGAAATCTTCCAGGAACTGATTCGTCCCCTATCCTCTTGGTTGGGAAAGAACTCTGCCCAACAGCTTTCAGATTAGGAGACAACTCTGAGAGACATCTTACATGCAGATGTGTGAGATCCAGCTATAATAATATGTGGACAATGTTATTACCCTCATGAAGAAGTCATAGTCCAAACCTCGATCCAATGGTTATTGGAGGTGGGGCCTTAGGGAAGACTCCTTCCTCATAAATTAAAGTAGTATGCTTATATTTTTTAAAAATGCTCCCCCTACATATGGGGAAGTAGCTCAGAGATAACAGAGTGAGACAGAGAGACTGAGACTGACAGAGACAGAGAGAAAGAAGACAGAAATAGACACAGTGACCAGACAGTTCACATTCTCCTGTGGTGCTAGAAAGCCACTGGGAATCCAGCCCTTCTACAAAGGAACTAGAACCTCACCAGATACCAAATCTGGCAATACCTTGCTTTTGACATCCTCCAGAACTGTGACAAAAGAATGCTATTGTTCATAAGTCTGCGATATTCAGTAAAGCACATGTGCAGAGTAAGATTCTAAAAGCAAAAGACACATGTCTAGAATTCTGATGCAAAGAAATCATGAGGAGACAAATGTATTGGTGTCTTACACCACTAGGTTTTAGCGTCACTTTTAATACAGTAACAAATAAGCCCTGGTATGGCACTGGCAGAGTACCTACCCATAATGCCTCTGTGGCGGCTAAGCAATGGGTTCTTCAGAGCAATGTCATTCTGTCCTTGTCCTCATACTGTCCAAGGAGAACATGGAGGGACAGAGATGACAGAGCATGTTCATTCTCTGCCAGGGGAATTAGGAACCAATTTAAAGGCTCGCCCTTCTTCTCCAGAGCTCCGTGAGATAAGGATTCATGCTCTCCTTTTAAAGAGTAAGATTAATGTGAGGAATAAGTTACAACATATGTATAGAGCAATTAGCAGAGAGCCTGGAAAATAATATATATTGAATAAGTGCTTTCAGTTCCCCTTCCTTACCCTATAGTAAAAAACATTGTTTTAAACACATGGTACATTTTCTCCCAACTCAGGATTCTAAATCTAAAATACATATATATAGATAATATATATTATATATGTCATATATAATATAATCTAATATATAGTTAATATAATATATAATATCAGTTTGTATATATCCAGTTTGGATATATATTTTATATTATGATAGTTGATATCATATATCATGAAGTAAAGGGGGGTTGCTTAAGGAAAAGAAGGAAATAAAGAGGAGGAGGCAGGGGAGAAAGGAAAGAGTATGGTGTGAATACCATCACAACACATGATACTCTTGAGTAGATGGCTTGTATCACACCTATCGCTATCTGTTACATAAACTAATATAAAAGAACGAGTTCAGCAGTGACAACTGGGGAGCTCTGCCTTCACCACCCTCCTCTTAGAGATTCACAATTCACTTCAGTATGTTAAGGACCTGAAAAATTCCACAACCTGTAAGACACTGCAACATTGTTCAAGTTAGTATATTTTCCATTAAGGCTGAAGCTTATGCCACATTGGTCCACAGTCTGTCTTTCTGAAGCAGGGGTCTGGATCAGTGGTAATTAGTTACTGTGTATCCCATGCTGAGCCAGCCTTCCCTTCATTGACAGACATAAACTGTCCCTGCAGAGAAGAACATCAGGCAGCCAAATGTGTGTGAGTGTGTCCTGTTCTTAAAGAAATCAGCCCTTAGGACCATTCTGCCACTGGTCTGTGTTTGGAGAGCAGAAGCTGTCACGCTTGTGAGCTCAGCCACATGGACCTATTGTAGAGTCAGGTTACAAATTCAGCACTGCCTGACAACCACAGTTATTCTCAAGTTAAATGTTGCCAAAAAGCCCTTTGAGAAATAGTAACAAGAGATGAAATATAAGATTTAGTAGAATAAACATTTCCCAAAGTCATTCCTTCCACTTTTTAAACCCTCTGTTACCAATACGTATGGTAATATTTACAGCCTAAGCCAAGAATAATAGACAGAAGTAAAATAAGTATATAACGTGTTTTAACTGCAGTTCATATCAGGACCACTCTGCGGTCCATTTCAGCAGAAAGTTAATTGTGAGGGCAAAGTGGCATCAGTAACCGATGCTGCCTTCATAGCCTTGAAAATGACTTAAAGCCAGTAAAGTTGAGTCTTGAAAGGTTTCATTACCATTAAAAGAATAGTCCATTCACCAATCTCCTTCCTGATGTTAATGTGATTTCCCTCACACATAAAATGTAATTACCTGGCCTCAGAATGAAGAGCAGGGCACCCATCTTGCTTGAGAAAAAAATAGATCATCAGTTTCTTTTCTTGCTGCCTAGCCTTCCACCCAAATCCTGACTCTCTCTACATCTAGATCTACATCTCTGTCTTGCTTGAAATAGTCCTCAGTCTTGAAAACACTCTCTGATGTGTGAACACCAGACTATGACTAGAAGCAGAAATTACACCTGGATTATAGGTGGATTATACAATAGGAATATCCTATTCCTTGGATAAGACAGCATGAACAAGGCAACTTATAGAAGAAAGAGTTTATTAAGCTTCTTTCTGAGGCTGAGTCTATGACCATCACGGCGGAGAGCATGGCCACAGGCAGGCAGGCCTGGTGCTAGAACAGCAGGTGAGCACTTACATCATCATCCTCAACAGAAGGCAGAGAAAGCTATGCAGGAACGTCTTGGACCTTTAAAACCTCAAAGCCCACCTCCAGTGCCACACCTCCTCCAACAAGGCCATGCCCCTTAATCCTTCCCAGCCAGTTCTACCAACTGGGAACCAATCATTCAAAGACATGAGACTATGGAAAAGGGGACATTCTCATTTAAACTAACACAAAAGTAGATTTAAAGGGGGCCATAAGAATTCTGGCCTGTGTGAAAAAGCCAATGTTACAGAACTAGTGGGAAGGAAGCAGATAGGTAAAGTTAAGGGAGAATTAAAGGTACCTGAAAAGCCTAAAAGGACTTACTGATGTGATATAATAATGGTTTTATTACAAAAAAATTCATTTTATTCCGTCTTCATTGCTCCAACACAAAGCACTGAGTTCAAATCCTTACTCAGCCTCCTCCCAAGTAGACTAGCTCTGGTAAGTCTCATAGTCTTCCTAAGTTTCAACAAAGCAAAATCGGGTTTAATGACAGATTTCACGGGGGGAAAAATATCAGTGCATTAACCAGGACAGTTTATTTCTCTCTAATAAAGAATTTTAGAAGCCACATAACAGTATGGGTGGACTAAGCTACTGCCACTCTCGATGTTGTCATAAAGCATGGCCTCAGCATCATGTCCCTGCGTAGGATAGAAGAAGGCAGAGGCAGAGTGATACAAGGTATACATCAGCATCCCATAGGACTTTACAGCAAGCCACCTCCATGCATTTTATAACCTAAACCCCACTGGCCATTTATCACTAATGGCAACACTTACCAGAAAGGAATAAAACCCACTGTCTTTAGACTGAGCAGTCATACAGCTACTCCTACTGGAGAACAGAAAACAAGCAGCAGGAGACGACTGACGGTTTGAACCACGCTGCGGTTTACTTTAGGATGAACCTAAGATGAACCCCGTGAAAGGTATCTGAGACACTAACGATAGGAAACAAAATTCTATGAGCAGGAGTACCAAAAAAATGTAACAGAATCAGAATGACAAAGAACAGGTATTGATTATCAAATATGGACTTCAAAATTACTAAGCTTGAGAGTTCTTTTCAGTAAAGTAGAGACTGGGGGTGTGACTTTTGCCTGATATTCAGTAACTCTGACATTGATTCCCAGCACTGGAAGGGAGGAAGAGAGGGAGGGAGGGAGGGAGGGAGGGAGGGAAGGAGGGAGGGAGGGAGGGAGGGAAGGAGGGAGGGAGGGAAGGAGGGAGGGAGGGAGGGAGGGAAGGAGGGAGGGAGGATGGTGAGAAGGAAGAAATGGGAGAGAATATGAAAGGTTAAATAGCAGATTTGACAGAGTTGAAGAAAGAATTAGTGAAACAGAAAATAGATATCTTGGTTAGAGTTTTCCTTGAAGCTAATTTTGATGAGGGAGCTGGAGTAAAGAATTTACATGGTTCTCCTGTGTTCACACAGCTACTATAAAACTAGAAAGAAAGTAGTAGACATAACTGAAGTCAAATCAGTGATTACCTCTAAAATGAAGGATTTAGGGCTTTGGGGGGATGGCACCATGCTCTTCCAGAGTACCCAGAATCAGTACCCAGAATCCATGGTGGCTTACAGCTGCCTGTTAACAGCTCCCGAGAATCTGGCACCCTCTTCTGGCTTCTGCAGGCACCTATGCTCACACATGGCATACATTCACACACACACACACACACACACACACACACACACACACAAACACACACATACATGTCATTCGTTTCAAAAAGAACTTTCTAGGATGTAGCTGAAGGAGCTTCGAGCATCCTGGAAACATGCTTTACACACAGGGAGAACACATACATCTTACTTTATTGCTATTACTTAAAGGTGGGGTTATATGCTTTCTTTCCTATATATGATATGTTTTTATAACACACTACTGAAAAGGAAAAATTAACATAAGCAAACATTAAGAGATAAAATGGGGAGCTGAAAGGGCTCAACCTGAGCTTGATCCCCAGAACCCACATTAAGACAGAATAGGAGAAACCATTCCACATGTCCTCTGACCTCTGCAAGCATACCATAGCATGTTCACACACCACCACAAGCACAGACACACGCAATAATTATTATTTTAAAAAGAGGTGAAAGGGAACTTAATGAAATAATTTATCAGAATAAGAGAATTTCAATCCATGGACAAACAGCAATACTAGATACATTAAATAACCCCATTTGACAGGGCCAGAACAATCTTGGATAAAAAGCCTTACACCTAGGGAAGGACTGCAAAGAAACCTTTAATTGACCGAGATGGACAGGAGCACACAGTAGCTAGGGCTGGAAAGACACGGAAATGTTTGCTTCGTGTTTAAATGGAAGAGTTGTGAATGATCTCCGCTTCACTTTTTAAAATGACAGACTCTGGAGTAAGACGCGTGACTTGAGTAATCCCTGTTTGTGGACCCAGGACAGACCATGCATAACAGCAGGGTGCCTAGCTCATATTAATAGCATTAGTGTAGCAAACATTGGCCTCTTTTATTTGCCTTTCTTCGCTTGGGGGCACCTACTCTTGATTTAAGTGGACCTGCACCTCTCTAAATAGGAGCCTATAGCCCAAGCCAAGCCAACAGACCCACCCCTGTGACTTTGGGCAGAGGGTTCCATCTTCGTTGATATGCTAACTCCAAGTGGGTAGGCTAGAGCCTAGGCAGTGGCCATCCTTGGAGCTGTAAAGGCTTCCTCAAAGTGAAATGAACTCAGGAAAAAGCAGAGGTAGAGACAGACAGACAGACAGTCAGACAGATACAGAGGCAGACAGAAACAGAGAGACCTGTGACATCCTTAAATCTAACCACATCTAAAGAGATCCATTTCAAATATATTTCTGTGTCCTCCAAAACTCCTGTCTAATGAACAAGTTAACACAGAAAAGTGAGCCAATTAACTACTTTTACACTATGAATACACCTTCTGTCTCTGTTCTATGTCTTTTTATTAATTATTTTGCCATTGTCTTTCTATTTTAAGTATGAACCACACTTACCTGTCCCCTTATCCATTGGGGGGTTCATTCCATGACTTCTCGGTGGATGGTAGAGACTATCAGACTCTGAGTATCCTGTTTCCTCTATACGTATGTACCTGTGATGAAATTAAATTACACATCAGGCACAGTAAAAGATAGTATAATAGTAACAAAAAGTAAAATGGGCTGATTATAATTATATTCAATAAAATTGCCAGCATCACAACTCTCATGGGGCTATTGCTAAGTAAATAAGAGGGTTACTTCAACACAAGCACACGTTACCATGTCAGAAAGTCAACCTGATAACCAAGAGAGCTGTACATGACTAATAGGATGATTTTGTATGGCGTGGAGATGCTGGGCTACAGGATGAGTCGAATCTGGTAGAGAGCAGGACAGACCAGGATTTCATCATTACCATTAGTAAATTTTGTTCTTTCACAACTTCATGCGTGTACACTATGCATGCTGATCAGTTTACACACACACACACACACACACATCAATTGGTTACCATGCCTTTTTCTCTCTCAGACTTTGCTGGTTGCCAATAAATGGTAAGAGTCCATGAGTCCTTTCCATCTATAGCTGACTGTTAGGCCTGGTGTACGTAGACCCAGTGGCAGTACGCACAGCTGCCCTGAGTGTGGCTACTGTGACCTTCCTTGTCTTGCTTAGAATTACCAGCATCACAACTCTCATGGGGCCATTGCTAAGCAAATTAATGAGGATTACTTCAACACAGGCACACGTGACTATGTCAATAAGTCAACCTGATAACAAAGAGAGGTGGTATTTCACACACACACACCCATCCCCCATTTTCAGACCTGACCGTCCTCTTACCCCCCTCAGCAATGTCCCCTGAGCCTTAGGAGGGCAGGAGGAGTCCTTGTCTAGAGCCAAGCCCTCAATCTTGCTTTGTCCTCTACATCTAGTACGCCCATGGGTCCTTACACTTAACTCCATTCACTGATAGGGACGGCTTTCCTGTTTAAAGCTGAGAGTACCTTTGGCTTGGCTATGAACGGGTACTTAGGGGGCAGTTTGATGCTATGTCGATCCAGCTAAGCCACCATCTGGGTTCATTTTTAGGCTAAAAACACACTCAGGAAAAAAGACATTTTTTCTCCCTTATTTCTTTGATTATGCTTGTTGGATTATTTTTTCCCCTGCAGAATAATTATTATTCAAAGAATTGGGATCTCCAAAACATTTCACGCAGCAGCCAGCACGCCACTTTTGATAGCCTATTCCTGGAAACCGTGCTGTTTAGCCATTCTCACGACTGTCGCTGCTACACGAATTCTCTTCATCCATGGCTTCGAGTGTATTATTTGCTGCCTCCACCCTAGTATCTTTTAGTTGTTATATTTAGCTTTATGGAGTCTTTTCTAGGGCTTTTCACATATTTTCTCATAACAGCTTCCTCTCCTTCTTCAGAGGAAATATCCCCTTATAAATTTTTTTTTCACATTCGGAGCAGATATTTTCTAAAATTGTTCTCTGATTCACACAGTAGATCTATTTTAGATGCAGGCAATCTTCCTGAGTCATCAGGACAGAATAGCCTAAGTGTGCAAATCTTGAGTCGTCTGCTCAAGGTTCAAATCCCAGCCTTGTCACTGCTGAGTTCTATATGCTTGGGTGATGTTCTTAAAGGCTGGAAAAGGGTACGCGGTGCCTGGGACGATGACTTTTGGTCAGCTTGACACAAACAAGAGCCACCTGGGGATCACCGCCATCAGACTGGCCTGTGATCACGTCTCTGAGGTATTTTCCTGGTTGACGTCAAAAAGCCCAGCCCAGCCCACCACGGAGAGTGGCATCCCTAAGCAGGGAAACTTGGGGTGTATAGGAAAGTAGCTGAGCAAACCGGTAAACAGTGCTCCTCCATGGCCTCTGCGTCAGCTCCTGCCCCTGCGTTCTTGCCTTAGCGTCCCCCAAGGGTGGGCTAAATCCTGCAAGCCAAGTGAACCCTTGCCTACCCTAAGTTACTCTTGGCCATGGTGTTTATCCCAAAAGAGCAAATGAGGTCTGTGCCTCCTAGAGTCACAAGGCTAACACACGTAAAATGACCAGAGCCATTGCAATAAACAGGGTGCTCTCAAATTTTTCATTATTACCAAAACAATGGCCAACTCAACTTGTGCTGTGGCATATAATCCTAACGCTCCCCCTAGATTTAATTGGAGATGCACAGTTTCCCCTGGTTCTGCACCAACTGGTATGAGGTCTTCCTTCTTCGTAACAAAAACCAAGTCTCTCTTCCTGATTAAAACAGGCTTAGAACTGAAAAAAAATTCAGATATTACCTATGTAACCATGAGATAAGTACAGATGTAAACATGGATTATTTGATTCGATTTTACAATCCCTACTGCTGACGATTCTTCCAGTACAGACAACAGGAGGAGAGACTTTTTAGGCCACCACCACTTGAGGGTGGAAACGTTTCCTGCGACACTAAATAGTGCTTTTAAACTCAAGATTCCTTTCCTTTATCCCAATAACCTCCAGTCTTATGCCCCAACTCCCACCCTGCCAGGCTAGCAGAATTGGGGTAAAGAGGCACACATTCTGCGTGTGGTTAGAATGGGTCTCGCTGTACCAAAAAGACAAGCTGCAATTCTGTACAGCTTCCTCAGGATGTCTGTGAAGTGTTCCGAGCAGCTCATACAGGCCTGAAGGGAGCCCAGCGGGCTACTCGGCTGATAGTCCATCACTCCAGACAGTCAAGCCACCAGGACAGGGTCTAACAGTTGTCAATTTAGGGAGTCAAACTCCCCAAATCTTAATTTATTTAAACAAAAAAAAAGTCCATTAATAAGAGGCACTTAGGCCAGAGCTTGCAGTTCTACTAAACTCCTACATAGGAATGAGAACCAACTCAAACTGTGCCAAGACTCAATGGAAATCCAGAGACATGGGACATCGGAGGAGGTAAGACTGTCTACCATTGGCAATTGGTTGAAAGGGAAAATCAGTCTAGAAATTACCCCGGGGTGGGGCAGGTCTACTTGGTGCAAACCTGAAGACAATCTCTTTGCCGGCTTAGATGGGGTCTGCAATGGAGGATGAAGTCTTTGTGTTTCTCTCAGTCTGTTACTCAGCAGAGCCCCTAAGTGAATTAGAGTTCTCTACTCTAGGTAATTACTCTAACCAATGGTGCTGCAGCCCCAAAGGTCAAGGAGAAGCCGGTGAGCCTCGTTCGCTCCCATCTCCTTTCATGAAAATCCATCCTTCTCCCTCGTTCATTTAATAAGCATCTGCATTGAATTTAATCTTGAGCCACTCTGCCCCTAGCTGCTATTCTGGGAAGACCTTCTGGGCTCATTAAGGAAGGAGCTAACAGAATGGAAAGGGGTGAGCCCCTCCCCCGTGGAGAGTAATGTTTGCTGAGTACATTTTATGTGTCAGTTACTGTGCTTGCTGTTGTTGTCGTCATCGTCGTCATCGATGATGATGATGGTGGTGGTGGTGGTGATGGTGGTGGTGATGATGATGGTGATGATGATGATGATGCTGTTATCATGGTGTGAGAGATGGGCAGAGAGGGAGGTGAGGAAGGATTGGGCGTACACATGTATGCAGAGGTCAAAGGACATATTCAGGAGTCAGTTCTCTCCTATTGTGGTTTCTAGTTATCAAACTCAGGTCCTTAAGTTTTTGTACCAAGACCTTTTTTGCCCACTGTGCCATCTCACCCGCTCTTCACCAAGTTGCACACACATACCAGGCTCTCTTGAAAGCCCTCCCTGGCCCTCCTGTTGATAGTTTGTGTTTCTGTCACTGGA
Organism: Rattus norvegicus; assembly: GCF_021556685.1. NCBI lineage: Eukaryota > Metazoa > Chordata > Mammalia > Rodentia > Muridae > Rattus > Rattus norvegicus. Next base: position 66,060,861 of record NC_141549.1, read on the forward strand.
GGCAGACTATCTCACCATGACTTATAGGAAGGTGATTCTCACAAAGCCCTGATGGGTCAATGATGTAGGTGTTCAGGAAGAATACTGTGCCCTTCATCTCCTCCTAACACTGGCCTAATGGTGTCGACTTATGCTAATAGCAGCTTAGAAGAGGGTTTAGGCAATGCAGTGCTAAAAAGGAAAGGGGTGTTAGTGTTAGTATCATTGGGGCACTGGTAGGAGAGGATAGGATAAATGTGAAATAGATTGTCCTAATACCAGGTCTCTCAAAGAGCACACATCCAATAGACATCTCCATACGTGCTCATGTGTCAATAGATTTATATATGTGTTCATATGTATAATAAGCATTGTTGAATGTAACTATTTGTTACACTATGTATGAATACATATGTAATTTTTCTGAGACAAAATCTAGCTGTCTCACCCAGTCCTTGAAATTACAATATAACATAACCCAGATTGGCCTCAATCCTCCTGCCTCACCCGCCTAAATGCTGGGACTACAGTTGGGTGACACCGTGCCTACTCTATTTAAAATTTTTGAATAAAAAGTGTATTTTTCAACATGAGTGACATTTTCTCCTATTTGCAACAAATAGTGCCAGAAGTATCCAAAATGTCAGCATTGTAACACTAGAGTAATTTTTGAAGGAGTTTTTATGTTTGACTATTCTAAGTCTTCTTTCAGTTGCATGTCTCTTCCAGCAAATATAAAATTATCCACTGAAATTTTGCAAACGCTTGTCGTACCTATATGTGCTTGGTATTAAGGACATCTGCCACTTCCTCAGATTGAATTTGACCAATTCTCCCCTCCCCCCCCCGCCCCGCACCGAACCCCGTCCCCCACCTCCCGGCTGAGACCTTGGATCCTAAATAGATACTAAGTAGATATATTAAGTAGATACTAAGTAGACACTAAGTAGATACTAAATAGATACTAAATAGATATTAAGTAGACACTAAGTAGATACTAAATAGATATTAAGTAGATACTAAGTAGATACTAAATAGATATTAAGTAGATACTAAGTAGGCACTAAGTAGATACTAAATAGATACTAAATAGATATTAAGTAGACACTAAGTAGATACTAAATAGATATTAAGTAGATACTAAGTAGATACTAAGTAGACACTAAGTAGAGGGGTTGGGGATTTAGCTCAGTGGTAGAGCACTTGCCTAGCAAACGAAAGGCCCTGGGTTCGGTTCCCAGCTCTGAAAAAAAAAAAGCAGACACTAAGTAGATACTGAATAGATACTAAGTAAATACTAAATAGATACTAAGTAAAACAGTAACAGTGAGACCTATTAACAGGTCCACCTGTCTCTGGGCAGTAAGACAGGAGATTGTTAGGACACTCTCTCAGAGTTTCCTTTGCTGAGGCAAAACACCGTGACCAAAAGACAAGTTGAGGAGGAAAGGGTTTATTTGGCTTTCACTTCCACATTGCTGTTCATTATTGAAGTAAGCCCGGATGGGAACTCAAACAGCGCAGAATCCTAGAGGCAGGAACTGATGCAGAAGCTACGGAGGGGTGGTTCTTACTGGCTTGCTCAGCCTCCCTTCTTATAGAACCCAGGGACAGCACCATAGGCCATGGACTGGGCCCTCCCCCACTGACCACTAACCGCCTCCTAGCTGGATCTCATGGAGGCATTTTCCCAACTGAGACTCCCTCCTCTCTGAGAACTCTAACTTGTGTACAGACATTTTTAAGGACTGTTAATGGGCTGTTGGGTGGTTGCTCTTTATTGTAAGTGCCTCTTTTAATGGGCACTTTTTCCTTTAAATAAAGATTTAGGGAATTTGACTCCCTAAATTGGCAACTGTTAGACCCTGAACTGGTGCCTTGACTGTCTGGGGTGAAGGACCATCAGCCAGGCAGCTAGCTGGGCTCCCTTCGGCCCTATACTAGCTGCTATGAACACTTCACAGACATTTGGCCTTGAGGAAGCTGTCCAGAAACGACAGCTGTCTGCTGCAAAGCACACCATGACTCCTGAAGTCAGTGTCTGTGGTGGTTTGAATAGGTTTGGCCCCCATAAACTCATTTGTTTGAATGTCTGGCCCACAGAGAGTGGCACTATTAGGAGGTGTGTCCTTTTTTAAATACGTGTGGCCTTGATAGAGGAAGTGTGTCGCTCTGAGGGCAGGCTTCAAGGTCCTATGCTCAAGCTCCGCCCAGTGCAGAAGAGACAGTCTCCTTGTGGCTGCTCGCAAGATGTAAAACTTTCATTTCCTTCTTCAGCACCATGTCTGCCTGCAGGCTGCTACACTTCCCATCATGATGGTAACGGACTGAAACCTCTGAAACTGTAAGCCGGCCCCAACTAAATGTTTGCCTCTGTAAGAGATGTCTTGGTCATGGTGTCTCTTTACAGCAATCAAACCCGAACTTAGACAGTGTCTTGCCACTGTTTCCACAGTTCAGACAGGGCATTTACCATCACCTGCCCAGTGAACTGAAGATGACCTGGTACTCATTTCTACCTAGCCCAGGGAAGGAGCCTTTCTCCCTTGGTCCCCGGAAGAAGTTTTATGTATAGTACAAACAGTCCCCTCTTGCTGGAGAACTTCTATGATTGGTACAGACACTCTTATCACCCCTCCTTTCTTGTTACAAACTTGGGCTATTTGGCTCACCAGGAGACACCTTTCATTCTGTTCGCAGATTGCCACATTACACTCTATAGAAGGCTTCTCTCAAGTGGTCTTTTCTTGCCTGGTTTTGATCTAACTCATTGCTAGGTGTCTGAGTCACTGCCCTATTGCCATGAAGACACCATGACAGAGGCAACTCTTAGGAACGAAGGCATTTAGTTGGGGGCTTGCTTATGGTTTCAGTGATTTAGTCTAGAACCATCATGGTAGCGAACGGGGCAGCATGCAGGCAGGTACTGGAGCAATGGCTTAGAGCTACATCCTGGTGCGTAGGCAGAAAGACAGACAGACAGACTGACTGACTGACTTGGTCTGACATGGGCTTTTGAAACCTCAAAACCCACCTCCAATGACCGACTTCCTCAAACAAGGCCACGCCTCCCAGTCCTGTCAAACAGTGCCACTCCCTGGTGACTAAGCAGACATATGAGCCTGGGGGGGCAATTCTCATCACAACACCACACTAGCACAGGCTGAGATGGGCACGGCAAAGCCCTGTGCAGAGGCAAAGACGATGTCACCAGCAGAAGTAAAGGGTTTCAGAGAGCAGCCAGGACAAACAGGGGTGGCCAGAGACAAGGAAAGCCGGACAAAGCTGAAAACAATAAACCGTGAGTCTGAGTAGCCGGAAGCACTCCAGACCCTAAGGCCATTCCCAAGAGCTCAGGGTCCCAACACACCAGGATAGAGAGTGTCACACTTGTCACCGTGGGGGCTGACAGTCACAGCACCTGAGGCTTGGTGACAGCTCTAACACTAGCAGGCAGTGCCTGGTACTGTTTGCTGCCTGTCACTCAAAACTGGCAGGAGCTGAGGATTACAACAGCTGCCAAGTATCACAGCCACTGACGAGCCTCCAGCCTGAGTACCGTATGTTTCTGGCTTCTAAAGCCTGAAGCAGTAGGTCTCTGGCAATCCAGGTCGGGAGCTAAAAGCCTCTAGATCTGCCTGTGAGGCCCCTAGGCCTTGGACACTGACAGGCCCAAGACTGCCAGCCCCATAACGGCTCTTCCTTGCTGTCCAGTGGTTCTTATCCAGGTAGAGTAAAAGAATCCCAGGCAGGGGCATGCGATGGAACAAGGTTGTGCTGGGTGGAGGTAAGCACACCTTTAACCCCTGCACAGCAGCTACAGCTACAGTTACAGCCACCCCCAGTAGGGCTACCCCCAGAGCACCATGCAGACGTATGAAGAGGTGGGGGATGGTGCACTGGAAAACCCAGTGCCTCAGCTGGGTGTGGCTGAGGCTGACAGGAAGTTCATGGAACACAGTGAGGAACTGTATGATGGTTTGTCCCTGGCAGCCCCTGGACACTGTGTCGTCAGAGATCCCTGCCATGTAGTAGCCAGGACATGAAGGCAGACTTAGACAGCGACGATCCCTTTTAATTTTTTTTTAATTATTTTTTTTTTCAGAGCTGAGGACCGAACCCAGGGCCTTGCGCTTGCTAGGCAAGTGCTCTACCACTGAGCTAAATCCCCAACCCCTATGATCCCTTTCCTTATCATGAAGCTTTTATCTTTTTGAAAAAAAAAAAGATTTTTATAAGACTTTAATAAATTCTGTTTTCTGAGGGGGGAAAATCAGGAATCGGGAGGCAGAGGCAGGCTGATCTTGGTAAGTTCGAGGCCAGCCTGGTCTACGGAGTAAGAGTCAGGACAGCCAAGGCCACACAGAAAAACCCTGTCTCAAAAAAAAAGTATTAAAAAAAGAAGCACATGCACGGGGCTGGAGAGATGGCTCAACGGTTAAGAGCACTGACTGCTCTCCCAGAGGTCCTGAGTTCAAATCCCAGCAACTACATGGTAGTTCACAACCATCTGTAGTGGGATCTGATGCCCTCTTCTGCTATGTCTGAAGACAGCTACAGTGTACTCACATACATAAAATAAATAAACAAATCTTTAAAGAAGAAGGAGGAGAAGGAGGAGGAGGAAGAGGAGGAGAAGGCACAGTTGACTATATAGTACATAGAAGAATTAAAAATATGCTTAAAAAAGAAACACACACACACACACACACACAAAGAAACAAAAACCAAAAGAAACAAAAACCAAGACTGTGCTCTTGACTCTTGGATGAAGAAGATGAAGTCATCAAGAAGACTGGCAGAAGGTGACCAGGAGGTATATTGAGCATGGTGCTCTAAAGGAACAGAGCCAATAGGACATATAGACTGTATAGAATGTATAGAATGTAAAAGTGGAGCTGCTAGGATGCATCAGAAACCTGAGTGCAAAGAAGGCCTGGACCTCCCTGCCCATGCCACATCACACGGAATCAGAAGAGCAGAGACAGCCAAGCCAGTGGCCCGGGAAATAGCAGGTTTCCCTGCATACTACCCGCTACGGAACAGGAAGGATCAAATATCCCTTGGGTAGCCCAAGGGTCCCAGACATTGTCAGAGAATTTTGTTTTGTTTTGTTTGTTTTGTTTTTCTAGACAGGGTTTCTCTGTGTAGCCCTGCCTGTCCTCGAACTCACTCTGTAGACCAGACTAGTCTTGAACTCAGAGATCTACCTGCCTCTGCTTCCCACGTGCTGGGATTCAAGGTGTGTTCTACTACCGCTGCCCATACAACCTCAGAGTCTTTCAAGCCACATGGCTAGTCACTGGGCAATTAAGAATATATGAATGCGGGGTTGGGGATTTAGCTCAGTGGTAGAGCGCTTGCCTAGGAAGCGCAAGGCCCTGGGTTCAGTCCCCAGCTCCGAAAAAAAGAACCAAAAAAAAAAAAAAAAAAAAAAAGAATATATGAATGCTAGGTGCCAGAGGCAGGTGAAACTGAGAAGCACGCACTTCACCCACCTCACACCTCACACCATCACCCCATCCACCCAGTTCTCAAGCTTTACCGTAACACCAGAGAAAAAGCCAGGGTAAATTCAGAAATATCTATGCTCAAGATTATACATCCCAGGGACAGCTTAAAAATAGAATTTAATTTCTCTTATTAAAAAAAACTATATTTCCTGTCACCCCAATATATGGCCTGAATCCTGCCCCTGCTTATATACCTATATCCAGAGACTCACATTAAAGGTTTTGCAGAGAGAATCCCTGTGACTTCTCTTGTGTAGAAGTATCACTTGTCAATAAAAAATATTGGCCTGTTAGCTTAGGCAGTAAATAGGAGGTGGGGGTTTTGGTAGGGAGAGAGTATTCTGGGATACAGTTAGGCCCAGGAGCCCCCAACACTGATGGAGACAGAGGCATGAACTGAGGGGAGGTAACCAGCCTTATGGTACTCATAGAATAGAATGAGTTGATTAAGCTACAAGCTAGTCAGGGAGCTTATGGACGAGGCATTTATTCATAAATAATAAGTCTCTGTGTCGTTATTTCAGGAACTCGGGCATGGGTGGGAAAGCCTATGGTTACACACAGAGGATAGAAGTGGAGAAAGGATGGAGATTTGTAACTTTCTATGTCTTCTCCATACATCTAATGTTTCATCCATACATAGCAAGATAAACACATTTTAATTGGTAAGGTATTAGGTATTAGAAGTGGACAATCGTTTCTTGAGAATTGGAACAGACTTGGAGGGCCCCTTAGGCTTCTCCCAGGAAATGTGTGTCTCTTACAAAGGACAACATTTAATTGGGCCTGGCTTATAGGTTCAGAGGTTCAGTCCATTATCATCAAGGCAGGAACATGGCAGCATCCAGGCAGGCATGGTGCAGGAGGAGCTGAGAGTTCTACATCTTCATCTGAAGGCTGCTAGTGGAAGACTCGCTTCCAGTTAGAGTGAGCGTCTTGAAGCCCACACCCACAGTGGCGTACCTACTCTAACAGGGCCACACCCTCTAATCGTGCCACTCCCTGGGTCGAGCATTTATAAACCATCACAATGTGTGTCCCTGGAATTGTACACACAGATGAATCCCTTACAGGCAAACTCTCTCTGACCTTCACTCTTCCAGTTCCCTGCCAAACATCCCCAGGCTACCATCAGTTTTATGATGCCTGACAGTCATAACATCAAAGGACATCCACAAATCCCCAACCTCTTACTGAACTGTACTGCCTTCTTCTTCAACAACATCCTTGGATAAAATTCCCAGTGCCCTGTGCTTGATGCCTGCTATGATGGCCTCATCCAGCCTTCGTGGTCTTACTGAGCGCTCTCTCTCTCTCTCTCTCTCTCTCTCTCTCTCTCTCTCTCTCTCTCTCACACACACACACACACACACACACACACACACACACACACACACCTTTGAAGCTTATCATTGGCCAGGTCAATTTATCAGAATACAAAACAACCAGCAGAAAGAGAGACCACAATGGAATAGTACTATGCATTGCAAAACTAAGTCAACTCGTGATGCTATGATAAAACCGTCACTGTCCGGGAATAATTACACTGTGGTATGTTTCTGAATGTTGACACAAAAGCATTTAACCCGTGGCCTGTAAGGAAGGAGCTGTGATCTCTGGGAAAGGTGAGCTCTCCTTGCAGCACGTTGCAGCCAAAGTCTGTAAAATCTACTCAGTCAAGCAGGCCTAGAGGGAGGAAACCAGATTAGAAGAGCCGCTTTCTAACTAACGAGAGAGCACACGCGATATATCACGTGCAGTGTCAATTAATATGATGCTGGAAGATTCATGTACATGAGAGCAGTGGGTTAATTAGCACGGGGCTGGGAGTTCATATATAGCTTAGGTAAGCAAATTCAATTTTCCCTACAAACAATTTATGGTCTAAGGAAGGGACTACAGCACCCTACAGTGAAGACATTTTTCAGTGTTATTGTTTAGCTGCAGTTAAAGTATATTACTTTCCCAGGAAGTATAATTTTTTAACTGTGTAGGTGAGGGAATGGGATGAGGTAGCCTTTCCTGCTGCATCGGGGAACTACAACGGTCATGAGACGAACCAAAGCAGGTACACTTGTGAGTTCACACACACAGTGCTTTACACTTGTGAGCTCACACATACAGCGCTTTACACTTGTGAGCTCACACATACAGCGCTTTACACTTGTGAGTTCACACATACGGCATTTTACACTAGTGAGTTCACACACACAGCACTTAAGGGCACTTCTCGTGATTACAGGGGACCAAAACTCAATCCCATGAGCCATGAGAACTGTAACCCCAGGAGGTCTGCCACTGAGCGCCCACACACTGGAGGTATACATTCGCACAGACACATATCCACATACATGAGTAAAAGTTAATGTTTTAAAGGACCTTGACCTTGCCAGGCTGGTGCGGAAGGCTGGTCTGCTGCTGTCTGTTGCACTGTGGGGAGGATATTCCTCCTCTATGGAAATTACTGAGGTATAAAGTAGATGGATCTGTACTTAGATGTTCAAAGGACCTTACCACAACAAGATAGATCCCCTCAAGACCTCCCATCCCTCAAGACCTCCCATCCCTCAAGACCTCCCATCCCTCAAGACCTCCCATCCCTCAAGACCTCCCATCCCTCAAGACCTCCCATCCCTCAAGACCTCCCATCCCTCAAGACCTCCCATCCCTCAAGACCTCCCATCCCTCAAGACCTCCCATCCCTCAAGACCTCCCATCCCTCAAGACCTCCCATCCCTCAAGACCTCCCATCCCTCAAGACCTCCCATCCCTCAAGACCTCCCATCCCTCAAGACCTCCCATCCCTCAAGACCTCCCATCCCTCAAGACCTCCCATCCCTCAAGACCTCCCATCCCTCAAGACCTCCCATCCCTCAAGACCTCCCATCCCTCAAGACCTCCCATCCCTCAAGACCTCCCATCCCTCAAGACCTCCCATCCCTCAAGACCTCCCATCCCTCAAGACATATAGGTTACTGTACTTGTGTCTAAAGTTGATTCAAAGTTTGGGGTTAGGTTTCTTTGAACCTCTACAATAAACATCAATAGCACCAGTTAGCTTGGCGACATGGAAGGGGGGAATCGTTCAAGGTCGGTTCAAGGTCTACCCCTAGGTGAAGAGCTACCGACAACCAGTGACTGCTAAGAGAGAAGAATCATTCTTCCTTGAGATGAATCCCCCAATTAGCTATCCAATACCAACTGGTCAGCCCTAAACACACACACACACACACACACACACACACACACACACACACACCCGAGCAACACTAAACATACTCAGCAGGCTGGGCTTATACATGTGTTTTTGCATATGTGTATATGTGTGTCTGTATGTATGTGATACTAATAATTAAAGGAAAAGAAGCCAATCACTTGGGGCTGGGGATTTAGCTCAGTGGTAGAGCGCTTGCCTAGGAAGCGCAAGGCCCTGGGTTCGGTCCCCAGCTCCGGAAAAAAGAACCAAAAAAAAAAAAAAAAAAAAGAAGCCAATCACTTGAGAGGGGAGTGAGGATACACAGTACCAGTTGAAGGAAGAAGAATGAGAGGAGAAATTATGTAAATACAACACACATATATGAAACTTTAAAAACCATACTTGGGGAATACATTTTTATTTAAAAATATGGTCCATGTTGTTTTCAGTAATTATTTTACATGCGCATACATTTATTTTAGAGAAATGCCCCGGAAACAAATAATACTATAAAAAAAATTAGTGTAGCATACAACAGTATTAAACTGTTAACCATTTATTACTTTATAATTTTTAAAAAATGATGCTCAGTAAATTAAAAAGTGAACTACCTTTTCTAACACCTAAGGTCAGGGCCAGTGAGCAGGGAACGGCTCCTTCAGTCTAGCCAGAAGACATGAGTTTGGTTTCCCAGGACCCATATGGTAGAAAGAGAGGCCTCTACCTATATGACACGGTGTGTGTTTGCATAAACATACACACGGAGAGAAAAATAACGTAAGTGGTTGTAGTTAAAGGTAAAGTTTGTTTAACATAAACAGCTGGTTCTTGGCAATGGGGATGAAAACACAGTCCTACCCACTGACCACATCTCCCCATAGAAGAACAACCTCTGTTAGTTCACAGGAAAAAGACCCTTGAGAAGTTGGCCCCACAGACTCTCAGTGGGACCCGCCCTGCTTGGAACAATGGTGAGCTCATAGCTGTCTGTCTCTGCTTCCTTGGTACTAAATATAACCCAAGCATCGCAGACCTGATAGCCAGTAAGTGCGCCTGAGCTGGGCTACATCAGGCTGTGATGTCAGATAGTCCCTTCATCAACATGACAGGGACAGGAGTCAGGGCTGCTGGCTTTAGGTATATGGAGTACAAATACCGAGGCCCAAACTCTGAGGCTCATCAAGTAGAACAAACATGAAAATGCCTACACACCAGCCAGTCGGGATGGTACACACACCAGCCAGGTGAGATGCTACACACACCAGTCAGGTGAGACGGTACACACCAGCAGGAAGACTCTGTCAAATAGTTTGCTTTAAAGGCACAGTGGCTCACACTTTTAATCTCAGTACTGAAGAAGCAGAAACAGACGGAGCTCTGGGAGTTTGAGGCCAGCTTAGCCTACATAGTGAGTTTCAGGACAGCCAGAACTACATAATGGAGGGGAGCAGGAGTGTGGGAAGAGAGAGAGAGAGGGAGAGGGAGAGGGACCCTATCTTGGGGGCAGAGGGAAGCCAGAGCCAACAACATGGCTGACTGGCTGAAGACTCTTGCCACCAAGCCTGATGACCTGAATATGATCCCCTGAATACACATGGTGGAAAGGACATGGTCCTATAAATTGTTCTCTGACCTGCAGAAAACTTATGAACACATATAGACACATATAGACATATATGAACACATACAGAGAGAGAGAGAGAGAGAGGGAGAGAGAGAGAGAGAGAGAGAGAGAGAGAGAGAGAGAGAGAAAGAAAGGGAGAGAGAGAGGCACTAGGGAACATGTGCCACTACGACCCCCCAATAAAATAAATAAAATGAATAGAAATATTTTAGAAAAGCAAGTGCTTTATTCTATAAATAAATAAAAATCAAAATCTTACATACGGAATTAGAGAGATTCCTTCTTGTAGGTAAGGTGAGGAAAGACTGAGGCTCAGAAAATGGTTATATGAGCTACTCATTAGAACGCTTAAGAAGAGGCCAAACGTGGTGCTGTTGGCCTTCTGTCATCAAAAGCATAGAACATGGCCTACTGAAACTTTTCAAGACACCATCTCAAAAGCCACGCACCCTTAAGTGGCCAGGAGACTCCTTGCTTACTTTAGTTTGCCTTTCTGCATTGGTAACTGGATTAGTTACTGTTTCATTGTTGTGACCAAATGCTTGCCAAGAAGCACCTTAAGGAAGCAGGGTTTGCTTGGGCCTCCAGTCTGAGGAGATACTGTCCATCCTGGGAACAGGATCTTGAGGTACCTGGTTACATTGTGTCCACAGACAGGGAGCAGAGCGCTATGAAGGCTAATGGTTGATTTACCCTCAGCCCACAGAATGGTGATGCCTACAAGTAGGGCTAGTCTCACCAGTTCAATAAGCCAACCTAGAAACTCCCTCATAGACTTCCCCAGAAGTTTGTTTCCCAGGTGATTCTAGATCTTGTCAAGTTGATAATCAATATCAATCATAACTAACCTTGATCCAATATGATAAATGTCCTTAGAAGAGGAGGTTGGGATGCAGGCGTGAATGCATCCAAAGCAAAGTCCTCAGAGGACCGCTCACATCTCTAGCAGCCTTTATAAGAACACTTGTCATCAGATTTAGGGTCAACTTCAATAATCCAAGATAATCTGTTCATCTCAAGATCCTTCATTTGCCTCTTCTCAAGTAGGGTAACCGTCACAGCGTCTGAAGATTAGGGCTCGCGCATGTTTTTACGATCCAGCTCAATGTCCCTTCCCTCTATCTTAAATCAATATCTTAAATCGTTACACTGAATCTAGAGTGTCCCCTTTACGCCCAGTCAACTCTGGGCACACTCCTATCATAGTATGAACCCTGAAGATACGCTGCCCCGACTTCTGTTTCCTCTTCATTTAATCATAAGAGCTTCGAGAGGGGACCCATCTGATTATCTGCAAACATCCAAGCAATAGTAACAGCGATAGCTCGGACTTTGGGTCAAACGGAATGACAGCCTTGGTCTTTCTCTCGTCAGCTGTACAGCCTCAGAAAGCTTCCCTGACTTAACCTTTCTAAGCTGATTGGACTGATAGGGTAATTATTGAGAATTATTATCAGAATAATTCTCAATACATATTGATGAGGATTTATTATTATAAATTCAGCAAGAGCATTTAATTTGATGCCTGGCATTATCAACCATCGTTAACTAAATGGCACAGAGTTCATAAAGACAGATTTTTTTTTCACTAACTTGTGCTTAGATGACTGTCTTTTACAGGAAACTAATCCAAGACAATATGTGTGTGCCTGGGTAGCTACATCATCTAGTGTTCTCTTTTCCTGCTTCGAGGATTCCAGCCCAAAGTTTTCCAATTCTAGGGCTCCTCATGGGCAGAGTCCCTGGGCTAGGACTGCATCACTGCCACAACCAGCAACAGGATGACACTGATTACTCTGACCCTTAAATCGATGTTATTTATGTCTGTGTCTATTTTCCATCTCTAATCAGAGAGTGAGAGAGAGAGAGAGAGAGAGAGAGAGAGAGAGAGAGAGAGAGAGAGAATCATAGACCATTCTGAAAGTCTGTTCAAAGTGTAAAAATCGCTGGTATGGAGAAATGTGCTTTGAATCTCAGCCTTTAAGGAGCTGAGACATGGAGACTACAAGGTTAAGCTTACCCTGGAGTACTTAGAAAACAGCATCTCAGATATGAACAGAGAGGGAGAGGGATGAGAAGAATATAAGAGGGGTGGGAAGAGATAGGGAGAGGGAAAGGGGAGAAGAGAGAAAGGAGAGAGAGAGAGAGAGAGAGAGAGAGAGAGAGAGAGAGATTAGGACATTTTGAAATAAAACTTCAGTTCTCCCAAGAAATAATATCTATGGCATGAGGTTTTGAAGAGTTACTCTAAAGGAAAAAGTTAGGGTCAAGAGTGTAGTTCATGGGGCTGAGGATTTAGCTCAGTGGTAGAGCGCTTACCTAGGAAGCACAAGGCCCTGGGTTCGGTCCCCAGCTCCGAAAAAAAAGAACCAAAAAAAAAAAAAAAAGAGTGTAGTTCATGCTAGTAAATACTTAACATACACAAAGCCCTGAATTAAAGCCCCCTACAGGAAAGAAGTGGGGAGAGGAAAGAGAATCCACACCAAAACTATAAACCAAAATACATAAAAATCTATGTGATTCTGTTCTATCAGTGAGCATGGTTCAGGATGAAGCATACACACACACACACACACACACACACACACACTCACACACAGAGTAAGTTTAGTTTTTTAGAAAACAAAACAAAATTTCCTATCAAGAAATAAAGTCAAGGGGGTATGGGGGTGGAGAGACACACACACACAATTTAAAAGTAAAAGCTAAAAAGTGTTTTAAAAAGAAAAATCAAGCAATTGAGGAAAAGAGTAAGTGAATGGGAAGATTCACAAATATAATTTTTGATCTAAACAACTTACTTTTTTACAATTTGTAAAAAAGGATGATTCGTTTGCATATGAAAGACCTTGGATTTCATCTCTAGGAGTAAGAGAGAGAGAAAATTATAGATCAATATTTAGTAGTTCAGCCAGGAAAACAGTACTCCATCAGTTCTAAATTGTGTAGAAGCTTAAGTGCCCAGTTCATCACCGTAGTCAAGGAAGCCAAATAGGTTGTCTTAATGAATCTAATTTGCATCTCAAGTAACTCAACAGAGCTAGCCTGTGCTAGCTCACCCTCATGACCTGGTCCTGATGATACTGCAGGGCACTGCCGTTTGCTCGTGGGGTCCAAGTAATCACACCCCTGAGCCTTCCAGCTCTGTACCCTGGCAGCAGCAGCTGGCATCTGTCCTTACCCCCAGACTCTGGCCAGTTCTTGGTTCCACAGGCCACAGGGGTGATGGTGGGGGTGTGGCGTGTCGAACATGAACAAAGACTATGGCTAACAAGAGCGCTGTTTCTGCACATACCGACATCATTCAGGTTTGAACGGGTCTAGCTCTGACAAGCATTGGATCTGGTTGTGCTTTAAGAGGGTGGATGTTTGCAGTGGTGGCAAACATCAACCCCACTGCAGATGGTGAATGCTAAGTGTCACCTTCTGACTCATTTAACATTTGGATTAGTGACCCAGAAAAGTGTAAACAGCATGTTAATGTTATCTACGGATGACACCGTATGGGGCAATGAGCACATGAGATGGTAACGCAGACAGTCCCGTGGGGGCTGAACAAAGGAAGAAGACCGGATGTCAACTGGGCAAACAGAGATGAGCTAATGTAATAGGCTTAGGAGGATGAGATGAGCCATGGATAATGGATGGGCTCATGGCCGACTCCCATGGTGGTAAAGCAAGGAGTGAGTCACACACAGCACATCATGATTCCATACTGAGCCCACGCTATCAGGCCATCCTGTCAATGAGAGGTGCCAGCCACTGTCTGATGGACGTGTGTGTGTGTGTGTGTGTGTGTGTGTGTGTGTGTGTGTGTGTGTGTGTTTTCACAAAAACAGTCAAGACGATGCATCAGAGAGGATGGACATGAGGAAGGGGGGATGCTGGGGAATTAGAAGATGAACTGGGTGAGCCGTCTACAAAAGTCAAAGGTATAAAGGTTCAATTCTGCTCGCTCCTCTTGCTTAGACTCGCTCAGTGTGACTTCATCTCAGGGTCAAGGTGAATGGAACTTCTCTCTCTCTCTCTCTCTCTCTCTCTCTCTCTCTGTCCCTGTGTGTCTCTGTCTCTCTGTCTCTGTGTGTCTCTGTCTCTCTCTGTCTCTGTCTCTCTGTCTCTCTCTCTGTGTCTCTGTCTCCCTGTCTCTATGTGTGTCTCTGTCTCTCTCTGTCTCTTTCTGTCACTCTGTGTCTGTCTCTCTCTCTCTCTGTCTCTGTCTCTCTGTCTCTATGTCTCTCTCTCTCTGTCTCTCTCTGTCTCTGTCTCTCTCTCTCTCTCTCTCTCTCTCTCTCTCTCTCTCTCACTGATTCCATCTTGAGCTCTGGCTGACTCTCCTCTGCCTGACTTTGGTTCTCAGGACTGTGCTCAGAGCGGAAGGCCCCCTGTCTATGTAGTTCAGTCCCTCAGAGCTTACCGGCCATCTCTTTCCCATAATATAACCAGCCAGTTAGCGGCCACGGAACCTTCTCCTCTGGAGGTCTTCAGTAAAACCCCCGAAAGCTGTGACAAAACCAACAGTGAGGGAATTGGAGACACTGGGTAGGAGCCCATCAATCCCCCCTCACCTGAGGCTCTGCGGAAGCTTGCTTTTACAGTTCTCTATTCACAGGTTTTTAAAGCTGTTATCACTGCTTCCCTGTCCTTGTTCTTCTTTGTCAGCAAGCCCACCCTTAAGCAATTAACTGTTCATTAACACCTTCACAGAGAATAAAAGGAAGCAAAGGGAACTGGCAGGGAGGAAGCACAGCTAAGAGCTCCAACTCTGGGACAGGGAAATTGTTTTGTTGATACCATGGGATGGGCAGCATCTCATGTAAAAATCGTACTGCTGCCTACAGACTCCTCAGGGTCAAGAGCAGGGATAATGGGGGTTAGATTTGCTTCTTCCTTAGAGATGTATTGACATCTGAATCTTGGGAAATCGTCCTAGCCCTAGATCACCCTTTTCCTTACAGAAAGGAATTTAGTTACTTGGCAGTCACTGGATTGACTCTTTCCTTACTGAAACCTCACTCAGTGGAAGTCAGCCTGAAACTTGTTCAGACTTCCATAGCCAATGGGGAAAGTCAGGGGTGAAGGGGATGAACCTGGGGAAGTGGCTACACCAGGGTTCTTATCCATCTCCTCTCTGTAAATGAGGTAACAGCAGTAGCCACCAAAGTGAGACCAAGCAGACAGCAAAGACTATGCTTCCCAATGAAGAAAAGCCCAGGACTCTGTCAGCTGTGGCATCTCCCTGCCTCTGACAGGAATGCTGTGGTAGAGCCTCCCACTAAAGTCACAGTTGAAGAAAGTTAGTCTTCTAGTAGGGAAAACCAGCCTTCGGTTGGTGGTGAATATGGAGACTTTTATGCAAAAAAAAGTCAGACGAAGGACCAAGGACAAATTTCCAAGACCCAGCAATGCAGAAATGCGTGTGTTCGGTTTTGAAGTACCTCTCCGTGGGATGGATATCAAGTCTCCTTCCACGGCTATCACAGCTTCCATTTGTAAATCAAACTCTGACTCACTCCCATACTGAAAACCCCTCTCAGACTTCACATTTCCAAGGTCTAGTTTATGTCCACTCCCAAGTCTTTCCGTCTTTTCCAGGCAACACCTCATCCGTCATCCTCATTACTCAGATGAGAACTCATGACATCAACTTTGGCTTAGATTAGATTCTCCTCTTCTGTCTCTCTGTCTCTCTGTCTTTCTGCCCCCCCCCCCATCTCTTTTGTGTGTGTGTGTGTGTGTGTGTGTGTGTTTTGTGTGTCCCTCTATGTGTGTGTGTGTCCTGTCTCTGTCTCTCTGTCTCTGTGTGTGTGTGTTTTGTGTGTGTGTGTTTTGTGTGCCCTCTATGTGTGTGTTTGTCCTGTCTCTGTCTCTCTGTCTCTCTGTCTGTGTGTGTGTGTTTTGTGTGTGTGTGTGTGTGTGTGTGTGTGTGTGTGTGTGTCCCGTCTCTGTCTCTCTGTTTCTGCACACACACACCCGCCCCGTCCATCCATCTATCCTACCCACCTCTGCTGACCATTTCTTACCTCACCACCCCACCCTGATCTAATGACCTTAGGTCAGGGCTCCTGCTCCCCACACCAGCCACAGTGAACTGCTCTCAGGGCAATGCAGCCTACATTGATCCTTTAAATATTTAAATAAGATCACGATACCTCTCTGGTCAGAGAAGTTGCCTGTGGCTTCTCCCTTATCTCAGAGTGAGGTCTAAAGTCTTCATCCTGACTACAAGGGTCCCTCGGCTGCCTCTTCTGCCTCATCTTTCCCTAACTGGCTCTTCCTTTTCACGTGCTGAGAGGCCAAATCTTTTAAATTCAAGCATAGTCCAGTCTCTAGGTTAATCCCTAACAAGACCAGCATTTCCAGGTGACATTCTCAAAAAGACCAGCATCTCCAGGTTATTCCCCCAACAAACCTGCACCCCCAGGTTCTAAGCCACCCCCTACCTAACGACCACCAATGTAGAAGGGAGCAGAACTTAAGCTTATGACGTGACTTCCAGGACCAGCCAATTACGTTAAAGGCCCCAGTAGTTTTCCAACTGGATGCTTGCACATGTACTCCCTGCTTGCTGCTTACTATAAAACCTTGCCCCGGTAGATATTTGGGGCTCCCCACCACCAAAACTGTCCTGTGTGACGATGATATGTATGGGGGACCAGAGCTAGCTCGAATAGGATAAAGACCCTGCTGTGAGTTGCATCGGATCGGCTCCTGTCTGTTTTGGGGGGTTCACTAACATTTCCCTGGCACTACAGTGCCTCTGCTGCTCCCAGACCACAGAGAATTCTCCCCACCCAAAGCGCATGCTCTCTGCCATAGCTCATTCCCCACAGCACTCCTTCATGTTGCTCAGAGCTCTGTTTGTGTCAGCTTCTTCTCTAAGAAGGCTCATCTTTAATGCCCTACCTAAAACAGCCACCCATCCCCAGTCCAATCCCCTACATTCTTCCATACGTATTTCCTATCGGTGTATCTGACTGTGGATCCCTCAGCTGCCCTCTCCCATCCCTCACCCCACTGAGTGTAGATCATGAGTCCATCAGAGTAGGCGCTCTCTTTCACCACTCAACCTCCACAATCCAACACCGTGGTTGTGGTGTAAAAAAAACCCATCAAATTCTTGAAGAGACAGTATCCTATTTCCTGGGGGTGAGGGGGTTCCCTATAGTTTCTATCAGAAAAGTACTCTTGAAATTGTTCTCCCTTGCCCAGGGTTGGTCTAAAGGAGCAGGTGATCTGTGTTCAGTGGGCTTGAGCACAGAGCAGCTATGGAAGAAGGGATGTGACTGGGGTAAATCTATCAAGAAGACTGCAAGGGTCGGCCCAAGGCACGAGCTGTCCCAACCGATGTAGGGAGCCATATTGGATTTGGGCCTGGCCGCTTTTTGACTGCATGGCTCAAAGTGGCTAGGTGACTCTGAGCTGTTTGGCCACAGATATTCACCCCTAAGATGACTGCCATAAAGTCTTGAGATTGTTGGACAAAAGCCTCTCCCATGAATTTACGGCACAGGAAGATAACACTCAAGGGATGCCTCAGCTCGAGCAGATACCAGTTATCTCCTGAGTCAACACCCAGTGTCTCCACCGCCTGACCTCATCATCTATCGCCTGACCTCTTTGCCTCCTGCTATCACTGCCTATACCCTCATCCCTCCATCCTTTGTGTTTCACAAAGGACACTCCCCTACCTGAAAGCCTTAAAAGCTATAACATTCACCCCAATAAATGAGACCTTGACAACAGAACTTTTTCTTGGTCTCCTTCTCTTCACCCCCATTTGATACACAGGTAGAAGGCCTCTTTGGGACCCTGA
The DNA here is from genome assembly GCF_021556685.1 of Rattus norvegicus. NCBI lineage: Eukaryota > Metazoa > Chordata > Mammalia > Rodentia > Muridae > Rattus > Rattus norvegicus. The sequence goes on from NC_141549.1 coordinate 66,078,986, forward strand.
ATAACTGGACCCGCAGGATGGGTCAAACCCCCACAGAGTGAAATCCAGAAAGACTACGTGTGTTACCCAAGGTCACAGAAATTCTAATCGGCAGAGATGGACGCACCGGTTAAATCTCCTAGCTATGTCCTGGTGGTGTTTGCCTCCAAACTGCATCTATAGGGGGGATAAAAACTTCTTTAAATTTTTTTCTAGCCGACTTCATTTCATGGTGTTAATTGATGAGTCCGTTTCGATCCTAACCCTTTGATGTCTCCCAGTGTTTTTCCAGAGAAGGGGTGCTTATCTAATTAGCACGCGATACGAAACTGAGAGGAAATAGCTAGTATAATGAATGACAGATCGTGATCAAAATGATGCTGATTAAAAGCCGTAACTGATAAGAGGAAACTTTCCAAGGGCTGTAGCTAGAGTCAGCCAGGAAGGAAACAAAGCATGGCAATGGCTCTGATGCAAACCATGCAGGTGCTTGGGAATACCATGGAGCCTCCTCCACCCTGAAGTTCTGATTCAGTAGAACCAGAGGGCCAACAGTCACGTTGTAACATGACACCTGCAAACACCCAGTGTGGTGGCAGGCTGTACTAGTAGAACGTGGATTCTAAAATAAAGGTCGCCATGCATTGCAATGTTTGTTGAACAAACTAGATACTCATGTATGCATTCATGACTGTGCCCATTAAGACTTGAGAACTGGGCTTTATGGTTAAAAGATAGACATTAGCTCTACACTTAACAGCGCTCATGGTCTTGAAAGAAAGCGATTCTGTGTAAGCGGTATGTCAGGCTTCGTGAGCGTCCTTTACCTCAAATTCCTCTCCCTACAACCTTCAGGGAGGCTGATAGCAGAGAAACTTATCTTCAGTCCAAGAAGCCAGACTCTCCAACCAATGATTTTAGTATGAATTATATGGAGAATCCCCTGTCGTTAGTCTTGTATCTTTATGGTGCTGTAAGCTGCTGACGAGATGAAATAGGAAATTACATCTGGTGGCACAACGGAGATGGCTCCGCGTGTGTGCTGGCCGGTTTTGTGTGTCGACTTGACACAAGCTGGAGTTATCACAGAGAAAGGAGCCTCAGTCGAGGAAATGCCTCCATGAGGCATTTTCTCAACTAGTGATCAAGGAGGGAGGGCCCAGCCGCTTGTGGGTGGTGCCATTGCTGGGCTGGTGGTCCTGGGTTCTATAACAAAGCAGGTTGAGCAAGCCAGGGGAAGCAAGCCAGTAAGTAATATCCCTCCATGGCCTCTGCATCAACTCCTGCTTCCTGACCTGCTTGAGTTCCAGTCCTGACTTCCTTTGGTGATGAAGAGCAATGTGGAAGTGTAAGCTGAATAAACCCTTTCCTCCCCAACTTGCTTCTTGGTCGTGACGTTTGTGCAGGAATAGAAACCCTGACTAAGACAGTGTATAAGATCACGAGCATGAGGACTTGAATGTCAGCCTCCATATAAAAAGCCAGGGGTGGCTGTATGTGTGCCTATAACCCCAGCACTGTGGGAGTGGAGACAGCAGAATCTGGCTACCAAACTATCTCTGAGTCCACTGAGAGGCTCTGTCTCAAAGGAATGAAGTGGAAAGTGATAGGGCAGGACACCCAACAACTGCTTCTGGCCTCTACTTCAGTATATACACACACACATATGCACACACACCACACACATGTACACACACACGATAAACAAATACACCATATACACACATGCATATACATGTTGTAAAAATATAAAAAATAAAAAAGCTTTCTTTTATCCCCACTAGGTCCAGCACCGCAGTGCCCCAAGATATCTGATAGGTATTTTAATCTCAGTTAGCAAAGCGTCTCACCCGCTCTGCTCCATCCCGTATCACACTGCTGAAAGCCTCTCTCTGAGCCTGGCAGCAATCTCTCTACCTATCCAGTTCCCAAGGCAGGTTTCCATGCCAGAAACACACATCCCAACTCCATGGAGGCCCAGACCAGTCGCCCCACACTCCCTTACACTTAAATCTACACATGAAAGAACACACAACACAATAACCTCTGATCCGATTAATAAGATATAATTACCCACATAATATAAGTACACATCCACCCCTTAAGAACATTCACAACAACCTGTAAAGGTACAGCGAGGAATCTTAACATCAGCCTCCATGTTGTCTCACAGCTACTCTCTCTCTCTCTCTCTCTCTCTCTCCTTCCCTCTTCCGTTCCCATCTCCTCCCCTTCCTTCGAACTTTTCTCCCGCTCATCCTTCCTTCTCATCCAATGACAGGCCTCCTTCTATCTTGTACCTGCCTCACCTGTGACATCATCCCACACATACACCACACACAAATACACATACATATACACATGCACGTGCACCATACACAAATATACCATACACACACATTTGCATATACAATATACACAAATACACCACACACACATGCACACACAACATATATGAGAACAGGCCAGGCCCACCAGTGCCCTGCTGATGCAGTGTGGGATGGTGCCTTTTTTTATTACTTCATACTACATACATACACACACACACACACATGCACATACACTATGACACACACAAATGCACATACACCATAGCACACACATGCACATGCACCATCCAGAAATAAACAATATACACACTTACACATATACCATACACACACATTCACATATACCATATAGAATATGCACCATGCACACACCAACACACACACACTAAATAAAATAAAATGTCCACCTTTGCATAGGGTAGAGCATAGCAAATCTGCCTGCCTCTGCTGTCAAATGTTATCCCTCCTGCAATTCATACTCATACAACCAGAATCACTATCTCTGCTCATGCCACTCTGACCAGATCAGATTGGCTTCCTGAACCAGTGTTATCTGCCCCCTTTACACTTCTAGGCCTAAAGTTAGGGGCCATTTGAATGCACCCTTGTTGTCTTTATAGTAATTTCCTCTCAGGAACCCCATCCCCCTGTCTAAGTCACTTCCGTCTGTCACGAAGGTCCTTCTACTCTTGACCCTCGGTGGTGGATCAGAGTCCATCCCCCGGGAGAACCCCTTCAATCCCAAAAGGAAACAGCTAACGGCTGCCTCTGGAGAGCCAACCTCTGTACCAGCATCAACTGCTCATTTCCAATCCCCTTCCCAGACAAAAAGCCTGTTGAGCTCAAAATGCTGAAATCCGTCCTGGGTGTCAAGTTTTTACAGGATCACGAACAAGCTCGAGTTTGCTCAAAACACAGTGGATGTGTGAACAGTGATAGAATTAGACGTGTTCAGCCTGGGCCCTTCAGAAGCTAAATTCCCCGGATGATTCAAGAGAGTAAGCACTAATGCATGGGGAAGACGCAGCCTGCCTAGATGACCTGAAACCTAGATTTATACTGGGGAATAATGTGCAACAAAATTAGGAAGGACAGTTAGGCTTAGGAATGCCTGGGTTGGTTTTGGTAGATGTAACTTTAATGTTTTTCAAAACCTATTTTTAATAATTAAATGCTTTAACCTCCCTTTTAGCCCACCACCCACCAGACATACTCAGAAAGAAAGAATATGGGGGAGGGAGGGGGTGGCAACCTGTTTAGAAAGGTTCTTTGGAGCAACTCCTGTCTGTGCTGTCTAGAAATCGGCAGTTCAGTTCACAGGTCAGCAGCGGCAGCTCGATCCACTAGCAAACACTTCACAGATACACCAGCAGCCCAGTTCAATAGAGTCAGGACAACAAACACAAATCAACAGCAGTGGTACGACCTAGCAGACAACCAGGCCTCAGCTTTGGCTCCCGTCAGCAGGAGAGACCAGCAGGGACACCAGGAGAAGCTCTTGGCTGTGCCTCTCTCAGGGAAGCGAAGATCGGTGAAGATGTGAGACCCACAAGCATTTCACAGCGAGCTCTATAAGCAAGCCAAGGTCGAGTCCTATTTATGCCCTCCAAACATTTTGTGTTCTCCACCCCCGCAGGCGTGCCTGTCTCAGCTGACATCACCGGGCCAAACAGCCCAAGTCTGCAGAAGTGGCAAGAAAGTGCTGCACACCACTGGAAGGTTTTTGGTGTGTTCCTCTCTCTGGAGGCCCGATAACATAATGCAGCTCAACAACACAGTGTAAGGCGAACCAACACATGCATGTCGTTAGCGAAGAATCCCTCGTCACATGTCCCTTCACGTGCTTGCCTTAGCAGAACATTCTCTCTCCAGTGTCTGCTTCAGCTAAACATTCCTCCACCAGTCTGCCTTAGCTTTTCACAGCTGTGTCCACCTCAGGAAAACACTCCTTCACATGCTTGCCCCAGCAAAACACCTTCCAACACAACTGACTTTCCAAAGAACCCTTAGGTTTCCACTAAAGGGAGATCACCAGGAGCCTAGAGTAGAAACCTACTCGAAACTGGCTGTAGCCCTCTAGCCTATTGACCGCATGTATAGGGTGGGGGGAGGGGGAGAATTAGTGCATGGGATGTGGGGGAGGGGGAGGATTAGAGGGCAGGAAAGCTGTTCTAATGCCATTGGCACCACCCACACATCAGACAGGAAACTCCCAACCCACAAGAGTGGTGTGGGGGAGAGGGAGGGAAGAGTAGATGAAAGAGACGTGACTAAGCTCAAGTTCAGAAAACTCAGCAATAAAGTGGGTGGGGAATGAAGCCAGAGAGAGAGAAATGTCTGACTGAACTTTCTATTCCAAGCCAAAGACAGTGGAAGGAAGGGAGACAGTCTGCCTCTGAGGCTTGTGCTTTAACTGTGTGTTCCAGAGCTGATGGTGATATTTATGAGACTATGGAGGGCCAGATAGCTCAGTTGAGAGCCTTGCACTGAAGAAGGGACTATAGGGCCTACTTGGAAGAAGTAATTCATTGACGCGAGGCCTTTGAAGGTGACATCTGGCCCCTAGTTCCTGTCACATTCCTGATCCACCATGACGGGGACACCCAACGCCACACACTCCTGCTGGCATGACTCCACCAAGTCTTCTCTGACATGATGGGCTGAAACCCTCGGAAACCATGACCCTCCCTCCCTTAAGTTGCTTCTGTCTGGTGTTCTGCTCACCATGATGAGAAGCAGCTGATGCACCCAGGTAATATCGTTATTGTAATTTTTTTAAAGGAGAAAGATATTTGTATGGGAAGAGGTGGGGTGTGCTGGCTGGTTTTGTGTGTCAACTTGACACAAGCTGGAGTTATCACAGAGACAGGAGCCTCCCTGAGGAAATGCCTCCATGAGATCTAGCTGTAAGGCATTTTTCTCAATTAGAAATCAAGGATGGGAGGGCCCAGCCCAGTGTTGGTGGTGCCATTCCTGGGCTGGTGGTCCTGGGTTCTATAAGAAAGCAAGCTGAGCAACCCAGTAAACATGGCCTCTGCCTCAGCTCCTGCCTCCAAGTGAGTTCCAGTCCTGACTTCCTTTGGTGGTGAACAGCAATGTAGAAGTGTAAGCTGAATAAACCCTTTCCTCCCCAACTTGGTTCTCGGCCATGATGCTTTGTGCAGGAATACAAACCCTAAGATGGGGGGAAGGGAAAGGAAATAAGACAGGCAGAGAGAGCTGCACTGATGCCTTGACTTGGGCAGCTTGGGTCCTAGAACCATGGCTAGAGGCAGAGAGGGAATGGAGGACACACACACACACACACACACACACACACACACACACACACACAATGAAATTGAAACCAGGTTGGGTTTTCTAATTGCTGCTACCCGGACCCTGATGTTTATTATTTAGAGCAGGAGAAGGGGTTAGCTGGACCCAGTAGGAGACCTCTATAAGCAGCAAGAACAGGCAGTAAACAAGCAGGAGGAGAAAGCCACAGTTGATAGTCTCTGCACACTCATACTCCGACTCCCAAGGAGAGCTTTGCCAACCTCTGGAGTCTGGGCCCTCAGTTTTGCCAATTTCCCACAGGCCAAGAGGGCTGAGTCCCCAACAAGTTCTGCCCATGTTAAAATAAACATTCACTCCGGGCTTTACTTATTCAAAAGTCCCTCTGATACCTACACTTGGGGGAGGGGGCAAGAAGATAAAAGCAGTTGGTCGCTGGTGACTCAGAATGAGTCACATATTGGTAAAGATGTGGAGACAGAAGATGAGAAGGACTTGCTAAGGAGCTGGCCAACATAAGGACACAGGAAAGGTAAGAGATTAATAAGGTCCTTTTTCTCTGTTATCAAAACTCCTATTTTACTTATTGTAAAAAGAAAATGTCGGGGTTCGGGATTTAGCTCAGTGGTAGAGCGCTTGCCTAAGAAGCGCAAGGCCCTGGGTTCGGTCCCCAGCTCCGAAAAAAAGAACCAAAAAAAAAAAAAAAAAAAAAAAGAAAATGTCAAAGAAGTGTGAAGGGGGGAAAAAAACGGATTTCCTCTGTCCCCCAGACAAATGCCATGAACCTCCTGAGGTTACTGCTTGTCTTAGTAAGGATTTCGGTTGCTGTGAAGAGACACCATGACCACAGTGACTCTTACAAAAGAAAACATTTCATTGGCGACTGGCTGACAGTCCAGAGGGTTAGTCTGTTGTCAGGATGGTGGGAAGCATGGTGGCATGCAGGCAGAAAGGGTGCTGGAGAGGTAACTGAGAGTTCTATAACCGGATCTGCAGGCAGCAGGAAGAGAGCAACACTGGGCCAGGGCTTGAGCTTCTGAGACGGCAAGCCCACCCCTAGTGACACACTTCCTCCAACAAGGCCACGCCTCCTCCAACAAGGCCACGCCTCCTCCAACAAGGCCACGCCTCCTCCAAATAGTGCCCCTCCCTATGAGTTTATAGGGGTCAATTTCATTAAGATCACTGTACATCTAGACATTTCTCTGTGCATGTTAGAAATATTTGCTTTTGGGTAATTGCAAGTTAAACTTTTGCTTGGAAAGTTTTTCAGTGTAATAGTCCTATTTTTGCCCAAACCAAAGTTCACATCAACTGCTAGACTTCTAGCATTCTTTGAAATCTTTTCACTGTTAAAAAGAACCATCTTTCCTGCTATTGAAAAGACACAGGCAGGAAGTTTACTTCGTACCATGGCTTGTCGAAGAAAGGATGATTTACCAGCTTCGGTGAGATTTTTATAAAGGGGATGTCTGGATGTGTTTGAGAATAGAAACAAGAGAAATTGGCAGACAGCACTAAAAAGGGTTTAGACTTTGGAGGCCATGTGGGGTTAAAGCTTGTGGCTCTCTGAGCCTCTCTGAAGCCACAGACAGCCCAGCAAGGACTCCACACAGTCAGCTTGTTACATAAGACCACGCATGGCTCTGCCTCCCGCCTTCGCTTTTGGGGGATTTGATTTCCTGTCAGGAAACAAGGTGTCACCAAGAGAGCTGTCTTCACACAGCTGCCTTCAGGGCTAATGAGATCACGACTTCTGAGCTCCTCTGAGAAGCAGGCTACCTAGATTCAGGCCAAACATTGCTCTAATCTTTTTTTTTTTTTTTTCCATTGAAGAGAGCCGCTTCCTCTCTTCCTATAGGAAGTCCTGGCTCGAGGGTCTCCTGGATGTTTCCTGCTCTTTCCTTTTCCATCCCTGCGGAGAAGAGTCTCTTCCTGCTTACCGTGCCAGTCTTCAATTGGTCCCCTCAGGATCTAGCCCCCCTTACAACCCAAACTGACACAAAAATCACCAAATATCAAGGGCTGGAGCGGAGCAATCCTAGAGAGTGTGCAGCTCCGATTCTTCGAAAAGGGCTTCCTGGGGTTTTGTTTGTTTTTATTTGTTTAAGCATCACCATCTCCTCCAATGGATACACCTTTGATATCTTTGTTCTTGAAAATACCATTGAAAATGCATTACTAGAAGCAAAGGAGAAGGCAGAGCTCCAGCGGGGATACACAGGAGCACCCTTAGCATTTCAGAGCCACAGGGAGCATCGCAGCAGGGACTCGGGATAGCCACATTCATTAAGCCCCAAGTACTTACTGGTGCCGCCTTCAGTTTCCCAGAGACAATGCTGAAGAAAAAGAAAAAAAAAGAAAGGACAGAACTATTCTGCAGCCAGGAGTACCCTCTAGTGTTCAGTTGGAGGCTTGAACTCGGGCTACAGCCCACAAGCCCAAAAAAACAATGGAAGGATCTCTGTGGTTATACAGAGAGTTCCCTCTCTGGAGCAGCTGATATTGCTTCATTTGATCTAAGCTCCACACACAGCGATCTGTTCCCCTGAAAGTATCAGGAATAGCCCAGTGGCAGTGGTCACGGTGCAAGCCTTCAATCGCAGCACTCGGAGACAGAGGCAGTTCAAGGCCAGCCTGACCTACAGAGCAAGTTGCAAGTTCCAGAACAGCTGAGGCTACCTAGAGAAAGCCCATCTTGAGGGGGCGGGGGAGGGGCATGTCCTGGGATGAATATGTTTTTTTAAAGGAAGATTCAGTCACTTATACACTACCCCACAGCAATTGATATCCACGTTTAACCATGGAATAGAATTACATTTTGCATTATTAAACTAGTTTCAATGACACGGAAGTTATAGAAAACTTCTAGGCATGATGTTGTAGTCATGCAATTTGGAAGCTGTGGTTGGAAGTTGAAGAGTTCAAGGCCAGCCTGGTGTATACATGGAGACCCCACTGGTGGTGGTTTGCAGGCTGGGGGTGGGGGCATGGGGAGGGTGGGAGTGGGGTTCTTTGCCACTTTGCTGGCATCACTGTAACGGAAAGGTAACATGATATATTTGAATATCATGATGCAGTTCTCGAGTCTGATTGTACAGAGTGCACTGCGTGGACATGTGCGAATCCCACACATGTTATAATGACAGCTGAGTTACACGGGGAATGATTAGGGTTGGGGGTAGGTCTCTTTTGTTAGTGCTGTTGCCGTAGGTGTTCTATTTCGCTTCAGACTGCTTGTTAATACATTCTAAGTTGGAACAAAGTTTTCAAGTCTGTAAGACCCTTCCAAAGCCAAGCTAAGTAATTAAGTGGCTCTGGGTTGCTGAGTTCCACGTGATCATTTTAAAGCTTTTATTTCTAAGGCCAAGTGTTCTATTAGCTGAGAATGAGACACAGTAAGTGTACAACGCAGAAAACTTTTCGGAAGCACCATGGATCGTGCAAATATTAGATGAATCATGGGAACATCGGGGTGAGAAAAGGGCTGCCAATAAATTAGAGGACGAAGCTAAAAAGCAGTCATCAGGACTGTGTGCACATCCTCTTAGCAGAAAAGTTCAGAAATCAATGTAATATGTTCCATGTTATTGAAGCTTATGGTTTGTTCTTGTTTTTTGTAAAGTTCAGAATGTCAGAACTTTTTATGGTGATGGGCCTTGGGTGTAAGAAAGCTGGAATGAGATGGGCCTACGAGATGGCTCGGTGCATAAAAGCTTTTGCAGCCTAGAGATTTGAGTTTGAGCCTCAGGACCCACCGGGTAGAAGGAGAAACCAACGTCCACAAATTGACCTTTGACCTACACAGATATCACTGGCATATATACACAGAATACATATACATGCACAGTGTGTCTGTGTGTGTGTATGTCTGTGCATGTGCGTATGTGTGTATGTCTGTGCATGTGCATACGTGCATACGTGCATGTGCGTGTGCGTGTGCGTGTGCGTGTGCGTGTGCGTGTGTGTGTGTGTGTGTGTGTGTGTGTGATTTTAAAGGATGAAATTTCATAGGCCTCTGCTTTGCTTGTTCTTTGTATTTACGATCAGGAGGTGCTCTTACGGTCACAGCAACTCATCGGATCTCCCAGGCATGTCCTCGCAAGCAGAGGCAGAGTAGCCAGAACAAAGTGGCTATCTACAAAGCAGCTTGCTAATGGGCAGAGGTCACTCTTGCATCGCTCTGCCAATATCTGACCAATGCAACTTACAGGAGGAAGTCTCTGTCTTGGCCCATGGCTTCAGAGGGTTCAACCCATCATGGCATGGAGCACATCATGGAGCAGCTTGGTTCATGCCAGCAAGAATCCCCATCACAGCAGACCAGGAAGCAGAGGCCAAGGCTACCAGAGGCCTTCGAAGGCCTGCCCCGAGTAAGCTGGTTCTACCATCTATGCCCTTACCTCCTACCAGTCCTACAGTCTTCTCAAAAATAGCACCACCAGCTAAGGAATAAGCATTCAACTTGGGAGGTGGGGAAATTAACTCAAAACATGGCAATGCCTATGAGAGAATCTTAGCAACATCCAGGTGATGACCAGATACAGCTAGTTTTTAGTCTCTTCCTGAAACTTTGGCCTAAGCAAAAGTAGCCAAAGGACAGATCTGAAATCTCATCATATACATGCTCACACATTCTAAAATTAACTGTTCAGTAATCTGAATCTCTCCAAATACGTGATGGGGGCGGGGGGGATTATAGATCCAGGCCATTGGATGTCTTAGAAATAGCTAGGCTCGGGGTTGGGGATTTAGCTCAGCGGTAGAGCACTTGCCTAGTGAGCGCAAGGCCCTGGGTTCGGTCCCCAGCTCCAAAAAAAAAGAAAAAGAAAAAAAGAGAAATAGCCAGGCTGTTCAAAGACAGAACAAAGAAATGTAAGTTGTCCTTGCATCAGGCCACATTATGGCTTAGGGACAAATAAATCAAATAAATGTTCTCAAGTGACTTCCTGGTTCAACTTAAGAATAGAACGATACAGGGGGAAAAAATGGAGAAAAGTCACAAGTAAACAAGAAGGCTTCCTGAGGATGAACGTGTTCTAAAATAAATAAAGCCCTGGGGAAATATTAATAACTCAGCATTTAGGAATGTGTATTCTGCCAAGCAACAAACCCACCATAGCTATGGCAGCCCTTATACCAAGAAGGTTAGGAATATGAGTCAGTGTTCCCTTTAACGTCATGTTATAAAGTCAGTGTGGGTTCTGCCGAACTGCATATCTGTTAAGAGTTATACTAGAGTAAACAACGAATAAACCAAAAATAAAATAAGAATGAAAAGAAGGGAACAGTTATCCCTACAAATCCAGGTAAGTTCCCATGAATTGTTTTCCAGGGACAATGTGGGAAAACTCTGCTAATTAAGGTTGAAGTCCACCATGATCAGATAGCCTCTGGGCTCAGCGCACTGTGGGAGACTCCGTTCATGGGCAGGGCTTCTCCTTCTCTGACCTTCTCTGAGGAATATCCTCCAACACACATGTGCACACATGCACGTGTGCACACACATACACAAACTTTTACCTGAAAAATGTCATGTAACCTCAATTAGGTTACAGGATCAATTTCCTTTCTTCCAATAAAACCTGTTCAACTAGCACCAGAGATTTCTGAAATGCTTCCCCACGCTAATGAGGTATTTTGGTACCCTAAGTCCTCATCCAATGACCTTTGGTTCATCCTGGATATCCCCACCTTCAGTCCCCCAAAACTTCATAAGACTTGAATCACCCTAAGTAAAGTTGATCTGCTTAAGTGAATATTTTCTCCTTGGTGGTAAGGTGTTTTAGTTCTTCTGGAAGTTCTGTGGTTAAACCTAGGACCTTACATGTGTGAAGTAAGCACTCTAAACTCAAGTAAATCTTCATCACCAGCATTTTCATGTCAAGGAGTAAAGTAGAAGAAGACTTTGCAAAGAAAGGCAGATCCTGGCCATTCACCATGATTGCAGGAGAGTGGTAGGCTGGAAGGAAGCTGCAGGAAAGAATGTGGGCCTGAGGAGTTGAGTCCCAAAAGATGGCGACAACCAGAAGTTCCATAAGAGGTACTGGAGGTCAATGACTGTTGCTTGCTGTCCAACTGTTCTGACCTGGAAAAACTCAAGGAGGACCTGTGTAAAGGCAAAACAGCACAACAGAAAACCATAGCACTGGGACGTCTGAGAAGCACATAAAGACAGAGAGAGGAGGCAAGCATCTTCCATAGTTCCCACCTCCTACCAATGACATACAAAGGCTTCCATGGCAGAGACTGAATGAATATTCCCATAAGTCTAAGCAACTTATGAGTCACACACAGGCCCCTTTCTGTTTCTATCACTGTTATATACCCTTGAAATTTTCTGGCTTCTCTAACCTGCATTTTCCTAGATAGGAGTAATATTCCTGCCTCTGGCCACTTCTCAGAGTAATGGAATGGGTAAGCAGATGATAGTGAGGACCTGGAAACTTCTTGAGCATATTTATTGTGTCTCGGAGTTTCATGACGTCATCTAATCTACAGCATGAGCAAGATTTAGGGAAACTAGTGGAAAGCTCCCGTGCCTTGTTTCTCCTTAAACCTTCACCAAATACCAAAAGACCATTTTGTTGAGCTTCATTAGTTGTTCATATGCTCTGGTTATTTGGGTGCTGTTCTTCTGGGTCAAACATGAGGTCTTCCCCTAAGAAACAGTAAGACCCTGAACTAAGTCGCCCTATAACACTCTTTACAGGTGAACGAGTCACGTAAGAAGTGGAGACTTGATTGCTTTGGCTGACAGGATTCTGGTTTTTTTCTGTCCTAACGAGGTCAGCATTCTACAACATAGACTGTAACTGCAGCCAAGTCACTGTCCTGAAATGCCCTGTGTGGGTTTTTCTCACTGGATCTGCACCCACAATCCTGGAAACCAGCCTCTTCCTCCAAAGCAGCTCTCGTCTTGCCCAGTATCCTTACCTCTGGGCTCCTTGGAGACTCCAGTCCCTGTTGTATCACTCTCTGCTATAGCTTCCTCCCCTCAGGCCACCCATGTTGCCCCTCACCCTCCCATCATTGCCTGCACAGGCCATCCAAGTAAATGCGACTTCTAGAACTCTCCGTGCTATAAGCAGAGGGGACATCATCCTGCAATTTCACGTTCTATCAACAAGAGCCAGAGTGTCTAGCAGTCCTTTTCATTTCCCATGGCCTAAGGGTTGTCAGGGCCTCCCCCATTTTCCTGTCTTCCTCTCCTTTGGGTTTGCTTGTTTCTCCAGGCCACCAAATAGCCCTGAATCTGCAAGACAAGACAAGTCACACTTGTTACCATGTTAGGGACTCCAGTGACCTGCATCCATCGCTTTCGTCCCACCCTCCTTCATACTACTCCTAGACGATGGTCCCTGTGGACCTTCTGACTAGCACCAAAACACCCACGATGCACACTTCTAGGGAGAGAGTCCTGTATGCCCCACGCTTCCCCAAAACAAAAGGATGTATACAAGTGCATCTAGAATAACCCAGCCTGACCTCACCTCCCCTTGCTATGTCTTCCCAAGGCCAGCCGTCACTCAGCCATCCCCAAGTCTCTGAGTTATGTCAAACCTTGGACTTATCAATGCAAGCATTTGGTTTTGCTTGCTTGGCTTGGTTTTTTTATTCTGAGTTTTTTTTTTTTTTTTTTTTTTTTTTTTTTTTTTTTTTTAGACAAGATCTTGCTGTGTAGTGTAGTCCCAGGCTGGCTCTGAATTCGTGATCCTTGTGCTGTGGCAGTTTGAGTGCTAGGATCATAGGTGTGTATCACCTCACCAATATCTTGCTCTTTAAACCTCAGAGGTGGGTGACATGAATACACACTAAATGTCACATAATGTTGTATGTTGTATGTTGCCTTCCAGATACTTACAATCAAATTGCAAAGGCAAGAGGGTGGCACATGGACCAGTGAGGAGAGCAGAGTAGTAACTGAGAGGAATCCAGTAACACAGACTGCAAGAGAGTTCTTTAGCAAAGCCCCCAAAGAACATTAACAACACAGATCCCTGAGCCTCACTCCCAAATAGTTGTATTACTATGTGTGGACTAGGCTTTGATCTTTCAATGAAAATTCCTAGGTGACTTTGATAATGGTGTCTTAATCAGGTTTTCTGTCCCTGTGAAGAGATACCAAGACCACAGCAGCTCTTGTAAGGGATAGGTGATTAGGGCTGGCTTACAGTTTTAGAGACATGTCTATTATCATCACGGCAAAGAACATGGCAGTGTCCAGGCAGACATGATGCTGGAGACAGAGCTGAGATTTCTACATCCGGATCAGCAGGCAGCAGGAAGTGAATGTCACACTAGTCCTGGCTTGAGCATTTGAGACCTCAAAGCCCACTCCCTAGTGACACATCTCCTCCAACAAGGCCACACCTCCTAATAGTGCCACTCCCTATGGGCCTTTGGGGGCTATTTTTCTTCAAACCACCACAGAGGTCAAAGACACAACCCCACAACGCAGCATAATAGGTTGGGGGGGTATTTAAAGCTTTCATTGCAACGAACTACAACCAAAAGTATAGGAGACTGTTTTTCAAACCAATAGGCTCCATCACTAAACCAGAAGCTATTGAAACAGTGCAAACCAGTACTCTTAAGTATCACCCATAGACTTTTCATCATTGAAAAGCAACTGAACTTAGAAGAACAACAAGCAATTTCAGGGTACAAAGGGAAGGTTTTGGTTGACCCAAGAGATCACTGAAGGCGTTTAATTTCTTGTCCTCTTCATCAGTCTGGGTTAGCCTGTTGCACATAGTCTTAAATGCTACCACCTTTGCCCAGGGTCAGCCATGCTACTAGCGCCCTCCGTGCTTCCCTTTTGTTTACCTACCTTTGCTCGGGAAGGTGACCTCGCTACCAGCTCCCACAGATAAAAGACACACACAACAGTTTATTCCTCTACGGTTTGCCTTCTTGGCAGAATTGCTGGGTGTTCCTAACTCCTGCCTGGAAAAGTGTGCCCTTACCAATTTATTATCTCCATCTCTCCACCTGCCCTAAACTTCACAGCTAGTCCCACCCATCTAATCCCTGCCAAGCATTCATGACCACCTGCCTGTAGCAATGGCCGCAGGCCCTAGCCCCCCTCAGCCCCCCTCAAGACCTGTCTTACACAGTTGTTGTGTTCTTCTTCCTCTAAAGCATGACAGAAAACCTCCTCTCTTTCCTTGCATCTGCCTTTTCTCCTGTGACCTAGAAGTCCTGCCTGTACCTTCCACCCAGTAATTGGCCCCAGGTTTCTTTAATGACAGATCAAGAACCAATTGAGGAACAGGACCTTAGCACCAGAACCGCCCCCTTCATTAGCCTCCATGACTTGATCCAGAATCTGATTTCCCAAGTCCAACCTGCTGCCCTGGCTTTGGCAGAACCACCAGTGAAGCTTGATCATTGCTCTTTGACTGTGGACACCTACCTACACCCTCTCGCCAGTTCCACCTGCTACGAAAGAGCACGGTCAGATTTAGTAACAGAAGAAAATGACATTTCACTAACGTCTTCATTTGTAAGGAGAAAGGGAGAGACTCAAAACCAAGGCACCGAGCTCTGGCCTGCTCTAGAAGGCGGATAGGAAAAGCCCCCACATACCACCACCACCACCCAAGACAAAACCACTGACATGTCTAAAATGCCAGCTAGGCAGAATTTGCCTGGCATACAGAAACAGCAGCCTGGTGATGCTTAGATGGGTCTGGGCATTCAACCTCTGGCAGGAGCAAGATGTGGGGAGGTGGGATGGCCTTCCGAGTACAGTGCCAGAGGCGTGGGCCACCAGGAGGAAGGAGGCTCTTTCCGCTGACTCACTCCTGACTGCAGCTGTTCTTGCCACTCTACCCCGATCCACACCTACCAGCTTCCTGGTTTGAGTTCCAACCTTAGCAACTTGCTCCAGCAGATAATACCACCTGCCCACTCAGCAAACCTGCACCCAGTCAAAGGACAGCATATGTGCAGCATTTTCTACACCACCTTTTGCTGAAGACAGGATGTCTGCAAAAGAGGAAGGGGCGCGGCGCGTGGCAGTGACCACACTTCTGGCCACATGGTCACCTACTAAGCCTGAGTTTGCACTGGTTTCCTCAAGCCTCAGCTCCAGCCCGGGGCCAGAGCCCTTGGAAACAGGTGGTAGATGCTCCCCACTCACAGGAGATAAGCTCTCTTTGTAGGTTTCCTGGCACCTCCAACAAGGCCACGCCTCCAACAAGGCCACGCCTCCTAATGCAAATAGTGCCACTCCCCGGTGACCAAGCATTCAAATCTATAGTCTGTCAGGCCATTGTTATTCAAATCACCATAGCGAGCAAGATCTCAAAGCCCACAAAGTGAAGGCAGAGGCCCAGTCAGGAAAAGCTTGACCAGGAAGTCATCCTGGTTAGGCAGTGGTTCCTCTGAGAAGCCAATCTCCAGCTCCATGATTGTCCCTTCCTGGAGACCAGCGCAGCATCTCTTCACATAGCTCTCCTCACACTCGAGTCTGCGTGTTTGTTGCATTGATTTGTTGGTTTGGTTTAGTGGGCTGTGCTGAAGGACTATCCACTCTTCAGGATCAATCGCTGGAACTTTCTGTGTACAGAGTCATGAGCTGGACCGCCAGCCACCTAGGCTCTAACGTGAGAAATGAAACGGGCTCAGGGAGTAAAAATGTCAGCTACCAAGCCCGACCACGTGATTTCATCGCTGGGGCTCACACGGTAGAAGGAGAAAACGTGTAACTCCCCATGCAGACATTTGCCCACGAGCAGCAGGCAAGTCGCTAAATAAATGAGTGTGAAAAGTAAAAGTTTTAAAGCTGCCCCCTTAGACACAAAGTTTAGAGCAGAAGAAAGAAACTGGTTAGACCCTGGGATTGTATGTTCCAGGAAGCTTCTCCTAGGACCATAGAATGGGTAATTACATCGACTGGTTCGACAACTCTCTCCCAGGAACTAGCTGACCATAAAGTTAGATTAGAATCTTAGAGAACAATCTTGAGAAGCAGGAAGCTTCTCCCAGGAAATGGAGAACCATAAAGTTAAACAATCTTGAGAAACAGGAAGCTCCTCCTTGTGATTTTTCACTGGTATTCTCGACATTTTCCAATGACGCCCTCCCTACCCCCTTGGGTTGTGGTTTCTTCCTTTAAATTCCCCTTCTCTTAGCTACTGGGGGTCGAACTCCTGTGCCCCTGCGTGGGATATGAGTCTTGACCCCAGTGCACTGGTTCCTATCAATAAACCTCATGTAAATTACAGCAAGGATGGTCTCATGTGAGTTCTTGGGGGGTCGCGTCATCCCGAGACTTGAGTGAGGGTCTCCCCGCTCTGGGGGTCTTTCAAGTGCAAGTTTAATTTTTTAAGTAAAGCAGGCAACTATAGGTAATACACATACATTGCTCTATTTGGCTCTGTGACACTGGATTTTTTTTTTAATTCCTTTACCTTTTTAGTCAAATTAAATTCTTTCCTTTCCAAATGTGATTAAAAAGGTCACTTGGGGAAATGGAGGTTGGGGGAGGGGTAGGGACTGTCTTTCTCTCTCCCAAACCACGGTGCTTATGTGACCCATCAAAAGAAGGTAGACAGCCTGTTCAGCGCTTCCGTGCTCCGTTCTCAGATATGCGCTGCATGGATTCAATGGCAGGCAGCCGTGTTCTAACCATATGCATACCCTGGCCCGATACCAGCTCAACCATGAGGCAGAGCTCCTGGATAACCAGCACTCAGCCAAGCAGCCACCGAGTTTGCATGGCTTCCCTTCCCTGAGATGAAACTCAGACCAACCCAACTCAATACTGTTGAGAAAGCTCACAGCCCTCTCAATGGTTTCTAGGAGCCCTTCAGCTCCCTGTTCAACCCTTTCAGCCCTCAGGACCTCCTGGCATTCTAGACCTCTCAGCCCCACCGAGTTTTCTTCAAGGCGCCAATCACTGAGACAACTAGATTGATGGTCCATGTGTTGACTGTCTATGTTCTCAAAACACAAAAGTGGCAAGACTAACAGCAGAATCCTTCACGGTCCTACTTACTAAGAAACGTACCCTGTGACTGGGAAACTTCCTAGCAGCCCTTGGTGATGAGGATCTGTTGAATGAGTAGCTTTATGTGCCATCTCCAGCTACTCTCTTCGCTCCTATGACCCATGTCAGTGAGATTTTCATTGTGTACAAATACCACAGAGAAACAGCTGAAGAAAGGGTTCGTTGGAGCTCCTGATTCAGAAGTTCTAATCCACAGTCAGCTGGCTGCATTGCTCAGGGTCTGAGAAGAGGCAAACTTTTGGTGTGAAGGAAGAACTTCTCACATCATGGTTGACAGGAAGCATAGAGACAGCATCTGGGGGCCTGACACACCCTTCAGAGACAAACCCCCAACTGACCTACTTCTTCCACTTGGGCTCTACCTAGTAGATTCCCACATAGGGGGTCCTGGGGACCAAGTGCTCAACAAGGAGCCTGGGGGGGACATTTCATAGTCAAATCATAACATTATCAAACACTCCTTTCTTTAAAAGATTTGCTTTATGTATGTGAGTACACTGTAGCTGTCTTCAGACACACCAGAAGAGGGCATCAGATCCCATTACAGATGGCTGTGAGCCACCATGTGGTTGCTGGGAATGGAACTCAGGACCTCTGGAAGAGCAGTCAGTGCTCCTAACCGCTGAGCTCCATCAAGCATTCCTTTACCAGTAAACATCACCACCAGTGGATCTCAGTCAAGAACAGACCATCTCCAGGATGACAACACACCCTTGAGTATTTCAAGTTGAGTCCACAGCTGAAGACAGTGCTAGTCAATATCCAATCGCTGGGTCTATACACATATACAGATATGTCTATGCTGTTAAGGTGGTTTTTACGACATAACATAGGCTATGGGTTGAATTGAACCAAATCATGAAGCCAGTTTGTATTCAATAATTTTCAAACTAGATTCAAAACCTGACTTGATATTTTCTTCCCTTGTTTGCCACACAGTGAGGAAATGGGCCATGAAGAGAATTCACACACAAGATACGAGTAAATGGATGCTTTCTTGTTACCTGACTAATTCCTTCCAAAAGAAGCTCTCCAAACCCAGTGGTTTCAGCAGAATATGCAGAATTCTCCAAGACAAGAGGCCAACATCATGGGTCCCTGGCTTTCACAGCAGTTCCCTGTGAGGATACAAGGACTATCTTTAGCTGAGAAACAGCTGTTGGACTTCTGCATCCTGTTTCTCACTACAGCGGTGGCCATCTTTGGGGACACCAAGCCTGGCTACAGCCCGTCATAGGGAATATAGCTTAGTGCCATCATAAAAATAATTGAATAAAAGCCTGGGCTATTTGAGTGTGGGTATATGGTTAAATGAACGTAGCCAAAGAACACAGGAGGAAGAAGATGTTTCCAAACATTCGAAGCGGCTTTGTTTAAGGCGGTGCAGAAAGGAAGCGGTTTGCACAGAGAACGCGGAGAGGAGGAAAGGCCTGGCTCCGAAGGCAGGAAGCGGTGGACGTGGGTTTTCACAGGCAGACGAGAGCCATCTGGTGGAGAGCATTGACAGCGGCCAAGAATATGGAGAGTGTGAAAATCTGCTGGGCGGGGAGGGAGCCAGGTTGCGAAAGTGGTGACTGGAAGGGACTGCTTTTCTTTATTTATGAATAAATTGAAATTCAACAAAACTAAACAACTTCCTTGGGATGAGAGCGAAGTGCAGTCAAGATTACGTCGTTCGCCTCTTGGTGAGATTTAAACTAAATACAAACCAAAAGGCAGAGAATTGATTCTGAAGAGCCTCAACTACAAGATACAATTGATCTGTTCTGAAACTTTCACCTTCTGCTTTCTCTTGAACCCAGGAGTATACAGAGTCAGTCACACTTTTTTGTTTGTTTGTTTTTCTTTTTTGGGATACAGTCTCATATAGCCCAGGCTAGCCTCAAAATCACTATGCAGCTGTCTTAGTTTGGGTTTTATTGCTGTGAAGAGACACCATGATCGTGGCAACACTTATAAAGGAAAACATTTCATTGGGGCCGGCTTACAGTTTCAGAGGTTTAGTCCATTATCATCATGGTGGAAAGCATGGGCAGGCAGACTTGGTGCTGGAGAAGGAACTGAGAGTTCTACATCTTATCTGCAGGCAACAGAAGGAAATTGACACACTGAACGTAACTTGAGCATAAGGGACCTCCAAGGCCACACTTGGACACACTTCCCCCCCAACAAAGTCACACCTACTCCAATAAGGCCACACCTCCAAATGGTGGCTCAGGTCTGAAGACTGCTGCAGTGTACTCGTATACATAAAATGGGGTCTGGTGACCAAACAGCAGTTTTTACTACCTGATGGAACTGATTTCTAGCTCTGTTATCTCTGAGGCTCTAGAAAATGACAGGGGCTGGAGAGATGGCTCAGTGGTTAAGAGCACTGACTGCTCTTCTCAGGGGTTCTGAGATCAAATCCCAGCAACCACACAGTGGCTCACAACCATTTGTAATGGGATCCAGTGCCCTCTTCTGGTGTGTCTGAAGACAGTAACAGTGTACTTAAATAGAATAAATAAATGAATCTTTAAAAAAAGAAAAAGAAGGGGGTTGGGGATTTAGCTCAGTGGTAGAGCGCTTGCCTAGCAAGCACAAGGCCCTGGGTTCAGTCCTCAGCTCCGAGAAAAAAAAAAAAAAGAGAGAGAGAGAGAAAGAAAATGACAGAACCACAGATTTCAGTTTAGAAGAAAAAAGCCTAAGGCCCTGAGTGAGCATAGGACCACCAGGACCTCTCACATCAGACTCTGACGTGAATTACAGGCAACTGTACATTGCTTGCACCTGTGTGTTAGGAAGATAAGCGTAATTGGCTACAGCTGCTGTCCCTCACTCTAAGGATCCCACCCACATTGCTCTCTTACCAATTAAATGTTCTATGACACAGTCTGACTGAAAGAAGCTAGACTCATTTGGTACGTCCTAACCACCAGGGAGTTGGGGAACATGGCATTTCTGGCATTGTTTTCTGAAAGCAGTATTCTGAATATGATGAACAAAGACTAAAACTGAGAAAAATCAATGATCAAAGTTTTATCCTGCCAGGAAGCAAACTGTTTCTAGAAATTAGAGCCCCAAAAGCCAGTAACTACAATTGGCTTGCGAATCTCACAATTAGCCATAGAAATGCAAAGTTGTGC
The DNA here is from genome assembly GCF_021556685.1 of Rattus norvegicus. NCBI lineage: Eukaryota > Metazoa > Chordata > Mammalia > Rodentia > Muridae > Rattus > Rattus norvegicus. The sequence goes on from NC_141549.1 coordinate 66,099,718, forward strand.
TCACTCCCAAAACACGTGAGTATTTTACAACCACTGCAGTACAAAATACTAGTGAGGTGGTGGTGGCACACACCTTTGATCCCAGCACGTGAGAGGCAGAGGTGGGTGTATTTCTGTGTGTTCGAGGCCAGCCTGGTCTACGTCGTGAGCTCCAAGACAGCCAGGGCTACATAGTGAGACCCTATCTCAGAAAAACGAAACAAAAGCCTTAAGTTATAATTTGGCAGCAATGTGGACGATTATTACCATTATATCACATTAGTGAAAGAAAAGAATTACTTCACCTGCACTTTGGAAAATAAAATTGAACACCAAAATGGTTAAAGATGTGGATTGAGACTCAACCACGACGGGGTATTTCACCTTGGCAGCTAAATATCTAGAAGTGACTCAAATTGGTTTTGTACACAGCCCATTGATCACAACTAGTCAAACCAGCAGCCCGTCTGCAGGACAATATTCTTCCCTCATTCTACCCCAGAAGAGTGTAAAAACATGACATATCATTCACTAAAAACTAAAAGTCTCTAGTACATTTTTTCAAGGAACTTCAATGCTGAAAACCTTCTCATGTGACAACCTCTGTAGGGAAATGTTTATGTGCACTGTGTGAACATTGTCTCTGTCCTTCCTTGCCTGCTTAAGGCACCCTCTGATTGGTTAAAACAAAATGCCTATGACCTATAGCAAAAGGCGGGATGGTAAGGTGGGACATCCAGGAGAGAGACGAATTCTGGCAAAGAGTGAGATGCGTGATATTTACCACCGAGATGTGGAGGAAGCCGGACTTGTAAGACTGAGGAGAAGTAACCATCCATGTGGCAGAACCTAGATTAGTATAATTGGAATAATTAAGTCATGATCTAGTTAGGAACGAGCCTAGCTTAAGGCCTGGGCATTAATTAATAAAAAAGTAAGCCTCCATGGGGTCGAGAATACCGCAAGACCTACAAAGTCAACCAACCTGGGCCCATGAGGGCTCCTAGACACTGAACCACACCAAGCAAGGAGTGTGGAGGGGCTCGACCTGGGCCCACACACGCATCTGTAACAGACGTGCAGCTAGATCTTCATGTGGGTCCCCTAACGATCGAAGCGGAGGCTGTCTCTTACTCTGCCGCCTGCCATTGGATCGCCTTTCCCTAGCTGGACGACCTGGTTGCACCTCAGTGGGAAAGGAGGTGCTTAGTCCTGCTGGGACTAGTCCCAGAGTGGGGTGATCCCAAGGGGGCCTTCCTCTTCTTTGAGAAGAAGGGGAGGGGTTAATGGGAGGAGAGAAAGAAGGGGGGCTGTGGCTGCTAGGATGTAATATGAATTTTAAAAGTTATGGAAAAAATAAAATTCATAGCTACCACATGGGAAAAATAAAAGCCTCTGTGTCATTATTCAGGAACTGGGCAATATTAGATGTTGCTCAGACCAGGGAGTGGCACTATTAAGCATGGTCTTGTTGGAGTAGGTGTGTCACTGTGGGTGTGGGCTCTGAGACCCTCATCCTAGCTGCCTGGAAGCCAGTATTCTGCTAGCAGCCTTCAGATGAAGATGTAGAACTCTCATGTCCTCCTGAATCATGCCTGCCTGGATGCTGCCATGTTCCTGATGATAATAGGCTGAACCTCTGAACCTGTAAGCCAGCCCCAACTAAATGTTGTCCTTGAAAGAGTTGCCTTGGTCATGGTGTCTGTTCACAGCAATAAACCCTAACTAAGACATTAGAAAAGCCTATAGTTACCAGCCTCACTGGAAGGCCTTCTCGTCATGCAAAGATCTGTTGTCTTCAAAGGGCTACAAGAATGAACCTTTTAGTAAGACAGAAGCCAGAGCTGATGAAAAGGACAGTTTGTAGAGCTGTACTTGGAAAGGTGACAAGTGTGATTCATCCCTTCCATGACAACCATGGTGACATCCTTTCACCTCTTACACCTCTCTGACAACAGTAATGTGCTTTGCTGTACGGTTACAGTGATCCGTCCTAGACAGACATCTTGATATCCTCACGCTAGAAAACAGCCAAAGCCAAATGGTGATACATGTGTAATCACCCAGAACACCCTAATTCAGGCAGGCTTGCACTGTTGAGTCCACGCTGTCTCCTGGACAAGCAAAGGAGCTACTGCTGAGTCTGGAGAGGTCACTCACTGGTTAAGAACTCTCGTCACTCTTCCAGAGGACCTGGGTTCAGTTCCCCGCACCCATGTCAGGTTGCTCACAATGCTCTAAAGCGCTAGTCCCGGGGAATCTGGCGCCCTCCTCTGGCCTCTGCAGGCAACTGCAGAAATTGGCACATAGAAGCCCATGCAAGCACAGACACATAAAATATTTTAGAAGGAGCTGCAGTGCCAATTAAGATCATCTTTCAGATTATCCTCACGGAGCATCTAGCTTAATAGCCGGCACTCGTACAAGTGTTAAATGTCTGCTAAAGGGATGTTTCGGTGACTGGATCTGGATAACTTTATGCATACCGTTGCTATGTGCCCCTGCAAATGAAATTCCAGGATAAACATGGAGCCAGTAAGTCAGTACCAGAGCCGGATGGTTGTATACGAACACAGAATTCTTGTCAGAATGCCAAGAGGAGGTGGCGGAGGAAGATGGGAAGTGTCCCAGCTGGCATGGCTCTGTATATCCTGCTGCCAAAGGAAGGGAGGAGTCGGAGACACGCGTCTCCAAGCCAACTCGGTGAATTCAGAAGCTGGGAGATTTCACTCTGTCTCTCTGCATAAATAATAGAGGCATAGCGTTCATTCTCTCCACGGCCCTGTTTCAACACCTTTAAGAAGCCGGAGAGAGAAGACTAGAGTTCTGATCTGCGCCTCTGGCATACAGAAAGGGAGAGATTGATTCTATGAAATAGGTATTAGGAGTTCAACCTACTTTCTTGCCTGCCTTAGAGATTGAAGCGTAGACCAGTGCAAAGACTGGAGTCACAAACCTTCTCTCGAGAAGCATATTTTACAACCCTGGGGTTACGTCAAAACACATCTTGAGGGCTGGAGAGATGGCTCAGCAGTTAAGAGCACCCGACTGCTCTTTCAGAGGTCATGAGTTCAATTCCCAGCAACCACATGGTGGCTCACAACCATCTGTAAAGAGATCCGATGCCCTCTTCTGGTGTATCTGAAGACAGCTACAGTGTACTTATATATATAATAAATAAATAAATCTTTAAAAAAAAAAAAAAAAAAAAAAAAAAAAACACATCTTGATCTTTGAAGGAAGCCAGCCTTGAAAACCCGTTTTTCCCCAGCACTGTAGAAGGATCACAGCTACTAGACTGATCTGCACTGCCTTGGACACTTCTAGAATTCAGATACTGAATGACATCAGTTTGCACACACACACACACACACACACACACACACACACACACACACACACCCTAGATGGTTCACAACCATCTCTAACTCTGGCTCCAGAGGATCCAACACCCTCTTCTGGCTTCCATGGGCATGTATATACATTTCATAGGCACACAAAATACACACATAAACAAACATTTAAAAATAGTAGAAAGGGAAAGGTGGCTCAGTGGTTAAGAGCACTGACTGGGCATGTGCCGTTGTGGCTGATGCTGCGGCAGCGCGGCCATGGAACCCTGCGAGCTGCAGAACGAGCTAGTGTCAGCGGAAGGCCGGAACCGGAAGGCGGTGCTGTGCCAGCGTAATGGCTCTCGGGTGCTGCAGCCAGGGACTGCTCTTTTTCTCTCGCCGGCAGCTTTTCCTCCCCTCCATGAGGAAGAAGCCGGATCTGGCGGACGGCAGCAATCCTGATGGGTGATCTCCCCCAGGAACACTGGCTGGTTAATGACATGCTCATCTTTGAGGACGTGGGCAACATCCGGTTTCTGGTCTGTGCAGACTGTGAGATTGGACCCATTGGCTGGCATTGCCTAGATGACAAGAACAGCTTCTATGTGGCCTTGGAGCGAGTTTCCCATGAGTAACTGAGGGGATTGGGACTTGGCTCCACCCTAGCTCTAAAGCTCTGCCCACAAGAACCAACTCTGGTGTGTCAGCAGTGCTGGCAGACTTCTTGGTACTCATATAAGTGACAGCACCGGTGTTTGCCCTTGAACTTGCAGAGGGCTGGTCCTGTTTCCTCAGGCCTCAGAGCATGCCTCCTACTTAGTCCTCTCTGTCACATGTGTCCTAAAGCCCTTTCCCCTGATTTGGAACGTGGAAGAACACGCAAGTGCTCTACCAGTGTAGTCTGGTTCCCGGCACTCTGCCTCCACCCCTTGATGCCGAGCTCTCTTTTTCTCAGCAAGAGCAACATTCGTCTTTAGCCATGATGACAGGAAATAAGATGCTCACTTGCTAATAGTTGAAGCTCCACCTTTTCTCATTCTAGAAGCCAAGTGTGATAGGGTGCACATCTGTAATACTAACTCTTGGGAGGGTAGAGGCAGGAAGATCAGGAGTTCAAGCCCAGCCTCAGCTACATAGCCTGGGCCAAGTGAGATGTTGTCTCAAAAAACATAAGCATACAAGTATTTGAGAGTAATTTCATTGTATGTGACCTACTTATCTACAGTAATTTATTCTTTTTAATAGTAAAACATTTACAAATGTCAGGATTTAAACCTTACTTTAGATACATTTTTAATACTGTGTTTGAGAGCCTTTTCTCCAGGTTGATAGTGGCATTTTATAGTGAGGATGAGCATGACTCTTCTTCCCTCAGATCTTGATCAGGTTTCTCTTTTTATTTGTTCCTTGCCACTGATGTCAACCCTAAGGGAAACTCAGCCCTAGCTGTGTGCCAGACTCTCTTGTAAACCTGTTCCACGGACATTTCTATTGTTATGGACAAGATGTTACCTTTTCTTATTATATGGACAAGGTGTTACCTTTTCTTATTAGCCAACTTAAATCTTCAGTATGGTTTCCAGTTACTCTGTCATTTCTCTTCTGGAGTGACTCGGTAGCTTAAAAAGACTCTGTGTAAACAGGTTCAAATACTGTGTCATCCTCCCCTCCTCTGAGGGCCTAAACTGAGGTAAGTAGAGACTTCATTATTCCTCATGCCAGAGCTTAGGAAATGGGGACAGATCCAGAGTTCAAGGTCAGCCTCAGTTACCATATCAAAGTCAAGGCCAGCCTGTCCTACGGAGATCTTGTTTCAAATGAACAAAACACAAAATAAACAAGTAGGACCTGAAAAGGTGACTTGCAGTTAGGAATGTTTGCTGCTCTTTCAGAGGACCTGAGTTCAGGACCCTCCACCCCCATGGGAAGTTCACAGCTGCCTGTACTCCAGTTCAAGGAGGTCTGCACCTTCTGGTCCCTGCAGGTGCCTTCATGTGTGTGGCACTAATACAAACAAGCGAACACACACACACATACACACACACACACGTGAATAAAAATTTTACAAATAAAAAAAAAGCACTGACTGCTCTTCCAGAGGTCCTGAGTTCAAATCCCAGCAACCACATGGTGGCTCTCAACCATCTGTAATGGGATCTGATGCCCTCTTCTGGTGTGTCTGAAGACAGCTAGAGTGTACTTATAATAAATAAATAAATAAATAAATAAATAAATAAATAAATAAATAAATAAATAAATCTTTTTAAAAACATAGCAGGAAGGAGACATCTAAGTCTTCCTGTCTATAAGCATAATAACCAGCAAAGTTTATTGGGATTGGCTTTTTCAGAATCATAAAATTAATAATTTTATAGCATGAGGGGAAAATGATGGAATCCCAGGAAGAAAACTGTGTAACATTCCAACCTCTTTGGTCCCATCTCCCACTCCCCAGCATAGAGGGACACTGAAGATAGCAAGCCCAGTATCAGTACAGCAGTTTAGGGAGCAGAGTGGACTCCACTCTCAGTGAGGATTAGAATGAGGTAATAAGGACACAGGTCAATAAGCCAAGTGCCTGTCATGAAAGCTTGAGGACCTGAGTTTAGACCCCCAGCACCTAGGCCAAATGTGGATGAGGCAATGCTGGTCACCCCAGAACTGAGGATGCAGACACAATTAGATCCTGAGAGCTTCCCAGCAAGCAGGCCTTGCTAGGGTGCTGAGACTCAGGCTGAGCGAGAATGATCCTGTTTTTAAAACTAGAAGAACAAATGAGGAAGGCACATGACATTGACCTGTCACCTCCACATGCATGTGCAAACGTGCGTGTACATGCCAATATACATACATACACACACACAAACAAGTGTATGTAGGTATTATATATAATGTATAAATGTATGTAACACACATATATGTGATCTATATACATACACACACACACATATATATATATATATATTATATTATACACACAAACACACAATACAATTAATGTCATTGGGATCTCACTCTGGCCAACCCTGTATTCCCCTAACCTTGTAATCTCCATTGAAAATTCAGAGGTTCGTAGATATGACTATTTGGTCACCAGGGAGTGGCCCTAGGAAGGGATTAAGAAATATGGCCTTGTATGGTTGGTGTGGCCTTGCTGGAGGAAACGTGTCACTGGGGATGAGCGTTCTCAAATTCTCAAGCTAGGTCCAGTGTCTCTGTCTTCCTGCTGTCTACAGATTTAGATGTAACTCTCAGCTCCTCCTCAGTGCCATATCTGCCTGCATGCCGCCATGCTCCCTGCCATGGTGACCATGGACTAAACCTCTGAAACTGTTATCAAGTGCCAATATTAAATGCTTTTCTTTGTAAGGCTTGCTGTGGTCAGCCAGGCAATGGTGGCACAGGGCTTTAATGTTAGCACTCGGAGCCAGAGGCAAATGGATCTCTGTGAGTTCGAGGTCTGCCTGGTCTACAGAGTGAGTTCCAGGACAGCCAGACCTGTTACACAGAGAAACCCTGTCTTTAAAAAAAAAAAAATTGCTGTGATCATAAGTCCATTCACAGTAATAGAACACTGACTAAGACACCATCTAAATTTTAGTCAGGTTTTACACTATTCCTAAAGTCTCTGGAACAAGCAGCTTGTCCTGTAGGCCTTTGTTCTGCCCAAGTGATTGACAGGCCTGTTTGTTTAGACCCTTATAGGAAGAGGCAATGGTATGTGTTCCCTACCAGAAAGCCTCCTGCTAAGAAGTCATCTCACAAGGTTTAGGGGGGTCCTAGAGCCAAGTAAAGATAGCTAACAATTCGTGATGTTCCAGGAAGCGTTAGGGTGTCACGGCTCCTCCCAGGACCAGCTCCCGTTCAGCCATCACGGTCCTGCTGCTCCAGTCCCTCTCTTATAAGTTGTTGGTCGTGAGTGAGGACTCCAGTCCCAATGCCATCTAATCCTATCAATATCCAACTAGCTATACTTGGCAGTGATAGTTCAAAGAACATGCCTTAACGTCATATAATCTGTAACTCTCCCAGACGTCACCTCATTAGTTGTACCTCATTGTTGTACATGGTGACATTTGTTTAAAACGTCAAAGGCAGATAGACTAGCTGCTTGCCATACAGGGCTATATAGGAAACTCAGAATCAATAAAAGATAAACTGCTGTACATAAGAGGAAAGGGAAGACTCTGTGAATCTAAAAGTCTGAAGAATATGGACTCTGGGAAGCTACCTTGTGTTCCTGAGGTACTGAACAGCCTCTCAAATACCCAGACCAGAGTAACTATTCAGAAGCACCCTCCGTCTGGTCACCAGACTCTGCACAGGAGAATGAGAGGTAAAATTGAGATGTAAGTTCTCTGACTAGGTGATAAGAGGTGGAAGTCACTAATATCTGACAACAGTGTCAGTCCACTGAAGTGATAACAGCAGTTAGGAACATAGACTTTCGTCTAAAACCAGAGATAAGACGCTAGGACAAACCTCCCAGAACTCACAGGAGAAATGTCAACAGTAAGTGCAATGGTCAATGTTCCACTTCCGACGGTAGATAGAATACCTAGAAAGAAGATGGATGCGGAAGAACCCTTGAACCCCGCTATAAAGCAGCCAGGCTTGTGGTGGCTAATCTCGATGGTTAACTTGACTAACTATGTCTGTATTCAACTAAAACCTAAGCAGCTAGGCATGCCTGTGAGGGATTTTCTTCACTGGATCCCTTGAGGTAGGGAGACCCACCATAAATCTGGACCACACCTTCCAGTGGCAGCACATATAAAAGGACGCAGAAGAGGGAAGATTTTGCTTTTTACTTGCTTGTCCTCACTCTCACTGGCAAGTTCATCTTTCCTGTTGCTGAGGCATTCTTTTGTGAGTATTTGAACTTATTTCATCAGGACTCCAGCACAGACTGAGGACCAGCAGCTCTTGGGGCTCCTCCAGGACTCCAGCACCTGATTGACATCCAGCCTTGTGGACTGAGCCACAATTTCTGAGCCAGATTCTTGGTCCAGAAACAGTCACTGTTGCACTAGCCAGACTATAGCCTGTAAGCCACACTGGATGGATGGATAGATGATAGAAAGATAGATAGATAGATAGATAGATAGATAGATAGATAGATACATACATACATACATACATACATACATACATACATAAATACATACATAGATACATAGATAGATAGATAGATAGATAGATAGATAGATAGATAGATAGATGAATGGATAGCTGGATACATAGATGATAGATAGTAGGTAGGTGGATGGATAGATAGAAACATAGATACATATATAGATACATAAATAGATAGTAGATGAAGATAGACAGACAAACAGATTTTAGAGAATTCTAACAGAGGACTCCATAGTATTTCTATGGAACTTTCTTCTCACATACAGAATTCAAAACCACACATGAACTATCTGCATGGTAGGACGTATTTACACCACAAAACAACTCTCGATGCACTTTTTATTTTTTTAAGATTTATTTATTTATTATACACTGTAGCTGTCTTCAGACACACCAGAAGAGGGCATCCAATCCCACCATAGATGGTTGTGAGCCACCACGTGGTCGCTGGGAATTGAACTCAGGACCTCTAGAAGAGCATTCTGTGCTCTTAACCACTGAGCCATCTCTCCACCCCCTTGATGCACTTTTAACAGATAAAGCACACTAAGTATCTTCTCTGGCTCCATCAATAAAAGAAAGAAAAATCTGGAACATCAATGAATATGTGAAAATTATATAAAACACTGCAAAACCAACACGTCAAAGAAAATGGAAAACTAGAAAATATTCTGAGATGAACACATGAGACTCATATCCGTGGAACCAGAAAAGCCAAAGGTGGTGGAAGAAAGCTTTAGTCTCAGCACTCACGAGCCAGAGGCAGGGCGATCCCTGTGAGACTGAGTCCAGCCTGGTCTACACAGGAAGTTCCAAGCCATGCAGGACTACATAGTGAGAACTTGTCTCAAAAAAAAAAAAAAGAAAAGAAAAGAAAAGAAAGAAAGAAAGAAAGAAAGAACAGAAGAAAGAAAAAGAAAAGAAAAGAAAAACTTCAAAAAGAAGAGCAGCAATGAAGAATAAAAAGGATTAGAGCAAGGAAGAGACATAAAATATCAAAAAAACAAAAGAAAGAACTAAATCAAAATTGATGCTTTTGAAAAGGCAAATAAATTGAAAACTATTTAACTAAATCAACAAAAAAAGAAGAAAAAAGATAATTGTCAAGTTACTAAAATCAAGTATGAAAATGGGGTACTACTACTGAATTTACAGAAACAAAATGACTATAAATGAAGGCTGGAAATGATGTCATCAAATTCAATGACCTAAGTGAAATTCTTCACAATATACAAACTAAGAAAAATGACTCAAAGAAACAAAAACTATGAATAAACCTATAACCTATAAAGAGGTTGAATGAGTAATTTTACAATTTCCTACAAAGAAAATCTCAGGCAGGTTGCTGTGGTAAAAATTTAAAAGGAACATTTTCTATCAGTTCCCACATGCTAGATCCACTCACTCCAGCTGCTACTCTGCCACACGGTGGTCCGCAAGCCGCCCTCTCCAGGTTGTCTCCCTTTTAGCCTCCCTCTCTGCTAGGTCCCTAGGCAGTAGTTACCACACACACACACACACACACACACACACACACACACACGCACGCGCGCACACACGCACACCTCATTCTGTGGGTCCTGCGCACGCAACAGAACCAGATCCGCATGCTCCAACTGCCTCTCAGCCATTTCTTTCACACACTGTCCTCTTTAGCCCGGTAAATCAAAGTTCCAGAAACCTGTAATTTAGCAATTAGATTTACATGTTAAATTCTCAATCCACAATTCATCCATACAATAAATTCACTGCCAATTGATAACGATATAAACCGCCCACCTAGACAAGATAAAATCAATCTGGTTTACCTAAATCCAAACCATTCTCCTCCGTGGACTCCATCTTGATTTCTTCTGCTCACTCCTCCTTCCTAGACTTTTTCTGCCTACCTTTCCTTCTCATCCAATGATAGACTTCGCCTTATCCTGGACCCTCTTTGCTGAATAATGACATCATCCTACAACAAGTGACTTCACTGTAGAATATTATGAAACATTAATATTAAAACTCTATTAATAGTAATCCTCAGACTTTCAAATTCTAGAAAAGGGGAGGACATGCTAACTTTTTAATGATTCTACTAACATCTTTGTGTTGAAGCCAAACTATGATACTTGTGCTGGTTTAAGTAAGAGTGACCCCCATAGGCTCATACATTTGAATTCTTAGTCATCAAAGAATGGAACTACTTGAGAAGGATTGGAGGTGTGGCCATATTGGGGTAGGTGTGGCCTTGTTGGAGGAAGTATGTCATTGTGGGGGTGGGCTTTAAGGTTTCAAATGCACCAGCCAGGCCCAGTGTCCCTCTCTCTTCCTGCTAAGAGGATATAGCTCTCAGCTACTTCTCCAACACCGTGTCTGCCTGCGTGCTGCCATGCTCCCTGCCATGGTGACAATGGACTAGGCCTCTCAATCTGTAAGTCAGCCCCAATTAAATGGGTTTTATTTTTTATGAGTTGCCATAGTCATGTTGTCTCTTCACAGTGACAAAACAGGGTCTAAGGCACTATACTCTAAGAAACCAATGTATATGTTGAATTTCTACACACTAGTAATGAACAATCTGAAAGGAAATTGAAACAATTCCTTTTTACAACAGTATCAAAAACAATAAAATACCTAAGAATAAATTTATCCAAAGATGGCAAAGACGCATACATCAAAACTGATCAAGCGGGTTGGGGATTTGGCTCAGTGGTAGAGCGCCTGCCTAGCAAGCGCAAGGCCCTGCGTTCGGTCCCCAGCTCCGAAAAAAAGAACCAAAAAAAAAAAAAAGAAAAAGAAAAAAAACTGATCAAGCATGCTGAAAAATCCTAAAGAAAGCCAAGGAAGGAAGGAAGGAAGGAAGGAAGGAAGGAAGGGGGGAGAGAGAGAGAAAGAGAGGGAAAGAGAGAGAGAGAGAGAGAGAGAAAGAAAGCTCTGTTATCATAAACTGGTACCTTAGTGGTACTCCCCAAAATATTTAAAGATTTAATCAGTGCCCTCAAAATCCAAGTGCCTTTTGTAAGGGACAAGCTAAGTGAATGTTTTAAAGGATCCAGAATAGCAAAAACATTGGAAAAGAAGACAGAAGTGGGGAAACCCACACAAACAATTCCACCACTTAGCACAAAGCCCAGGCAGTCAAAACAGTATAACACTGCACATAGATGCTTATCAGGATGGAGAAATGGCTCGGTGGTTAGGAGTGCTTGCCATACACCCACAATGACCTGAATTCAAATCCCAGCACCCACATACCAAGACAGGCATATGCTCACTGTGCCTATAGCCTCACTGATAAAGGAGTGGGGACAGAGATAGAGGGTCCCTAGGACTTGCTGGCTGCCAGCCTAGCCAAAATCCAGAATCTGAAGGTTCAGAGAAAACCAGCCTCAAAGAAATAAAGCATAAAGTATCACCACAGTGGTTCTCAACCTTCCTAAGGCTGCAACCTTTTAATACAGTTCCTCATGTTGTGGGGACCCCCAGCCGTAAAATCATTTTCGTTGCTACTTCATAATTCTAAGTTTCCAATGGCTATGGATTTTAATGTAAATATCTGATATGCAAGCCTTATCAAAGGGTCATTTGACACCTCCACCCCCCCATAAGTCATGACCCACAGATTGAGAACCACGTGTTAGAGGAAGACACACAGCACCTTCCTCTGGCCCCTGTGCTTACTGACACATATTAGCATGCACATGCAAAGCACACACACAAAGAAGTTAGACCCAGATCACTGAAGCCTAATTGAATGTTCAGAGGTTACGTCATTAGACATGTCATCAATTGGCCTTGCTGAATACCAGAGTGTCACGTGGCTACCTCTAAGTGCGTGTGCTGATCGGGTCCCCCCGGACTCTTTCCATTATAAATTTCTAAAGTTAGTGTTTCTGCTTGTCGTGCTTATTGAGAAAGAATTTTCGAGCAAGGCATACCTGATTGTCATCCAAAAGTTCTGGCCAAGTGTGGAGACTTCTCCCCCTCCCTGTCCTTTGTGTCAACAATCAGCCGCTCTGTCAAGGACAGCATTAACAGGAATGAAATTCTGCACAGCCAAGAAGCTGAGGTAGACAAGGTTCGAGGCTCATATGAAGTGCTACTGAACATAGTTCTGTAGAAAAGACCCGAGCTCACCTCTCATAAGCAGCCTAAGTGCCATTCATTTTCTAATTCACCTTAATCATAAACCTGAGTAGGAGAGATTACCTAATTGACACTCTCCAAGGGAGGGTGAATTCAAAAAGAGTCCACTGGGATCTGAGGCTCACACGTAGGAGGGCTCACCTCCAGAGAACCGCTGTTCCCATCAGTGAATCATACAGTCACACTCGGAGAAAGGGGCAAGACTTGGGCTCAGTTCCAAGCGCAGTGTCACAAGGTTATGCATCAACCTCGAGGCAGCAGCTGCGTTGGGCAGGGGACAGTTCCTCTAATTAGGTTTTGCTCCCTGTGGGCCATCCAGCAGGCCCTTTCTTTTCTCCACAGCTATTAATCAGCTATCCAGTATTAACAAGATCGGATCTGGAAGTATGCAAATCCCCTCTCCATCCTTCCGCCTAATCACTCAGCAGGCTACCTTACTCGCTAGCTCACTAATGAGGATCTTGGTGACTGACTAACAAATTCACCCCTTCCCTGTCCTTAATGATCACTTGTGAAATGGGATTCTTCCCTTACGGAGAGAGGCATGGGTCATTTGAAATGCTGAAATCAGTTTTCCCCATGGCTTCCTGGAAAAACCTTATCTAAATTAGGCAATGCTAAAAAACGGAGCGATTGGACACGTATCACACTGAAGAAATGCCTACCTAGTGGACTTCAAAGAAGAACGGACTCAACACTTGGACGTTGTCTCTCTCCAGAGACTGAGTTTCTGCGTTTCTTTTATCAAAGTTTCATGCTTCCGGAGCCGGAAGGAAGGAAGGACACTAATGGGAACAGGAAGGGTCAGGGAGGAGAAAGATGAAGGCTGGAGAAGGAAAATGTGGTCGAAATGTGCGATGTACTTTTTTCCTTCTTTTTTATTTATTTGAAAATATGGGAGAGTTGGCTCAGTGGTTAAGAGCACTGACTGCTCTTCCAGAGTCCTGAGTTCAAATCCCAGCAACCACATGGTGGCTCATAACCATCTGTAATGAGATCTGACGCCCTCTTCTGGTGTGTCTGAAGACAGCGACCATGCACTTATATATAATAAATAAATAAATCTTTTTTAAAAAGAAAATATGTTTTTATACAGTATATTCTGATCATGGTTTCCTTTTCATCATCTCCTCTCAGGTCTTCCCCACTCCTCATCCATCCAATTCCATGTCTTCTTTCTCTCTTTTTAGAAAACAAACAGCTATATATATATATGTGTGTGTGTATATATATACATGTATGTATATACATATATATGTATGTATATATATTAAAACAAAACAAACAACAGGAAAAAGAGGGAGTCCAAAACTACATACACACAGAGAAGCTCACACAAATTTATACCCATAAAACCCATAAAAACACGAAGAATCAGAAACCATAATATATAAGCAAAAGACCAGCAAGATAACAAAGGCCCAGAATATCTCCGAAGAGACCACTGAGCGCATTTTGTGTTGTCCGTCCTCAGCTGGGCACCGGACCTGCACTTTGCTGTGGTCTGTATACTCAGTGAGACTCCATTGGAGAACGCTAATTTTTCTCTGCAAGAGGTTACCCATTGGAGACAGCTAGCTTCTGGGTTAGGGATGAGGGCTCTTCCCAGTTCCCCTCTCCGGACTAAGACCTCATGTGGCTTAGACCTGTGCAGGCCCTGTGCATGCTGGCCCAGTCTCTGAGTTCCCTTGTGTGTCCTATTGTAACTGGAAGGTCCGATTTTCTTGGGGTCTGTCTTTTATTCCCATTGGCTCTTACCTCCTCTGCTTGAGGAGGGTTCCCTGAGTCCTAAGGAGATGGGTTTGATGAAGACATCCTGTTTAGGACTAAACGTTCAAAGGTTTTCACTCTCTGCCTGTTGTCTAGCTGTGGGTGTTTGTATTAACTCCTGTCTACTGCAGGAAGAAGTTGTTCTGTTGGTAGCTGAGTGACACCTGATCTACAGGTGTTAGCATTCCCTCTGGGCTCCACCCAACAGTTACCAAGCAACAGTCAGGTAGGCCAGGCTTGCTCTAAGAGAGACTGTTTGGCCTCCCTTCACTCTCTGACTCTTTTTTCTCTCTGATCCCTTTCTCTCTCTCTCCCCTCTCCACGTGTTTCTGTCCAGCCCCCTCCCCAACCCCCATTCTTTTCTGTCCTCTCTTTCTCTGCCTCTACTCCCTTCTCAACTCCTCTTCCCAGGGCCCCAGAGGAACTCAATTCTGTACTATACCTGCTGTGTGGCTGGGACCTCGGGAGAAGAGTGCGTCAACATGGGCGGGCTGAGGTAACCCCTCCCACTGCACCCTACCGCACTCTATAAAACATAGCCTTGGTTTTATAAAACATATCACTTGATGCCGTGACTCAGATTTTAAAAACCCGCGGGTTCACATTTCCCGTGGCCACATGTATTTTCCAGCCAACAGATCTCTAGCTCTCTGTATCCAAACACGAGCAAACTGGTAAGCCCACCCCCACCCCACCCCCGTTAGTCAGTGTAAATGGTACCTGGTCCCAAGGAAGGGCTGTTGAGCTCACATCCACCCTCTGGGGTCCTTAGAGATAGAGGTACCCACAGTCTACATGACTACAGGGCTGGTCCTTCTTACTGACTCGTCTTAGATCCTCTACTCTTGGGTGAGCTCTCTTTCTCTCTTTCTCTCTCTCTCTCTCCCCCTCTACCCTTGGGTGAGCTCTCTCTCTCTCTCTCTCTCTCTCTCTCTCTCTCTCTCTCTCTGTCTCTCTATATATATCTCTCTCCCTCTCTTCCTCTCCCTCTCTCTGTCTAGCTACTGGAAAATCCTAGGCCTAGGTAAACCATTCAGCTCAGCCCCTAGGTCTCCTCATGACGACTTGACAATCTAGCCCGGCTGCTCGTAAGCGGCAAGAGGTAATATTATTAACCTCTACTCTCGCTGAAAGGATATATCTTCACAGCTACTTCCAGGCTCCCTACTGGGACGCCTCCTGGTCTTAAAGGATTCCAAATTCACACACTAAATTTGGCCCAATACCCACTACATAATAACTCTAAATGGCCGCTTAACGCCACTAAAAAAAAACAAAAAAAACTTTACAACTCCCGCCAGTGATCCAGAAAAATGGAAGGTTTTCTGTGTGCCGGCTTTTCCCCACCTTCACTCCCAACTGCTTTATTCCTTGATCCAATTAGCTCTCCCTCCGCTCGCTGCTCCTTTGACTCTCCAGTACTCTCCAGATGTTGTTTCACACTTAACTCACTCTGCCTCCCCCGTCGCTGCCAGCAGTTTGCTCCAGCGGGCAGTCTTAAATTTCTACTTCCTGGGAAATTTGTTATCTCTGATTTCTTTCCAATCTGATCTGCACCAGCTCTAAGTCAGCTATAGCAGGAAAAGAAACCCCTGCGCTCCACTCAGACCTGCTGCACCGGGCCACTGCACGGCGGCAGAGGCTGCCTGTGGTGACAGAGAGATATCTCCTCACATGCACATAATGCCCTGTCCACCAGACAAAACGTGTCTATTTGTCTCTTTGTACATTTGTCTCTGCTGACATAACCACACTTCTATAGATAAATATCTCTAACTTCAGCGCCATCTTCGCTAAGGGCAGTCACATGGCTGGCTGTAGCTTCAGCGCCATCTTGGTTAAAGGCAGTCTCATGTCTACCATCTTCGTTATGGGCAGTCCCCACTTCACACGTAGAACAGCCTGACTTAAGGTCTCCAAAGACACTTTTCAATTAAGGTAAAGTTTTCATATGGTTTCTATCCTGCCTCGATAAATAATTTAATTTAATACTACTTTAAAGATTTACAACAGGGGTTGGGGATTTAGCTCAGTGGTAGAGCGCTTGCCTAGCAAGCGCAAGGCCCGGGGTTCGGTCCCCAGCTCTGAAAAAAAAAAAAAGAAAAGAAAAGAAAAAAAAGAATTTCATTAAAGATTTACAACAATAAAAAAGTTAATGACCACTGCCTTAAAGATATGTTTAGCCTTGTTTTTGCTACTGCCATTGCTGTCATTAAAGTTACAATGTAACCTCTTTGTTGGCTAGATACAATAATTAACCACAGACACAGACTGTCTAACTTAGATATGCTTAATAAATATTAGGAATCTGCTAAATATAACAAATGCTTATTATGACAGAGACTCCCAAATCCTAACAGTGATCCCCCCAAGGTCTCTGAGAAGATTTGGGCACAGGGACAAAGGACTCTACTTGGATTGTGGCATGATAACCACTGAGAAAGACTGCTTCATTGCCTTGCCCACTGCCAGGGCTCAGCCTAAACTGTGGATAATCAGAGGACACCCGGAGAATTAAATGTCTTATATTCCCAAGATACCCTCCACAGGATGTCTTCTCAACTCCTGGGTCTGATGCCAGCCTGCCTTACCCAAGTTACAATGGAGACCACAAGGACCTGGGAGAGCTGTCTAGGTAGTGGACTGTAGACCAGCTTGTGTCATTTTAATTAATATGTAACATCTAGATTATAATTTATTCTTCCCAGATTTCTGATTACATTGACAGCTAAGGTGACTGCAGCTTGACAGCTAGAAAATAGACAACTAGCTCCTTACCCCAAGGTAATCCACCACCATATTAGCTTATTAGTCAATTCACTAATTAGTGAAGCCTACCAGATCTCTTACCAAATAGACAGACAGGTTTGCCTGCTCAAAAGCTTCAATAAAGAATACACAAGTTCAGATGTAACCCCCTGCTACTTCCATATCTAAACTCAGTTTTCCGGTGACTAAACACTTCCTATTTCTTCCCCTTAATAAGCCATTATATTGAGACTTCAAAAGTTCAAAATCCTGGGGCTGGGGATTTAGCTCAGTGGTAGAGCGCTTACCTAGGAAGCGCAAGGCCCTGGGTTCGGTCCCCAGCTCCGAGAAAGAAAAAAAAAAAAAAAAGAACAAAAGTTCAAAATCCTAACATTTATCAATATAACTCTTATAAATTAGCCTAACCCTAATAAAACATCCCACTCTATGATCCACTTTTATAATCACAAGTTCAAATTTTAAGTTTCCTTTGGCTGTCTCCTAACTATAGACTTAAAGTGTTTCTCATGCTAGATCTACACTATAAGCTATCATAGTTACAAATTTAAGTTCCCTTTGGTTGTCTTTTAACCATAGACTTAAGGTGTCTCTCATGCTAAACTATCAGATCAACAATCATATTCACGAGGTCATCAAATTTTTGAGTTTCCTCTGTTTTTTAAATGTAAAGTTAACATTGGTTCTCATTTTGCTAAATTAATATACATCCAGTCTTCTAGACAGAGGGAAAAAGCCCCTCTTGCTCCTTCTGCTCCATGAAAGGTTTTTATCTTTCCTGAGCTCAACTCAAAGACTATTCATGCTGTTAACAAATTTATCTCTCTTGGAAACTTATAAGCTCCATGAAGCCCACTCGGATCTACCTCTCACGGACCAAATAGACTCCCTCCAGATAAGTATACCTGGTGATCAATAATCTAAGTGCCTACCTGTTACCTATTCCAGAGGGCAGGATTCCTCTCCTGTTCCCTGGTTCAGGGACTCCCCTCACCCCAACCACCAAGACCTGAGGGTTTCAAATGTACACCTAAACAAAGTTTTTCTTCTAAACCTTCTTAACTTTATTCTCTACCTCTAATATATGGGCGTGCATGCATGCATGTGTGTGTGTGTGTGTATGTGTGTGTGTGTACGTGCGTGCATGTGTGCATATGTGTATGCATACCTACGTGTTTCAGCATCTTGCCAAGTCTAGGCGTTTACCCAACATCTACGTCCAGGACAACTCCACAGATGCTCTAGTCTACTTTCTTAGATACAGGTACTTCTTCTGGACCTGCACCTTCTTCCTATTCAAAGATGGTTCCACAGAACCTGGACAGCAAGATCCAACAGCCAATTCTCCTAAGACTGGACCAACATCCCTATCCCATTTTCTTAAGTTTCCTAGAGACACGTCACCCCAAAGTCAGCAGGAAGCAGCTAAAGATCATGATGACCCTAGTCCTGCTTCACTGTCATCTCTTTCTAGTTTCTCATTTTTAAATTAAACCAAAATGGATGAATGTCAGCATTCCTTCCAGGCTCCACCCAGCAGTTACCTAGCAACAGCCAGGTAGGCCTGGCTTGCTATAAAAGGGACTATTTAGTCTCCCTTCACTCTCTGACTCTCTGACCCTTCTTCTTCTCTCCCCTTATCCCTCCCCGTCTCTCCACATGTTGCAGCCAGCCTCCCCGCCCCCGTGTGTGTGTGTGTGTGTGTGTGTGTGTGTGTCCCCTTCTCTTTGTCTCCTCTCCCTTCTCAACTCTCCTTCCTATGCCCCCCAAATAAACCCTATTCTATACTATACTCATCATATGCCTGGTACTTTGGGAGGAGAGGGAATGCCTCAACGTGGGCCTGCAGAGATACCCCCTCCTACCACACCATGCCGAGCTCTTTAAAACGTATCCTTGGTTTCATAAAACACATCAGCAGGAGTAGCAGGTTGCTGTTAGGAGTCAATGACATGGCTCTGTCTCTTTAATAGAACAAAAGAATTTGTTTTTCCTCTAGGTCCAGGTCTATCTAGTCTCAGGTCTCACCAGAGACCCCCAATGTGTTCATAAAACAGGTTCTCGTTTTTCTCATTGATGTATCCAAAACCAATTCTGTCTGCCCAAAATTTAGGGGTCTGCTGCCTCTGCAGGAAACATAACGTCACACATTTAAAACAAGAGATTTATTATTGTGTAGTAACTCCAACACTAAAGACAACACACTAATCTGTTTATGGCCTTGAAGAACCACAGAAGTCATATCTACAATCCACGTCCCCTTGTCTACCTAAACAGAGTGTATAGCCAACTATTGTATAACAGGGAAATGATATGTGGTAAGTTGGCCACTCATTGATTTAGGATGCACTTACTAGATACCTACCGTGAGACTAGAATCATTTGAGGGATGCGAACACAGAACAATACAGACAAAAACAAACAATAAAACACTCTGGCTTTACCCATCTTACATGCCAGCGCGATGAAGTGGGGATAGCAATGGCGGTGAATTATATAATAGAAAGATGTAGAGGTTTAAGAAAAAAGTGCAATAGGGTGAGAAAGACCTAAGGCTTAAGTGGAGAGCTGTAGTTTCTCACAGAACATGATTTTTTTCCTTCTATCACAGCCTTCCGCATGTAAACAGTGCATCTTTATCATAGGCCCCATAACTCCATCCACTTCTCCTGGAAATCTACATACACCTCCTTTCTACTCCCCGCAGATACTCCCAAATCTCCCCCCACTTCCTCCAGGAACTCGAAAACTCTCTCCCACACACCCACGGCCTCCCATCATGCACCTGTCCCCCTCCACAGCCACTAAGTCCTCTAAGTGCTGACTGCCAGGATGCTGACTGGTCTTGTTGACTGGATCCTGTGCCGGTAACCATAGTTACCATGAGTTCAAGAGTACAATAGCCGCGCACCCCGAAAGCGTCGCTCCTCCCCATTCCCTGGGTCAGACGGACTTTCTGTTCCTCTTCCCCGAGGTTCCATGAGCCTTCAGGGAGGGATTGACGAGGATTTAGCACTAAGCGCTTAGTGAGAGCTATCCGGTGACCAGACATGGGAAGTCTTGTGCATGACCTGACCTAACTCATACAATTTGTCTATCAGAGGACACAGCACTGAAGTGGCAGGTGATGGCTTAAAGGGTAACAGAACAGTTGAGAAAACCTCCAAATTCAGGCGTATTTTGATATTTGGAAAAGAATCAGGTACCATATGACTGAAAATATAAAACCAGAGACCAGAGAGATGGCTCAGTCAATAAAGTGCTTATTTCACAGCATGAGAACCCGAATCTAGATCCCCAGAACCCCGTAAAAGTCAAATACAAGTGCACCTGCCTTTAATCCCAGTGCTGAAGAGGCAGAGGCAGGAGGAGCCCTGGATTTTACTGGCCAGCTTACCTATCCAAAGAGTTAAGTCTCAGAGTCAGTGAGAGACCCTGACTCAAAAATTAAAGTGGAATCGATTGACAATAGCATCCAGTGTCAACATTTGGCCTCCAGAAGCAGGCACACATTGTTGTGTTTTATAAAAAAGAAAAAGACTGGGTTATGTTTGGTAGGGGCATGGTATGGTGTGGGGGAAGGGGGTGCCTCTGAGGGCCCATACGGTACGGTATAGAATAGTTTATTTAGGGCATGGGGAAGGGCATTGTGATGTGTTTATAAAAAGATAAAGAGGATCTGTCCCATTTTCAGCACCAACGTTGTGTTTATAAAAGATAAAGGAGAGAGGGTGTATGTTCTATGGAGGTCTTGCCTCAGCCGGAGCATGCCGAGACATCCCTTCCCCCTGAGGGACCAGCCACACGATGGTATAGTATAGAATAGAGTTTATTCAGGGCATGAGGAGGGGGGTTAAGAGGGTAGTAGGGCAGAGAGAGAGAAGTAGAGAAATAGAAGAGGAGAGGAGTAAAGGAGTAGAGGCCAGCCATGAGCACATGGAGAGAAGGAGGAGGGGAATGGGGAGAGCAGGGACAAAGGCAGAAGAGGGTAAGAGCAAGAGAGCAAGAGCAAGAGAGTGAGAAGGGGGACAAGCAGCCCCCTTTATAGTGTCAGGCATACCTGGCTGTTGCCAGATAACTGTGGGGCGGAGCCTAGACGAAATGCCAACACACACCACAAACACGCAAAATCATTTATAGCAGATAATATTAGACCTACTAACATGTTAAAGAACTTTCTGTATAAAAAGTAACTCTAGGGAAAAAAAACTTACTTCGCATAAGTCTGCAAAAATCAGTCTACCCAGTAGGTCTACAACAGCATAACCTGATATATATCACAGGTTTGAGAGATAAATAAACGTTTACGGGTGCACGGTCGCGAAGTAGGAAGTACTCTAACTTTGCATAATAGACCATTGCTGCCCTCTAGTGGCAAAGGAAAGCATGGGCTTAGAAACCTCCGTGTGCGCCAATGCCTCAAAGACAGCTTCTTAAGATGTATTATTGTTGTTTTATATGTATGAGTGTTTTACATGCGTGCACGTCTGATGCTCACAGGACTCAGATGATGTCATTGGATCCCCTGAAACTGGAGTTGCAGATTGTTATAAGACACCATTGAGCATGGCTCTCACTGAAGACCAGCAGTCGTACTGTAGCTGTTGGTTTCAAGCAGACGCCTAAAGAACTGTCTTCCTGTGGTTTGTTGGCTCTTCTGGACTTCAATAGAGAGTGACTTTTCCATCTGGAAGAAACAACCCCTTGTTGTGTCTGGTTTGACAGCTTCAGTTATGACTGATTCTTAGGAACAGCAGAGTACTGGGGAAAGTACTGGGAATAAACTAATAACTTAAAAAAAAAAAAAAAAGACACCATTTAGGTGTTGGGAACCAAACCCAGGTCTTCTGCAAGGAGAGAAAGTGCTCTTAGTGGCTGAGCCATCTGTCTGGCACTCCACCACAACATACAGTGGGCGACATTCTGAACAATTCTATAACACGGAATCAGGCATTGCCCTGCAGTTAGTTATCTGTAAAACCCATTGATTAATGTATTGCAGTTACTACAGCTATGAGACATCCCTATGAGGTCTTTATGACCCAATACTGAAGCCAATGCTTCCCACATGCAAGACACTGGGTTCAGGTCCCAACAACATCAAAAGAAGCGGGGAGAAGGCAAGCAGGCAGGCAGACAGACAGACAGACAGAAGATCAGCTGATGGTCTATTCCTTCAGTGTACTTCTTAAATGCTTCTGGAGAGCCAGTGAACCTGACCTATTCAACAGCAGACGGCTTTCACTGTTACACTAGGAAAGTTCATCTTTCCTACAGTTCCTGGTACAATTATCCCATCATGTTTTTCAGTCTATGCCCCAGACAGATCAAATCCTTTTAGGCTTCTCGTATCTCGCTTCCTAGTTTGGACCCACGTGTGCGGCCATTTCTTAGAGCATTCTTGAGTGCTCTACTCTGAGATTCAGAAATGTCAGTTCCAGACTTAGCCACAAACCAACATGAGATCAGCTTTTCCTCACCACCTAGAGTCTGGCAACTTTTCTCTCTTTACATTCTTCTAAGTTTGAATGTTCTACACACACACACACACACACACACACACACACACACACAGCCAGAATCCTTAGTCAAAACCATTCTGTGCATTCAGTTTTATGGCAACTTGGCACAAGCTAGAGTTATCTGAGAGGAGGGAATCTCAATTGAGAACATGAACTCCATAAGATTGGGCTACAGAGCATTTTCTTAACGAGTGATGAATGGGGGTTGAGTGGCAGCCCACTGTGGGCGGTGCCTTCTCTGGTCTGGTGGTCCTGAGTTCTGTAATAAAGCAGGCTGAGCAAACCATGAGGAACAAGCCACTAAGCAGCACCCTCCATGGGTCTGCATCAGCTCCTGCCTCCAGGTTCCTGCCTTGTTTGAGCTTCTGTCCTAGCTTCTTTCAGTGATAAATGGTGCTGCAGAAGTATAAGCCAAATAAACCCTTTCCTCCCCAAGCTGTGAAAATTGTCTCTACATCCCAAAGGCACCATCCGCGAACCCAAGAGATTTCTGAGAGATATAGGTGCGTTTTCTTCTGCTAGCCAATCAGATATCCTAGAGAACGCCCCTCATCCCTCTCGGGTAGCCTTCCATCTCCACAGACTGTAAGCAAAGGCGCTCCTGAAGCCTCTTATTCATGTTACGGGCTTCCCCAGGGGGAGTCGCTGCCTACTCACCCTGTACGTGTTCCCTGAAGAGCCATGACGGTAATCTTACCGACGTACTTCAGAGGGACTCGGTTTTCCCACCCACGCAGGATGGAAGACCAGGTCCAGACGGCAGCTACAGCCTGAGTCCACGTTTAGGAATGGATCTTAATATTCCACAAACCCAACTGAAGATTTAATATTCCCAAACCCAAGCACACATTCACTGACGATGTAAACTGCACTCATCTGACACCATCGTCTGGAGTGGCCATGACATAAACATGAAAAAAAATCTGTCTACACTGCTAAAAATTGGGGGGGGGGATTAAAAACATGGACAGGATCTCTCGATAAAGGTATGAACAGATTAAAATTATGCTATGAATCTGTGAAAGGAATAGATAACATTTGTTATGAAAAATGTTTGGGAACCATGTATTATAACCAAAGAAACCGCTTGCTTCTAATTAGAGAGGCTGTACGACAGACATAGAGGAGGTTTTCCTCTCTTTTTTAATATTCTTCTAAATTATTTGAATGTTCTACAGGAAAAAAAACTTCTATTACTTTTACTTCTTCCGGAATATGTACATAACACTTAAAATCATTAAACTATGTAAGGTTACAAATAATTCATGTTTTTTTAAAGATTTTATTTATTTTATGTATGTGAGTACACAGTGGCTGTCTTCAGACACACCAGAAGGGGGCATCCGATCTCCTTACAGATGGTTGCGAGCCACCATGTGGTTGCTGGGAATTGAACTCAGGATCTCTGGAAGAGCAGCCAGTGCTCTTAACCACTGAGCCATCTCTCCAGCCCATAATTCAGTTTTTAATACAAGTCAACAGTGTGTAAACTAATGACAAGACCATTCTATGGCATGCTTAAGAAGAGAGGTTTTTGGGCTGGAGAGATGGCTCAGTGGTTAAGAGCACCGTCTGCTCTTCCAGAGGTCCTGAGTTCAATTCCCAGCAACCACATGGTGGCTCACAACCATCTGTAAAGAGATCTGATGCCCTCGTCTGTACCTCGTGTGTATCTGAAGACAGTTATAGTGGACTTATATATAATAAATGAATAAATCTTTAAAAAAAAAAAAGAAGAGAGGTTTTTGTGGGTTTTTTGTTTTATTTTGTTTTTGTTTTTGTTTTTGTTGTTTTTGTCTTTTGTAGATATGAGGAAGAGAATAGCCAGGGCCATCTGAAACACTACAGAGCAGAGAAAGACAGTAGTAAACTGAACATGGCCAGCAGAGTAGGCCTAGCTACAAGAGAAGCGAGAGCAGAACAGAAAGTGAGGCAGAGGGGAGAGCAAGAGGTGAAGACAAGGAGAGTGTGGGCAACGGAGGGAGCATATCCCGGAATAGCAGGGTTATAAGGAAGAGGAGGCTCTAGCTGGGAGAAGAGAAGCTCAGGGTTAGAGAAATGTGGGGTAGGAGAGGAGAAAAGAGCTAAGAAGAACCGGGATGTCAAGATGGATCTGAAACGTGTAGGAGGCACTTGGAATACTGAGGCCTGGGGGCTAGCATGTGCCTTTGTGTGCTCATAGACACCACAGGTAGTCATGTGTCCCCTCCGTCGGTGGTAGGGAAACGGCTCCTTTGGGTGGAAGGGAACCAGCTTTACAGCTCCCGGAGGGATGCTGGCTTTAAGTAACTGACAGAATTTAGGGAAACAATGTTTCCTTTGGACCTGACAAAAAGAATGTAATTTAATACATAAGTAATTTGAGTTGTTAAATAGTCGTACTTTTCAATATTATATAGTACAAGGAAGAAACTAAAGATGGAGCTAGTGACAATAGATAAGTAAATATTATCAAACCTAAAATAATGACCAGATATTAGAGGTCCAAAAAAATAGATAAGGAAAATGATCAAGCCAGGTGTAACAGCGCATACCTACTGCCCCAGCGTTCAGAAGCCAGAGACAGGAGGATTCTGAGTTCTAGGTTAGCCTGTATTCAGTAAAGAGATGCTGCCTCCCACTTTTAAAAAGATAATTTTACATTCTAAATTTTTACTTAGGTAAAAGATGGATTTATTCTCAAATGTCTGGACATGGTAAATTCCACTTTCTAGTAAATGAGACAAAAGGTTTGTGTTAGAGTTTTGGAAACATTCGCAGCAATAGGCTGCAGTAGGTTCTCTGATGCCCAGACAGGAGGCAGGGAAGCAAAATGTGTGCTGGCTGATAGAGTCAATATTT
Organism: Rattus norvegicus; assembly: GCF_021556685.1. Taxonomy (NCBI): domain Eukaryota; kingdom Metazoa; phylum Chordata; class Mammalia; order Rodentia; family Muridae; genus Rattus; species Rattus norvegicus. Next base: position 66,125,195 of record NC_141549.1, read on the forward strand.
TAATATCAATACCCTCTGAGATCGACTCACTTCCAGGGTCATCTGTTAGCTAGGGACTCAGAATGTTCTGGTTGGTCCCTGTTGTTAGCCTTCTGTCTAAGCTCCGCCCCCGCAGTTACCTGGCAACAGCCAGGTATGCTCTGCCCCACAGTTGCCTGGCAACCACCAGGTATGCATGCCTAACACAATAAAAGGGGCTGCTTACCCCCTCCTCTCTCTTTCTTGATATCTTGTTCTCTCTCTCTCTTACTCTCTTGCCCCTTGGTCCCTTCTCTCCCCATTCTCCTCCCCCATTCCCTCCACGTGCTCATAGACGAACTCTATTTCTCAACCCCCACCTCTCTCTGTCTCTCTCTCCCTACTACCCTCTTAACTCACCTCTCCAAGCCCTGAATAAACTCTATTGGTCCCTCAGGGAAGGGGTGCCTCAGCATGGACATGCAGAGGCACCCCTTCCCCCACACCTCTAGAGAACATCCCCCACTCTCTTCATCTCTATATAAACACACTACCCATCTCTATCTGAGAACCGGAAGGAGGTGCATGGCAGCAGTTGGTTTTTAACCTTACATTCTTACAAGTTGGACAGGGCCTATCACACAAGGAAACTCAAAAATCGCGGTTGGGGGAGGGACCCTCCCGAAGACATCATAGACCACGGCGCAATCACAAAAATCCACTCCTCCCAGATCTAGGGGAGAACAGGGGCTGCTGTAGACATGATCCCACTGCTGCATTTTATGAACACTTTTATAATTTTTTATAAACACTGAGAACAGCACTGTGAAATACTGTGAGGCTCAGCCCATGACCGCTCGATGAAGGTGTTTATTGTAGATGTGAGAGAGAAAGAACCACCAGAGGCATCTGGAAGAGTCCAGAGCAGAAAGAGAAGCAGAGTAAATATGACCAATAGAGGACCTGGTTAGGGCTATTTATGAGAGAGGGGAGAGCAGCAAGGGACAGAGCAGTGGTCATGACCCCTTTGGGGTCAGCTGACCCTTTCGCAGGGGTCACAACCAGTTATTTATATTCCTTTCCATAACAGGAGCAAAATTACAGTTATGAAGTGGCAAAGAGAATAGTTTTATGGTTGGGGGTCACCACAAAACGAGGAACTGCATTAAAGGGTCCCAGTGTTAGGAAGGTTGAGAGCCTCTGGGATAAAGACTAGAGAAAATCTAAGAGAAGCAGAAGAGTTGGGGGTTAAAAGACCGTGGTTATGAGGAGGAGTTGCAGTATATAAGGTAGCCCCTAAGCTGGAGGGAGTTCAGGGTAGGGGAAGGGGGAATGAGAAAGGCTAAATTGTCTTTGAAATGTTTAACAGGACCCTGGATGCCCGCAGGTGCCATTTGTCCCTGCTGCTAGAGGTAGGAAAAATGACTCCACTCCTTTTGGTAAATGGGATCCATTTTCACAGAGTGCTAGCTTCTATTTAACTCCTAGAAACCCTCCTGTAGTCCAGGTGGAGCTCAAGTCTGGATACTTGGACTGCCTTTAGAGTTTGGGGAATTGGAGTCTTCTTTGGACCTAGCACACATAACCACGGTTCTAAAGCAAGGAGCCTTCTTAGTGGAAAAAAAAAAATTCAAACCCAGAGTAAATATCTATTCCAACGACAAGAAAACTGCCCTTTCTCGAACGCAAAGGATCCGAATGCAAGCGGCGCCCCACTGGACCACTGCCTGGCTCTTCCAGGGAAGAGAGCCATAGGCAGGCCAATGTTTTCTGCTCTTGGGAGCTGAGCCTCCAGCAGGCAGTGTGGCCTGACCAGGGTTGATACATTGAAAGTCTCTGCTACAGTATCCCTGTATAACATTTCTTTCTTTGTTCTTCCCTGTAAGGCAAGGATGAGATCTGCTGGGCCGGAGGGGGCAGGCCATATGGGGGCGTGATTAACAGTACCTGTTGAGATTCAAACCTGAAGCAAACAACTGAGGTACATATTTAACATAACAAAGCAGATCTGTTCCACAGATTCTTCCAGCATCCCTCCATCCCTGCCTGTGGTAGCCTGCCCTCTACCCTGAACTTTCCAGCCAACGGGCTGGGCTCCCCTGACCCCCAGGACTTTTCCTATATAATCCAGACATTTTGGTCTCTTTTCTTCTCCTCCTCCTTTTCCTCCTCCTCCTCTTCCTTCTTTTCTTTTTCTCTCTGCACTGCACTTTCTCTCTCCTCTCCCTACCTGCTGTCACCCTCCCCATGGTGACTTCCCTGACCTACATCCTTAAGACCAGCAAACCTACCTGAGAGTGGCTTCCCAGTAAATCTGCCTTTATATTCTTTAATCTGGCCTGAATTGGTTCGTTTCACCAGCAGAGAAATAACTTGTTAATACCCACACAATGTGGTGGTATTAACCTTTCGAAGAGAGAGAAAAATCACAGCTTTGATGGGCTTAGAGACATTCATCCACCTTCCTTCCCTGTGCAACCTCATTTTAAATTGTCATTACTGTGCCTAAGAGATCCATAAACCAAAAATGCCTCTAACCTGTGAGTCCCTCATCAAAGGACAGATACTTGCTGAGATGCTGGAGCCTGCTGGTCATATATAATAACAGACAAGCTTGGTTGGCCCAACTGCACTGTACATGTGTGTGAGCACACATGTCAGCAGGAGTTACTTTGGTAGGCAGTACATCAAGGTGTCTGCTTGCCCCAGATTGGATGATTTGATGAAGATGGGAAGTATGTATCCTTTTGAATTTGCTCTTATAAGCACCTGGCCAAGGTAGCTCGTGGCCATTCTGGAACTTCTGAATGGACCTAGCCAGAATCCACCATCCTTGCTAGTATGTAATGAAAGCTTGCAAATTTGGCTCAAAATTGTGGTAATGGTCTTACTCTCACCCAATGGAATTAACACACAGCCTCCCACTAACCTTACCCGCTGCCAGGCAACCACCACTGGCTTTGAAAAATGTCAACTGCGTTCTTGTAAAAATAGCTCATTGGGGAAAGTCAGGTCTTGGGTGATTCAGTCTTGTAAATCAATCCTAACACTCCTACTGTTAGGTGCAAAGGGAGCTCCCGAAACCCTCCCCTGAAAGGCAGTGAGGTCTCAAGATGAGAGTCTGGGATCAGCTTAGGCTGGGCTGTAGAAGGATTGATGGTGGATAGATAGAAGCTCACACACAGCCTTCCTCAGTAACCTGTGGAAGGGTTTCCTTCCACCAAGAAGTCACTTCCCTTGTCTCTCCTTCAGTCAGGCAGATGGAGCACCAAGTTACATATCAAAGCCCCATACTAACTTCCAGGCTCCTCTGGTCCATATTAATTTATACCTATTATGCCTACCAAAGTCCTCACCTAGCCTCCCCAACTACACTGGCTCCCAGGCTGCTCCAGTTTATAGCTCACCGCCCTCTACAGCTATCCCTCTCCTCCCTTCCCCTCCCTTCCCCCAACTCTTTTATAACAGCGAGGTCATTGTCCCATCCACTCCCCCAGCACCCTCCACCCCCCATCTCCTCCATCCCAGCTCTTCTCTCTGCTCCCAAGAGAAAGCCTTGGCAACCTCCATTCCACTCCACTGCTCGCTCACTTCTCTGTCCCTGAGGGGAAGCCTTGGCAGCTCGGGACTCCCCACCCCCACCCCCAATGCCTCTGACTATTTGCTTTCCCTTATTTTCAATGAACCTGCTCTTTCACAGATACACCCCAGTCCAGTTTGATGGTTTCCCTGTGCACTGGCTTTGAATTATCTAGTCTGTGCTCTGCCACAGAAACCCTGGCGTCTGCCTCTCTTTAAGCATTCTAGTATTATTGTACCTCACATTCTGAACAGAACGCTGACTCTCAGTCCACAGGGGCGTGTATGAAATGTTCCTCCACCATCCCTCCCTCACCCAGCAACTTCCAAGTGAACTGCTCACACACACATGCTAGGTGCTATAATTCCTTTGTCATGTGATGTATTTGCTCTGACAGCAAGGGCTGTTTCCTTGTTAAAGGTGGTGATCCTGAATCTACTTGGCTGGAGGCAGAGTTGTGGCAGGATGCAGTCTGGAGAAGGAACGTTATTTTGCAAGATATCAACTTCTGGTGTGGTTACTGTGTGGCCTTTATGAAAAGGCAAGAGTTGGGGCAATGGAGTGCCTACTATGGCAGCAAGAAAGATGTGAGAAAATGTTGCTGTTCCAAGTGCCCTAATTCAAGCAAACAGTCCCACTCGCTAAGGCCATCCTAACCTCTCTTCAACTTCTAGGGAGGTTGTAACACTAGGACAAGAGCAATCTGCAGACAGGATGAGTTCAGACAGCTGGTGTTATGGTTTATAAAGCTGTATGATCCAGCGTAATGCGGTGGCAGGAGAGGGGGGAACGGGGGAGGGGACTGGCCAAGGGGTTAACTTAACATTCCTTCTAGGTTCCACCCAACAGTTACCTAGCAACAGCCAGGTAGGCATAGCTTGCTATAAAAGGGATTGTTTGGCCTCTCTCTTTCTGTTTTCTCTCTCTTATTCTCTTTTCTGACCTGTTCTCCCTCTCTCCCCTTCCAGCTCCCCAGCTCCCCCACCCCACGTGCTCCTGCCTTATTCTCTCTCTCTCTCTCTCTCTCTCTCTCTCTCTCTCCCTCCCTCCCTCCCTCCCTCCCTCCCTCCTCTCTCTCCCTCCCTCCTCTCTCCTCTCTTTCTCTGCCTTTACTCCCTTCTCAACTCCCCTTCCCATACCCCCAAATAAACTATTCTATACTACACCGGTGGTCATATGTCTGGTACCTCAGTGGGGAGGAATGCCCTAGGATGGGACCGCTGAGGTTCCCACTTCCACTGCACCATACTGGGCTCTACAAAACATTGGCTTTACAGAACAACACAAGGTGTCCCCACTGAGGAATCTCACCATATGTCAGGCCTAGCATAAAAGGTTTATTTTGGGGAAAGGGAACGGGGAGGGGGGAAGGCTTAGAAGTAGAGAAAATGGGGGAAGGACAGAAAGAGAGGAAGAGAGAAAGTCTTCAAAGAGGTCAGCCAGGAACACATGGTGACAGAGAAAGAGACTGAAGAAAGGGAAGAGAGAGCTGGGGTAACTCCTCTTAAATGCCTTGCTCACACTCAGTAACTGGTGATGATGTAAGCTGTTGCTAGGTCACTGTCTGAAATTGTCTGGAAGCCAACAGCTGAGAAGGGAGAAATATGACACAATGCTATGCAAAGTGTTACAGGAGTGTTGCTTCCTGGAGAGAGTCAAGGACACAGAAGGCTGCTAGTGTAGAATCATAGGCACATGTGTGTGCAGACATGTGGAAAGAGTTTGCTGGATGTTGTACTATGTAGTCATTCCTGACAAGAGGAACATTTGGTTCTCACTGGGTCACTGATCATTCACAGAGATGATTACTGTGGAATCTCCCACTGACACAGCTACATCACTTCCTGAACTTTCAAGTTGCACCATCTGGCAGCTACTCAGCGAGCCAAATCTCAGACATGACGTGAGGATCTTGTCATGTTTTATTCATGTTCTCACACTGGACAGGAGACCTGGTGTCCAAGAGGAAAAGAGGACTGGTGGAAACTGACAGTGCAAGATAATGTAGAGGTTCTTCCATTGGTGACAAGACCACTTCCGTTTTAACTAGAATTTGAACTCCTTGATGGAGAATCCCATGGAAAATCACCAAACTATGTTCTAGGAATCAAAGATCAAAATGACCCAATTAACTTAGCTACTGAAACTACCAGCATGTACAAACCTCCCCCTACACCTGCTTTTCTTGGTTTCTGTTAAGCTGCTAGCTTGCACAAAACCTACCCCCCCACCACCACCACCACCACTGGTCTACAGAGAGAGAGAGATCCAGGACAGCCAGGGCTACACAGAAAAACCCTGCATTAGGGGAAGAAGTTATTCAGCTTTGACTGTGCCATCTATTTCTTGCTGACACCCTACTTGATATTTCAGAGACCAGAGACATAGCCTTGAACAAAAAGCTGAATGAGAAGCACCAAAATAAACTAAGAAAAACTACGAAGAGATAGGAACTATCTGGAAAGGTGATAGACAACAATGGTTAGAGACCTTACTAAATGTAACGCTCTCTCTGTTATCCTGTGTCAGCTACAGAGCCTTCTCTTACTGTAGAGCCATGAAAAACTAGCAGCTTTGGGATCAATAGGTACACTGGGGTTGCACTCTGTAGACAACAAGTTGCCTCCAATCTCCAAATGTTGTGCCTTTTTCTTTTAGAATGGGTGGTACGCAAAACAGCCCGTCTTGTCTGCCCAGGAAGCAACAGTCAACACTGTAACACATTGTAACACATTGTAAAGCTTTGTATCACCTCTCCCCTCCCAGCTGTTCTATCTTATCTGGTCTGCCAACCTTCCTCTGCCTTAGTGTTACAACTTTAATCTCTAGAGAAGGGAGCTTAGGATGCCGTAGAGAATGGGATTGTTTATATCCACTGCAGTGGAGGGATAGTTCGGCATACTCCACACCACCTAGAAATCCCACCAAGCAGAAGACCCCAGAATTTATGTCTGATTTCTTTCTCACCCTCTAGCATTGTTTACCTGGTGCAATCAGTTTGACATCATCAGCGTCATGGACTAGTGGGAAGTCTTGAGAGAAAGGTGTTCACAGTTTGACTTACTACATGACAAGAGGCTGGAGAGTAAATATCCTCCTGAGGGAATAAAGTGAAGGTGTATTGATGGCCTTGCCAGCAGCAAGCTGCCTCTGGGGGCATTGTACTAAGAGATGGAGAGGGAAAGCATTGCCAATGTGACAGGTGCCCACCTGATGTGTTAATGTACTGAAGCAATAAAACCACATCTGCAATTGGAGTCACCACTGAAGAGCTTATGATTAATATTCTCAAAGATCTGCTTTCTGCACAGGCCAAATGGTGAACTAAGTGAGGATGGGGCGGGATCCCAACCCTGTATCCTTCAAGCCTTTAATGGTGTGGTGGTTTGAATAGGCATGGCCCCCAAAGACTCGTGCATTTGAATGCTTGGCCCATAGAGAGTGGCACAATTAAGAGGTATAGCATTGTTGGAGTAGGTGTGGCCTTGTTGAAGGAAGTGTGTCACTGGGAATGGCTGGCTTTGAAGTTATGCCCAGTGTAGTACATAGTTTCCTGCTACTTGAGGATCAAGTAGTAGAACTCTCAGCTTCTTCTCTAGCTCCATGTCTGCCTGGACACATCTATGCTTCCCACCATGATGATCACCTCTAACCCTTTGAACCTGCAAGCCAGTCCCAATTAAATGTTTTTCTTTACAAGAGTTGACTTGGTCATGGTGTCTCTTCACAGCAATGGAAACCCTAACTAAGACAGATGAGGTGCTGCTCTCAGTTTACTTGTCTTAAGCATATGTGGTCTTATATTTGGGAAGGCTGCAAGTCTGTGATGAGAGCATAAGCAGGTCCATACTCCTTTTGAAGGAGCTGGGGAAGGATCTGCCCCAGACCTGTCTCCATGTTCCTGGTAGCTTGCTAAACTCTGTCATTCCTTGATTTGTGACAACATAATTCCAGTCTTCACATCATGTTTTGAGTGTGCATCTGTGTCTATTCCCCCCCCACACACACACACACGTTGTGATGTGAGTTGTAATAGTTGGTTATGTAAGGTTTGAAATGAGTCTTAACTACCGGGAGACCCACACACACAAGTGCGATACGAGAACAGAGTTCGATGCAAACACAAGAGGTTTATTTTCCAGCATGTCAGGGTCAATCTTCAATCAGCCCTTCATGGCAAGTGACTAGAAGGCTATTAACAAACAGGTTTTATACTCTTTAGGGGTACAGTTACCTCAGCAAGGTTACAGTTTAAACTTATTGGCTAAACATATTGACCTTTGAATCTATTGACTAGCAAGCATGTGGAATGCATTCTAACTCTGTCTGGGACCAGAGGGTCGGGTGACTACCAGTCAGTACATTCTGCAGTTTTTCAAGTCCCTGCTCCTCCCAAGAACTGTGGGTGGAGAATGAAACTTGGCCTACCCTTGACTCAAGGTGGGACGCTGGTACTTGGCATAATCTTAACCTCAGATGGAGGGTATAAAAATGGTGAAAGCCCCTAGGGTCCTTCACAGGAACTCCATAACCTACCTACTTTCTACCAGGCCAAGTCTCTTAATAGCTCTTATACTTCAGTAAGAACTAGGGTCCTTCAGTTGCCAACTTGACTGGAATGATAACTAGCTGGATTAGAAAAGCATGCCTTGGTAGTGTCAGGTTAAGCCCTTGATGGATTCAAAATATGATGGCATTCTTGGGAGGTTAAGCACAAGAGGTGGAACCTAGTTAGAGGAGGTCACTGAGGAGGTGCCCTTGAGGGCTCTATCTTGCCCTGGCCCCTTCCTATATATCTATTCTTCTGCCTTTTGGCCACCATGATGTGAATCCCTCTGCTTTACCATGCCCTACCTGCCATGACAGACTGTAACACCTTTGACTGATGAGGCCAAAATCTTTCCTCCTTTAAGTCTCATCAGGTATTGTCACAGAAAGGGGAAGCTAACGAACCAGTCACTAGTAGTTCTTCTAGTCCAGTATCTCATGCTGACTTAACAGATTTCATTACTATGACTCTCAAAATAAGACCATGCTTTGGGTTATGTGTGTTCTGTGTTCCTCATTTCACCACCATCAGTCCAACCCTATCCCCAGCAGCCAGCATTTCTAACATGTATGTGACCATCTTCCTTGTGAGTGCAGTCCATGCAAGTTCATCAGCTGTCATACTGCAGCATCCATGTAAGAGCCTCTGGGGAACTACTGAGGCAGGTCTTGGAGAGAGAGAGTTCTAGTAACTTCTACTTGGCTTCTCTTACTCTAAGAGCCCCCATTCCACAGGTCAGGGAACCTAAGTGATGATTCTTCCAGTTTCTCCCTATGCCTTATCACTTAGACTTGAGGAAATTACAGGAAAGATGTTCTGTGAAAGAAACTCACCAAGATTCTCTGCATGGGAGCTTCTTTGGTTACCTAATGTCAACAAGCCCTTACTCAGTGGCAAGTATATCACAACAATGGTCGGGAATTCATGTCAGTTCAGAGATGATGTCTAGCAATCTTCTAAACATCTGGCTATTTCTTTCTTCAGTGCATACTCACCTGAGTCAACAGCCATAGGTCCTTCTGGAAGACTAGGAGAAAGTTAAATAAACATTTAGCAGGCCAGCAGGCCTCTTACTCAGGCAGATCATTGCAGTTTGGATATGCACTGTGTTAAAGGCTCATGTGTTGAAGCATTTGTCCAATGCAGCAGTGTTCAGAGGTAGGTGGTGGGCTCATAAGGGCTCTGACCTCATCAATAGATTAATCCCTTGATGATCCATGGCACAAAAACACTGAGAGGAGGCAGAAAAAACAAGGTTGGGCTTCGCTGGAGGAAGAAACATGCCACTAGCGGTGCCCTGGAAGGGATGCATCTTGACCTCACCACCTTCACCTCTTTCTCCTCCCTGCTTGTAGGTTACCAGGTATGACCAGCTGTGCTCCACCTCACCTTCTGCTATAATATTCTATCTTACCACCAACTCAAAGAAATGAAACCAGCTCACAGAGGACTGAGAATCTCTGAAACTAGAAAGCAAAAACCATCTCCCGCTTTTGAATTGTCTTTTCAGGTGTCTAACACCATGACAAAGGGTATCCTAACATGGGCCCTACACCTAAGGAGCTCATCGCAGGAAACGATGTTCCTGAGGCCAGGACTAAGCTTTGCTGAGTTAGGTTACATTTCTATTTAGTCAACCTAGAACTCCTACCTACAACAATCCACTGAGGATCTAGCAGACAGGTCACGTTTTTTCCCAGGTGTCACCATTAACCAGTTACTGTTGCAGGTCTCTAAGACAACTGCAGCTTTGGTTCTCTGTCTAAGATAGTAGTCAGGCCATATTGCCTTTGAGACTGTCAACAACTGAACCCTTTTTAATCTCAGGGTCACATTTGCTCTATGATATCTAGAGACCCTGTGATGGGAGATGATTCTCAGAGTACTATCTGACCTACAAAAGATAACCAATGCAATTTTAGGGTCTCCCTCATAATTCTGATCACATGCAACTTATGTGTTCAAGAAAAATTTAGTAAAACTAAATTTTACTGTGTGAACATCATAGACTTAAACATAGTATATAACCCATTACACCTCTAGGCTGTGTGCCTGTGTACAGACACTGATCCTACCAAGGAAACCACAGCAACTGCATTTCAGTAACAGTATTTACAATACACGTGTTATATTTTTAGACAAACTACACATGCTACTAACACCATCACCACCATAAGATTAATGGGTGTCCTGTAACACTATAACAGTTAAAGCCATCACTAGGCCAAAAGAAACTTTCATCTCCATTACAACCTGATAGGAGCAGAGTCATACATGAGTGAACTGTTTTCTCTGGACTCTCCAAGGTGGGTGGCTTATATGTCAAGTCCATTCTAAAATGCTATTCTCCTAAGTATGGTGGCTCCTAGTGTGCGGTCTCTTTCCCATGGGTCACATATTGTACCCTTTAGTGCCTCCTAGACTATGGGTCTAGTAGTTATAGGTCTAGGTGAGGCAGAGGGCAGGAGTAGCTCCTGAGGAGACTCAGCAGTATTTGCAGGAAAACCTCTGACTGCATGGCCTTCGGGCATAGGAGCAGTTTCTTCTCAGAGGTAGAGCTGTTGCTACTGACAAGGAAGACACATCAGAATTTAGGGCTTTCAATCCTTGGCTTTACGGAGATCTTTATCTCCATTTCTCTCCATTTCTATTTATCAGAACTACATCCTCTCCAACCTTGGTCTTCAACTGTGAATAAAAAAGTCCTTGGTGGGGTTGAGGATTTGGCTCAGTGATAGAGCGCTTGCCTAGGAAGCGCAAGGTCCTGGGTTCGGTCCCCAGCCTCGAAAAAAAAAAAAAGAAAAAAAAAAAAGTCCTTGGTGAGTTGGGATACTTGAAGACTTAAAAAGCTTTTCTTTTTTTTTTAAAGCAGAGACCCTCATCCACTCCCATGTATTATTAAAAGATGTGGGGGGGGGGAGGGAGAGGGAGAATATGAATGAATGTTAGGTATGCTGGTACCCTCAGAGGTCAGATCTCCTGGAGCAGGAGTTAGAAGCAGATGTGATCTGTACTGGGAACCAAACTCTTCACCTGAGCTCCCTCTCCACCCCCATAAGGTTTTGTTTTGTTTTGTTTTGTTTTGTTTTGTTTTGTTAGAGACAGGGTCTCTCACTGTATAACCTTGGCTGACTTCCAATTCAGAGGGATCCTCCTGCCTCTGCCTCCTGAGTGCTGGGATTAAAGGCATGTACTGCTACTCTTAGCCTAAGTTTTGCCTCATTTTTGCAATTTAAAATAATTTAGCATGTGTCTGTGTGTGAGCATGCACACCACATGAGTGCAGGCTTCCTTGGAGACCGGAGACAACCACGATCCCTAGAACCAGAGTATAGGCCAGTGTGGGTGCCTGACATGGGTGCTGGGAACCAAACCCGGGTCACCTAGAGGAGCTGTACAAGCTCTTAACCAGTGCACCATCACTCAAGTCCCAGAAGTGGGTGCCTGTGTGAGATGAGGAAACCGCACACGAAACATGCCTCAGCTCCTACAAAGAACAAGAATACCTCCTGTTTTGTTTTGTTTTAATTTATTGTCATATTAATGTAAGGCTGAAACAAAATGTCACAAAAACATCTGACAGTTTAAGACTCCACAGAGAACTCCATGCTTTTTGCTACTGAGAGACTGAAGCATCTGAATGTTACCACCTGAAAACTGAAAAGTCTAGCAATTTCAAGCCTTCTGTGAGCAGTCATTTACTTTCTACCCTTTCCTGCAAAAGGTCAGGATCATTCACCAGATGCTGACCAACACAGGAGGAGGGGTCCGAGCTCTAAAGATCAAGCAATTGGAACCCACAAATCTGCATAATTAGTAGTCAGTGCTGGCTTAAATGTTTGAAGAACAGCAAGCACAATGTTGTAATATCCAGTAGAGGAGGTACTGCTGTTTCTACGAGGGAATGAGTCATCATCCAAAGCCACCTCAGCTTAGGCTGTCTGGGCTCAGTCTCAGGAGGAGGGTGCTCCATTCTTAGTGCTGCCTCTGGTACAGAAGCCTTAGAAACAAGCACTACAATTTCAGCACTCCACAGCAGCCATCACTCTGAACTGCATGTTACATTAACATACAAAATGTAAGTATTCTGTCACATATCAACTCTGGGCCACAAACAACAGGACACAAAACGCTATACAAGGACCAAACACCACACGACTTTTGGATATTCCCATTATCCCGGTGTTAAAGAGATGGTGATGACAAATCAGAAACTTTGCATCCAGTGCTTGCCTCCCACTTCCTATTTTACCGTCTTCTGGTGCCGCCATATCCTAGGACAAGAAAAACAAAGTCTACATCAGCTTTTCAAAATATATGCAAATTGCTTATAAAGTTTCAGAAGTTTTATGTGTTTCTTGTCAGAAAACGAGAAAGAAAGCTATGAGGGAAAGCTACAACGTGGGACAAGACAGCGTGGGACTCAACGAGGCAGATCCTCCTGGTCATCAAATCCATAACCTCACACACCATTGCTGTCAGGAAATCCAAGAAGTGCTCCATTGTAAGCTAGCTAACAAGCAAGCCACATGCCACCATGCAAATAATAACCATGAATATGAACGTCTAAGCCCAAAAATGTAGAAAGGGCAATGGACCATACAGTATGTCCTGCTGACCCACAACTCAAACTCACAGGTAAATGGAAGAAATGGGGGGTCATGGACTTGTAATGGTTTAAAATGTTACTTGAATAGCACCCAGCAGCCATTGGCCCACATACTCCATAACGAAGAGGCTGTCAATAGTTTGGAACATCGCTGAGCCTACCTGTCAGTGTGGAGGGTATGTACCTGTTGCTGAAACACAGCTGCCTGCCTGTCTCTAAGTTCCGCAGCCACAGACTCAACCAACTAAAGTTTGAATATAGTTTTTAAAGATGCACTTATAGTGTACACATACCTGTTTTCCTTGCCATCCCCTAAACATTGATGTAAGGGGGACAATGTGTGCACTGTCTGAGGACCGTAGGTTTTTCAGAGATGGTGTAGAACACCTGGGAGAGCACGCTGTCCTAGTGATATGCAACTACTAGGCCATCTCTATGTAAGGGACTTGAGCATCCGCATGCTTTGGTGTGTGTGGGAACCCATTTAGAGGAGGGCTGCATCTGACAGTGAGATTGCTGGGCCCTAGGGATGCTTGGGTTCAACGTTAGTAGGTAAAAAGTAATTATTTCATGTGTATCCAAACCAGCACTAAGAACTCTACTTTTATACTTTTTAAGCAATTTTTGTCTGTTTCCATGAATTTCATGAATTATTCATTGCTCTGTGCCTTCCTTCTGAAGTAGGACAAACAATTCGGGGAGATATGCAAATGCCTTGTTTCCCACCACCTCTAACAGTGGATATTTTGTTGTTTTTTATATTTTATCTTTGCTTTCTATAAATCACCCTCTTCACTCTTTAGAGTGATATTATAATCATACCTCGACATTTTTCAAGTGGAACTCAATCTATTTTTATAATTCTATTGAATTTGAAAGGTCAGACTTCTACAAACCTTGAAGGCCCTCGCTTAGAGCTTAATGGATTCTAGAGTTAGCCATTTGTAGACACTAACATCTGGGAAGGCTTGATTTCAAAGCCATTTTTAGGAAATATTTAAGGCGTGAAGAAGACTGACTCTGAAACTCAATCTCAGTTAACTGTGCTGCTGACGTTTTCATAGGCACAGGCGTCCTTGGTTCTGAGGCGTGTGTGCTCTCTGCTACACAGCAGGATCGTCTACACTTACCTGACGTTGTTCTGGTCCTCGATTCTGTATTCGAGGATGCAGAATAGCGCCCTGCGCCTCCACCCAGGGGTGAGTAGGCATGACTGTTCCAGGCGCCAGCGTAGGAAGAAGGGTAGGATGGATGGTACCACGAGCCTGAGAAAGGGGTCGCCGCCCTTAAAGACACAAAAGTCGGCTGTCTTTTTTTCCCACCACAATTTTAAACTACTTCCTGGTTTCTAAATCATCAGAAACCAGCATCTTTATCAAGTATTTTTCCCTGCATGTTCTAATATGTGAGGGTTACTGTGACTCGGATTTAGTCTACTTCTGCCAGTTACAGCAAGTGCTGTGGGGACAGAAAGTGACAGGAAGTAAGTCTTCCTTCTTTCTGAATTTCCCAAGCAAAGCCTGAGTGCAGAGCACCACACAGGTCAGGCCCTCGGCCCAGCCCAGGCTCTTCCCCAGAGCCCCCTCTATCACTCTACCCAGAGACTGCCCCACCCTCCCCATTGCTGTGGCCTCCTCTGCCTTCTTCCTTGCTCTCTATCACGTAGGACAGCATAGGAAAGAAGACAGTGAGGGAAAACAATAGGCATTAATACTGACCAAAGCACACCACAGCCCTGTTCCTTCCCCTCTGTGCAGAAAAACCATCACGTGTAATAGGGAGAGATCACCATCACCCTTTTCCCTTGCAGAGCCAGATTCACACTAAGCAAAGGCAGGAGCTAAGGTGGCTGAGACGAGTGCAAACCTACCTGTTGCTGCCAAACAAATATCCGAGCAGTCCTCCAGCGCCCAGGCCAGACCAGAAGCCCGGCCCTGAACTGGCGTAGCTCTGGCCTCCAAAGGCACTCCCGAAGCCAGAGCTTGCACCATAGCTAGTGCTCTGTGGTCCTTAAAACAAAACGCACATTATTAGATGAAGGGCCTTCGTACACACGGCACTTCATTATGTCATCTATTTCTCTCTTTCATCTCCAGTACTATTTACTAATAATGTTCACCCCTCAACTCATGGACAGGCTGAACTCAGAAGGGGTGTTTATAAGATATTGGCTTATGTGCCAACAACACAAGTCCCACAGGCAGAAAGGGAGAGAGAGGTTTTTTTTAAGAACTTGCAAGGACAGTCTTCCTATGGTATTATCTCCCTTATTCAAGATCAGCCTCTAGAAGATGCAATGCCCTTTTCAGTCTTCCTTCCTATGCTGTGAAGCTCTGTAAGAACTCGGGTGAGAGCTGTACCTGAGTCTCTAATGGAAAAAGGCAGCCTGTCATTTATCAGTCATGGTGTCAGAATATACACATCGCCTTCTGCTTAGAGGACAGAGTAAACACCTAGGAAAGTGTGCCAATCTTACAAACACTTACAAAACAACAAGCTTGTTGTATGTTCCCTCCATGTAACCACCACTCACATCAATACGTCATTTTAGCCCCTCAGACAGCTTGTGACAATGCCTAATACACACCCGTTGTATGTTATCTGAGATGCACAGTACTCAGCCTTCCTATGCTTTAATTCTGTCCATTCAGTGGCCATGCCTGCTCAGCTCCCACAGAAGTCAGAAGAGGGCACTGGATACTCCCAAGACTACATTATTTTAATTGTGAGCTGCCATGTGTGTGGCAGAAATCAAACGTAGGTCTTCTGTGAGAGCAGGAAGTACTCCTAACCACTGAGCCAACTCTTCAAGCCCTGGATATCCTCTTACTATAAAATGGATATCCTCTGCCCAATTTTAGATTAGTACACATATCTATTTGGGGTGTACACAGCAGCACAGCATGTGCGGTCAGACGACAACCTGTGAGTATCAATTCTCTCCTTCCACCACCTGGTCCGGAAGATCAAATTCAGGGTCACCAGGCTTGGAGGCAAGCACCCCACTCACTGAGCCATTTAGCTGGCCCTCTCTGGCCAGTTCTAAAGAGTTGGTCTTTTCTCAGACTATGAATGACTTTATAGCGTCTAGACTCAAGTTGTTCGTCGGCAGTATGTCTTTTTGTTTGTGAGCCTTGCTCCGTCTCTCTCCAGCCCAGATTTTACAAAGTCTTTATCCTGCCTTTTTCATTTCTTAGGACTGTTTTCTGACAAACAGATATTCTTTAACTAAGTAAATCTGGTTTACCTACCTCTCCTTTGGCAGCTAGTACTTATTGTGCTATTAAAGAAATCTTTAGCTAGCTAGGTGCGGTGGCACACGCCTTTAATCCCAGGACTTGGAAAGCAGAGGCAGATGGACTTCTGTGAGTTTGCCAGCCTGGTCTACAGAAAAAAGTTTCAAGACAACCAGGGCTACAGAGTGAGACCTCTCTCTCTCTCTCTCTCTCTCTCTCTCTCTCTCTCTCTCTCTCACACACACACACACACACACACACACACACACTCATGTAAAAACTTTACCTACATTTTTCTATTTCTTTCTAGTAAGTTGTTTTCTTTTATAGGAAGTTCTCTAACATTTAATGAGTTAATTTTGTGTACAGTATGAAGTAGAAGTCAAAATAATGCCTATTAACTAATAGTTGCAGCTAAAATGATGACCTACAATTTACCAGGCATCCTTAGTAGCACACTCTTACAAACAGACAGGAACCAGTGACCTGTGTGACCTATGCTCAGTAGAGTGCAACCCTGATGATTTTGAGTTCAAGCCCCACATAAAACCCAGATAAAAATAGAAGGACTATTCATGGTCATCCTCTGACCTCCACATCAGTACCACACACACCCTCCACCCCCCCCCACACACACATGTAATGCACATACATAATAATATTTACTTTTAAATTTTTCTTTAAAAAAAGAAGGGCTGGAAAGTCAGCTCACTGGCCGAGAGCACCTCTGCTCTCGCAGAGGGCCCATGTTGGGCTCTAAGACCTATAGAGACAGCTGAATAAAACTACCTGCAACTCCAGCCCCAGGGGATCTGACACCGGCTTCTGCCCTCCATAAATGTATGAAGACACTTCTTTTAATCTTTTTTGAAAAAAGAACAGATTGTTTTACTCCAGTAGGTCAACAACATTGTGTTTCCAAGGCAGTAAGCCTCCTCTTCAAAACCAGGCACAAGACTCGCCCATTCATGTGTGCCCATGTATGCCCCTGAGCGGAGACGCATACCTGTGAAGTCGGACTTAAAGCCCGGGGGAGGCGCTCCTGCAGTGCCGGCAAACCTCTGAGAGTGCTGTGAGTACGGCGGGTGCTCAGAATACGGTGGAGGCGAGCCCTGGCCATCGCTGAGGAACAGCTTGTAAACCACGAAGGCAAGAACAAACAGTACTGCAACGGTAACCAAGCCACAGGAGTCCACCGAGGACAGCTTGTGATAATAATCAGAGAAGCTTTGGTGTTTCCCAGACTCCTTCAGTTTGCTCAGGCCCAGTTCTGTGTAATCTAAGTTGTACTCCAAGCCACAGGAACCCCTGAGTATATACTGGTCTTCAGAGGAGTCGTAGCCTTCACAGCTCACCACAGTTTTGCCAAATTTGTACGCAATATCTAAGTCGGTCTTGCATTCCCACTGTGAAAGAGAGAGAGAGAGATAGCCACTGAGAACCAAAAGATTCTTTTCCTTCACTACACACCACGTGGACTATACAACTGTCACAAATTTGCAAAACAAAGCAAGAGGATGATCCACAAGGTTCAAGACGGTGAGAGTGCGGAGGAGACAAACTCGGAGCCTCAAAGACCGTGGGTGCGTGCTTCTTCTGCTGGTGGTGGGTACATGGGCAGTCACTTTGCTGCTCGCCCTTATTCCCCAGAGGGTACACTACACAGTCTTCTGTACATGCTGGGGGGGGGGGAAGGGTGCAGTTTTGCAGCCAGGATTTCTCTGTGGAGCCCTGGCTGTCCTGGACTTACTCTGTAGACCAGACTGGCCTTAAACTCAGAGATTAAAGGTCTGCGCCACCATAGCCAGCATACGTGGTGATCTGAATACGTATGGCCCCTAGAGACTCATGTATGTGAAAGCCTGGCACATCGGGACTGGCACTAGGAGGAGGTGTGGGCTTATTGGAGGAAGTGTGTCAGTATGGGGGTGGGCTTTGAGGTCTCCTACGCTCAAGCTACACCCACCCAGTGTGGCAGAGTCTCTGCTGCCTGCAGATAACGATGTAGAACTCTCAGCTCCTCTGACACCAAGTCTGCCTACACCGTGTGACGCTTCCACCATGATACTGGACTAAACCTCTGAAACTGTAAGCCGGCCCCAATTAAATGCTTTCCTTTATAAGAGTTGCCATGGTTATGGTGTCTGTTCACAGCGACTAAGACAATACATGCTAGTTTTTCCACACTTTATAAACCAAAGGCAAATCTTCAACTATCACCTGCTTGCCACTATTGTCAAAGGTATGTCCTGTACAGCTAGATTGTTTAGATGTTAAACATTAAAGAATCAGGATCAGGGAAGAACCCCTAATTGATTATCTAATACCACGTGGTCAGCTCTAAAAATATACATGCTTGCAAAACTAAGTGGACTCAGTGCATTGTATTTACAAATTATATATACATACATTGATATATATATATATATATATATATATATATATATATATATATATATATATATCATTGTGTACATACAATAATAACAACTAAAGGGAAAAGGCCATGAATTCCAGGGGAGTGTGCAGAGGACTCAGAGAGGAAAGGGAGGGGAAATGACGCTTATACAGAGAAATGAGTTTAAATCTGCATCAGATATAGAAGAGCTAATAGCTGCCTACAGCCGGTCACCTTCTATGAAACAAAACTTTCCATACATTTTCTAAAAGCCATGGACTGACTTCACAGGGGCTAACCCTACATAATCTTCTTTAGCATTTTTAAAACAATATTTAGTAAACTCCAAAAAAAGTCTGTGATGGTTTGCATATGCTTGGTCCAGGGAGTGGCACTATTAGAAGGTGTGGCCTTGTTGGAGGAAGTGTGTCACTATGGGGGTGACTTGGGGACCCTCCTCCTAGCTGCCTGAGGGTGCTCAGCCTGTTTCTGGCTTCCTTCGGATGAAGATGTAGAACTCTCAGTTCTGCCTGCACCATGCCTGCCTGGATGCTGCCATACTCCTGCCGTGATGATGATGGACTGAACCTCTGAACCTGTAATCCAGCCCCAATTAAATGTTGTCCTTTATAAGACTTGCCTTGGTCATGGTGTCTGTTCACAGCAGTAAAACCCTAACTAAGACAGAGTCCATAATGCTTAAATTTTACGGGGAGGGGAGGGGGGGAGACAGACCTAGAGAAATCAGGGTTTCAGGCAGACATGACAGCCCAAGTTTATAAGCCAATACTGAGTGCTGCAGTAGGAGGCTGAAGTGCAAGGTCAGCCAAGGCTGCACCCCGCTTCAGACTAGCCAGGAACACAAATATCTCTCCTCAAAATTAAACAAAACTAAGACCGGATTGTAACTCAGAGCTGAGCATGTACAACATCGAGAGTTTGAAATACAGCACCATCTAAGTAAACAAGCTGGGCAAGTTTCAATTCTTTAAACTCACCCTCACAATGTTTAGAGGTAGAAGCTAGGCAAGTGTAACTGGTTCTGCTGCCATTTTGTTAGGTTTTGTTCAATTATGTCTCTCTTTCAAGTTCAGGTGCACTGTTTTACTGTTTATAATAAATAGGTTTGCTGAGGTGTGACTCACAATTCACCTAGTTGTACAACCATTGCTATAATTAACTTTAAAATCTAATCGTCAGGGGTTGGGGATTTAGCTCAGTGGTAGAGCGCTTGCCTAGCAAGCTCAAGGCCCTGGGTTCGGTCCTCAGCTCCAGGGGAAAAAAAAAAAAAAAAAACAGAAAAAGAAAAATCTAATCGTCAACCCCCAAAGAAACCTCAAACCCGTATAGAGCTGCCCGTTTTCCCTCCCAGCTCTCATGCTGTCTGCTTTATCTACCCTACCAAGACACTTCCTAGGGGGAGACTCACAGATCTCTGTAACTGTTTCTCTCTTTCAGCAGAGCATGTTCAAGGCTCACGCATGTTACAGTATCAAGCAGCACTGTGTCCTGCTCAATGACTTAAACAACACTCTGTGTTATGAATGGACCACACTGTACTGTTCATTGGCAGAGGACATTCGGGCTGCTTCTGTTTTAGCTATTTGAATATTCCCACAAGTATCTTCATAGATCTGGGGAAGAAATATGTCTCAACTTCTCTTGTATATATTCCTAGGAGAGGCATGATTAGGGCATCTTTCTTTTGGCGGTTTTCAAGACAGGGTTTCACTAAGTAGCCCTGACTGTCCTGGAACTTACTATGTAGACCAGGCTAGCCTCCAACTCAGAAATAGGCCTGCCTCTGCCTCCTGAGTACTGGGATTAAAGGTGTTGACACCAAGCCCAGCTTTGTGGCATCTTTCTTAATACTTCTTTCAAGCCTAAATGTGTTTTATTTACATAATACAACTTTTTTCTTTCTGTTGCTGTTATTACTGTATTATGTATTAATTTTATTTGGAAAATGATTTCTGAATTTGCTGGCATAAGTAAACAGGACAAGCTGACTCTCCAATAGTATTCACTAGAGTGGTTTCTGAGTCCTGCACTCAATTTACAGTACTTCTAGTAAACATGAGCCAACCCAGGAGAGGCTCTCCCTAATACAGCACCTGTGTGCTCTCCCCAATACAGCACCTGTGTGCTCTCCCTAATACAGCACCTGTGTGTTCTTTGAGTCTTCATCAATGTCTACAGCTAAACACACCTTAACACCACTTTGTAGGTATGGACCAAGCATTTATTTTCTCTCCCCTTCTAGATGAGCTTCTTGCTATCCTGTTCAAGCTGTAATGATACATTTAATATGAGTGGAAGGGGCTCTACACAGCATTAGCAACACCATACCCCACCATGACTGTGAACTAATTTGGAATATATGTGAGACATCTGCATTAGCTAGGAGATTCTACTTAAGTGATGATGGGAGGAGGGGCCTGTGAAGCCATTATCACCAGCCAACATGAGCTCAGACCAGGCATGGTGGCACACACCTTTAATCCCAAGCCTTGGGAAGGAGCCGCAAGGAAATCACTGAGTTTTGAGGTCAGCCTGATCCACTCAGCCAATTCCAGGCCACCCGGCCTACACAGTGAGACCAATCCTGTCTTAACCTCCATGTTGGAGGGAGGCTGATCAGGACACAGGCTCAAGTCCTAACTACCGGTGACAAATTCTATCCTGCAGCAAAGCCCAGGAAGCTCTGAAAATAAACATCCGGGCTTCACCTTGTGACATAAATCCACCATAGATTCTGAAACCAGCTAAGCCGCTAAGGAACACTGCCCCCTGTCCAGCTGCCTGCAGCTTATATGGTGAGCTCCAGGTTTCTAGCTACCATGAGCTGTGCCCCAGGCTGGGATGAGCATTTGATGATGCAGCTGTCACGGAATCATTCTGAGTCATTCCGGCCCCTGTTAAGTAACCCCTCACCCAAATGCCACAGGCAACCCTAACGAGACTCGCCAGTTCACCAACTTGGGTTTAGAGGTATCCTTCCTTTGGTCTGTCACCTATCTGCTCATGTCTCCTGGGAATAGTGTCCCACACCGTGACTGCACTGAGCTGTGCTGTCGTGGTGGCTGTTACCTGTACATCGTAGCCATCCCAGCCTTTGTTCTGGCACTGGACCACTTTGGGGGTGTAGGCATCGCAGCCCGCTGTGCCTCCAACGCATTTCAACTGTGGGATGGGGTCCAGCCTCCGGGAGGTGGTGTAGCGGTCAGAGTAGAGGGTGAGAGCTTCCACATCCCGCAACAGTATTCGGTCTGAAAGAAGAACACGCATCAGAATGAGTACCCGTGACGCAAGCGTGACTACCCCAAAGGCAGGAGGAGGACAGGCCTCCCTACCTCAAACTAAAACAGAAAGACATCCTAGTGAGCATGTCCAAAGCCAAATGTCTCTCCTGGCTTTGGAGAGAGACGACTCAGAGCCACCCCAACAGCACCCAGGCCCTTCACACACAATCCAGCGTCCACACTGAAAACCCCACCACTGTGAGCTAGTTGCTTCTCCATCACAAGTTCTGCAGAGGGGCTGGAGAGATGGCTCAGCGGTTGAGAGCACTGACTGCTCTTCCAGAGGTCCTGAGTTCAAATCCCAGCAACCACATGGTGGCTCACAACCATCTGTAGTGGGATCTGATGCCCTCTTCTGGTGTCCGAAGACAGCTACAATGTACTTATATATAATAATAAATAAATAAATCTTTAAAAAAAAACAAGTTCTGCAGAATTGTTGCTGAAACAGAAGAAAAGCTTAACACAAAACTACTGCACAGTAGTATCCATAGTTAATTAAAAACGGTAAAAATACACAGAAATGCCCCTACATTCAATGAATAGATGTCCACCCACTTGAAAGAAGACAGGCTCTAACCTTGTGTTTTCTGTCATAATTAGAATGCAATCTCTGTACTCTTTTATTTTCTACATTCATTTACTGTGTGTGCAGTAGTTGTGCATGTGCACAAGGCAAATGTTGCCTGGGCATGGGAGGGTATGTCAGAGGACAGCTCTAGGGAGTCCATGTTCTCCCTCCACTACTTGGGTCCTGGTATCTAACTCAAATCCATCAGGCTTGGCAGCAAGAGCCTCTATGCACTGAGCCATTTTGCCATCATCACCATCACCACCAACATCATCACCATCACCACCACCATCATCACAATCACCACTATCATCATCATCACCAACATCATCACCATCACCACCATCATCACCACTACTACCATCATCACCACCACTATCATCATCATCACCGCCATCATCACCACCACCACCACCACCATCATCCCCCATCATCATCATTATTCAGGAATTATATAAAACCTATCCTATCCCTCCCCTATCCCACTAGTGCCCTTTATTCCCCAGTTACACCTCCATATTTTTTTATTGGATATTTTTTATTTACATTTCAAATGTTATCCCCTTTCCCGGTTTCCCGTCCATAAACCTCCTATCCCCTCCCCCACTGCCCCCACTTCCACTTTCAGTAATCAGTACACATATACTGTATATCTATAATGTCTAGGGCCCACAGATGAATGATTATCTCCAGTTGTATCCACTTTGCTGCAAATGACATAACTTTATTATGCAAAAAATTGCACTGTGTATACATAAGTTTTCCTTCCCCATTCATCTGCTGCTACACACAGGGTTGGCCTCAGAGCTCAGTCACTCTGAACTGTGGGTAACGGATGTGCAGGCATCGGTGTGGGGTGCTGGCTTGGAGACTTGGAATAAATACCAAGAAGCAACAGAGCTGCATCTTTTTAAAGCTACTGTTGGGCTTTTGGTTTGGTTGAAGGCACCTCCATATTGCCTCCCTATTCTTGTATCTTGTACTAGGTAGGGTAAAGAAAAGAAACCAGGACTCACGCATCCAACTAAACAGAGGGCAAAAACATCCACACAAACTGGAGATTACAGTGTTCAGCTTTACGCAACCTTGAGAAACGTAAACTATTACTACATACTAATGTTTGCACACATTAATGTTGATGGATGACTCAAGAGTACAGAAACATGGGCTGGAGAGATGGCTCAGTGGTTAAGAGCACTGACTGCTCTTCCAGAGGTCCTGAGTTCAATTCCCAGCAACCACATGGTGGCTCAAACCCATCTGTAATGATGCCCTCGTCTGGTGTGTCTGAAGACAGCTACAGTGTATTCATACACATAAAATAAATAAAAAAAAATTAAAAAAAAGAGTACGGAAACATGCAAAGAGGTAATCAAACACAGATTCCGGAGAGTATCTCGAGGAGAAAGGGAAGACCCTGAAGAATCTGTGTGCTCCACTGTCAGTCATCAGAGTCATGGAGAAGCAGGAGCACGAAGTCCAACTCCTGAAGGTGGGAGCTGGCACCTTCTTACCTCAAAACTCAAATGTGGGAAGGTGCAGGCAGCACTTGGTCAGAAAAGGGGCCATCTCAAGGCACAGACTATTCACCAGATAACAGGATGGGAGTTTGGGGAGGGGGCTATGCTAGAAGACCACAGTCACTACCTCTTTAAAGTATGTATCCAGAGGGAAACCATGGCATTTTCACCATCAGGGTCTTTAAGCCAACCACCTTAGCCGTATCAGACACCAGCCATTTTGACCATTCTGCGCACGCAGTATCAGACACCAGCCATTTTGACCATTCTGCGCACGCAGTATCAGACACCAGCCATTTTGACCATTCTACGCACGCATCCCTGCATGCAGAAGCAGATTTATAAAATGCTTTGCTCTCCCTAGTTTCTTTACTATATTACAGAGTGAGGGTCACGCTGCCCACAATTCCATCCTAATGTCACCTTTTCCTCTTAAAAGCCAATTTTACTTTCTCCAGCTCCCCATTTCTGTGATATCACAATAGCCTGAAAAATAGTCAGAGCATAACAAAAATACACTGTTTAGATCCTTGTTAGAGCAAGTATCACTCTTCAACCTCTCTCCTCAGCACTGTCCGTGGGTGGTTAGCAAGCACCCATGCCACTGTCCATGTGTGGAGTCAGAGAGCAGCTTCTGGGAGCTGGTTCTCTGGTTCGGCTCAAACTTATCAGGCTTGTATGACAAGGACCTTTACCTACTGGGATATCCTACTAGGCCTGTTCATTTATTTTTTTTTTCTTTTTCTTTTTTTCGGAGCTGGGGACCGAACCCAGGGCCTTGTGCTCGCTAGGCAAGCGCTCTACCACTGAGCTAAATCCCCAACCCCAGGCCTGTTCATTTCTTAATCATAAGCACGGTCAGTCATTCTGTTAGCAGATACAGATCTCCATTTACACTTTACAGATCAAATTTAAAATTGGCCTTACAAACTGAAATGCCTCGAGAGCAGGCTCAATGTTGACAGTCATGAGAGGTTAACTGGCTCAAAGCTGCAGGGGACTTGGTGCCCTCTTCTGGCATCCACCAGCACATACATGCACAGCCACACATACACATAGATCTGGTTTGTGTATATAAAAAGTTAAATATCCAGAACTTGTCTCAAAACCACACAACTGATAACCAGAAGCAAAAGACTGCCCAGCAGGACAAATGGGGAATGCTGACGGTCATGGAGATCTGATCAGATTTCTTCTGGGGAACAGCTGGGTTCATGGTTGGTTTTCAAAATTCAGCTTCAATAAGATGAAGTGGGAGGAGGAGGCAGGCTCCAGAATGTCCTCTGACTCCAGACATAAAGCTGGAAAACTAACTATGCTAAAAACGGCAGTGTGTAAAACTGTGCAGTGGTTGTCCTGGGTCCTCACAGATGAACGAATCACTCTGGGACTCCCTTCTGCTATGACCTGACCTGACTAAATGCAGCTACATAATTAGTTGCACATTGCTCTCATTTGTTTAAATCCAGTTTATTAAAGTATTAACACAGTCTTATTCTAATACTTAGGAGGCAGAAGCAGGAGGATCAGGAGTTCAAGACCAAGGTCTGCTACACACTGAGTTCAAGGCCAGCCTAGGCAACATGAGACCTTATTTCAAAAAAAAAAAAAAATGGGGTGGGGAGTTTTAAAATTTTTTTGTATCTGTGTTTGAGTATGTACCAGTAACGTGTGGAGGTCAGGGGACGATCTCTGGACACTGTACTCACCTTTCACCCATGTGGGTCCCAGGGATAGAACTTAGGCTGCAAGCACCTTCACCCACTGAGCTATCTCGGTGGTCTACAGTTTTAATAAAGATTTTGGTTACAAAACTTGGCTCATCCTCTTTATATAAATCACAAAACTCTCAAAAACAAAGAAAATAGAGGCTGTTCACTGAGTGTCGATGTTACCTTTCTCAACTTCTGAAATACTTGTTTTCTCTTTTAATTACACTGCATTTTAAAAACAGTGGATCAAATCATAAAAATATGGAAACAAGAAATCACAACACTCAGTGAATATCAAAATTTTACTCACTGTTAAAGTGGCAACCAATTACTTCCCTACTTTAAAGATAGTTACTAAAGATTAAAATTTTAATGCACAGCCTGATTTCCCAGCAGGAAATGTACGCATAAACAGCCTCCTGCTAAGGGACAGCTTCACTCCATCCTTACAATGCGAGCTAATAATTAAAGCAGGAGAAAGTTTTCACTTTCCTTTTCTAGCCCTTAGGAGACAGATACAGACGAGGAGTAATTAGCGGTAAAACTCTGGTGCGGTGCCAAGATCATTACACAAATTGTTCTCCAGGTGGGCAAAGGGTAACTTCACAAGAAAGATAAGGCCAATTTAACACAGTGATTAGCCATCATGGGAGACACAGAATAAACCAGGATTGCATCTCTTATGAAATTGAAGGAATTTACTATCACTCGAATGGTTAGGAGTTTAAGGTCAACCTAGGCTACATAAGCCCATGTCTCAAAAAACTAAAAGGAAAACAAAACAATCTACAGAGACCTTGTCTCAACCAAAAATAAGAAAATAAGTAAATAAAATATAATAAATTGAGTTTAATTCTGAAGGTGCAGTCAGCAGTAGCCCTGATGATGCCTAAGGAAACTTCTGGCGTTCTCAAGTGAAGACTCTTTACTAATCAATGTTTGCTTAAACCTTATCACTGATTAACACTTCAGTCACCTTATCAAAAGCTGCATCTTCACCACATAGTGTTGACCAGGTCATCTGCAGACACACAATACCTGACCTAACGACAAAAGTGGAGGTGACGCAACTGATGGTGCAGCCAGACGGCAATCCACCTGCAGCCACACACAAACGACTCCCTCTGAGATAAAGATCTAGGACGGAAACACTTTGGGAGCCCAGGCAGAAGCACCTTGCCAAGGCTGGTGACATACAAAACAAAGTCTAGCGGGTAGGAGAGATGGCTGAGCAGTTAAGAGCACACGCTGCTCTTCCCGAGGACCTGAGTTCAATTCCCAGCACCCACATCGCGTGGTTTACAACTGCCTATAACCCCAGCTCCAGAGTTACCTCATGCCTCTGACCTCTGTGGGTACTTGCATTCATGTACACATATCCCACCCACATATAATTAAAATGATAAGAGTAATTCCTTTTTAAAAAATCTAAAATTTCCAAGAACTATTATATTGAAGTTTGCTATACTAAATCCAAATTACTGCCTAATACATAAAAAACTAAAACAATGAAAATGATCTATGACTTTAAAAGCTACACTATTAATACACCAAGAGAAATAATGTGTACAGGAGGATTTAATAATGCAAAAATACTGAACTAATTTGACATCACCAACTTAACCTGACTTTGGCCAAGGCAATAAACTTGTCTGTTCAAAAGTTGTAGTCTTGGGGTTGGGGATTTAGCTCAGTGGTAGAGCGCTTGCCTAGCAAGCGCAAGGCCCTGGGTTAGGTCCCCAGCCCTGAAAAAAAAAAGAAAGAAAAAAAAAGTTGTAGTCTTCACATTTATTGTAAACCTTAAATATCATTTATTAAAATTGACTGGCAGAAAATTTTAAGAACTACATACACAGGAGTATAATTATCATAACCCAAAGCACCGTTCTCTAGAGAGCCTTCAAGTTGAAGAACAAAATACCCCCCCCCCCCAGCTTGCTACACCAGGCAAAGCACACAAAGAATCCCCTGAACTCCAGACACATAATTCAAAATCTTTTCTCAGGTGTCAGGCTTAAGATAAATGAAAGGCCCCTACACTTGGCAACATCTCAGGAAACTGATTAACATCAGTCACTCAAGCCAAGTCAGAAGGTTTGCATCCTTATCTGCCCTGGCTGTCTTGGAATTTCCTCTCTATGCTGGTGGGGGGGGGGGGGGTGTGTGTGTGGGGGTATAGCCTTGAACTCAGAGATCCCATGACCTCTACATCCCCAGTGCTAGGATTAAAGGTCTGCTCCTCACTGCCACCCCCAACCCTTATCTGCCCCTTCACACCGCAATCAGAACACCCAAGTTCAAAACCCATGAGGTAATCCGACTCCATTGGCTCTCTCCTGATCTAAGGGGGTCACTGCTCTGGGAACCTACTGGAAAAGTCATCTGTCACTGACCTGTTTCCCTCCCACCCACATTTCAGCCTGTTTTCCAAAGGACAGCCCACATGAACTTTCACATTTTACACTCATACCATTTATACCTGCCACTCTTTAGGTTTCTGAAAAACATCACTTTAATAGTGTCTTCTTTCCTAATCAAGGTATTTTTTTTAAGTCCCCTTCTGCCTGCAAACCAGTGTTCATACCTGATTTCACTACTTAACAAGCTGCACTCTCAGCATCCAAGGGACAGAGAGCCAGGGTGGGGAGCAGCTCTCGGCCTTCCTAACACTGTGACCCTTTAATGCAGTTCCTCTTGTGATAGTGACGCCAACCATAAAACTATTTCCATTGCTACTTCGTAACTGTAATTCTGCTACTGTTGTGAGGAGCAATGTAATATCTGTTTTCCAATGGTGACCCCTGTGAAATGGTGACCCCCCCCCAAGGGATTGAACCACTGACTTAAAGGAATATTCAAGGAAAAAAATGAAAATGTTTAAGTAATCTTTGAATGGTGCTTTTTTTCCTCCTAGACGCATTATTAAGGGTTTACACAAAGTAAAACAAAACAAAACAAAAAAAAAAAAATCAAGGAGTTGCTTAACGACACCTCAATAATCGATATTCCAACCAGGTACCTTCATAAAACAGTCCCTAAAAGTCTTAAAATGAGGTAGGAACCAATTGTCAAGTTAATGATGCAAAATATTTTGGTGCTTTCCGTTCCTGAACCACAATTTTACAGCAAAAGCAGACTAAGAACCACCAGGAAGTGGTTCACCATTAATTTAAATGTGGTTCTTTTTCTTCTTCTAATTCCCCTGAGTCTGCGTCTCCAAACTCCCCCAGGTTTTAAATGAATTCTAATCAGGTCTCTCATTTCTCACACAACCTTCTAGGATTACTTTAAACAAAGGGTACAGGCAGTTTATTCCAGACAGCAAGGCAAGGCATTCTTTTTTTCTTCCAGAGCTGGGGACCGAACCCAGGGCCTTGAGCTTCCTAGGCAAGAGCTCTACCGCTGAGCTAAATCCACAACCCAAGGCAAGGCATTCTTATCAAATTAAAGCTCACTCAGTGTGAAATGCAGCTAACCACTTCAGCACGCACAAATAAAGTATCTTACAAAAATAAACCTGTTGCTTAAATTCAAATCCCAGGCATATGCTGCCATTTCTGTATTTTCCATGCCTGACAAGCTTTCCACTTGAAACTCGAATGCCATTTTAATTGTCAGATAGTTTATTTCTACATTTTAATAACACACACACACACACACACACACTCACACACACTCACACACACACACACAAACATATGGCACCCCGACTAACCAATTCTCATATATTATCACCTAAAAGTTAAGGAAATGTATTTTAAATTCTCATGTATGGTGAAAAGTATGAAGAAAGCTAGTGTAAACAACAAGTTTGCTTCACTAATTAGAATAAACAGCGGGAATCCAGATTGGCAGTCCTGGCCCCTACTCGGGACTCAGACTGCTGGTGGCATGGTAACTACGAGCCATAGTAACAGGCAGCCACGACAACGGTGGGAGATGACGACATCAAATAGCCATGATAACAAGACAAGATACGCAGGTGAGGGGCTAACTTGTTATCAGGACTCAAGGATGCGGCCTATAGTATAAGAAAGGTGGACAATCTGCAAGTCCTGGGACCTGGAGAACTTTTTCGGAAGGGATCCGTGCGCCCCGCCCACTCCTAGGGGGCCTCACCAGAAAAGCAAAGCAACCAGGAGGGGACAGACAGGAGAAAATTGGTCAAAAGGGAGTGGTGATGAAGGGGATGGGGACCCGCAGGGCGACACTCACCAGGGTTTTTCCAGCACAGCGCAGGGCCGGCCACCAGCAGGAAGGACAGCAGAAGCAGCAACAGGCAGCGCACGGCTCTCGGGCGGCCGACAGCAGCCACAGCCATGGTGCTGGGTGAAGACGGCGCTCGGCGGCCCGAGACCCGCGGCGGAAGTGTGGCCGCTGCTGCGCAGCGACCCCGAAAACCCACCACCACCTAAGGACGGACTGACCGCGGCACTGCGCGACTGCTCCTCGCCCTGCGCCAGTCTGACGTCACTGCCGCTGCGGCACGTAGCCGTCCGTGATTGGTCGCTTTCGGCCCCACCCCCGGCGTTACACCCCCTTGTGGGCGGGACCAGACAGGGCGCTGTCGCGTGGGCGGAGTCTAATCCCAGACACCCTCAGACTAGGTGCCATAGCAAGTGCCTGAATGTTTTGGAAGGTTCGTTCAGTGCGAAGCTTCCAGGGTTTTAGAGGTTAAAAACTTTCTGAAAGGGAAGTCGAGGAAGTAATCTAGTAATACATATATGCAAAATGTCAATAATCTTTCTGAAGGGCGTTATTTTGCAGGTTGGGAACCTAACACCGCCCTGCTTAGGGCTGGTGTTCAATTACCTTGTACTAAAAAGGGAATCAGGCGAGAGGCACCAAAGGAATGACATTGTGATTTCCGAGCATGGAACCTTCTCACAGTTCCTGAAACTTAAAGGCCTTAAGAATGTACAAGAAGCCAAAAGGAGACCATAGTCTATAGATAACCACCACCCAGACAATATGTTTCTCTGTGCTTTGAAGTCTGCTTCGAGTCTGAGTTTCTTGGATGCGGTCATTCAACAAGTACATGTTCAATGCCTAATATAACATAAACTATAAAATAAAACAGCCACTGTTTTAGCCACGGAAAATAACAAGGTCCTTGTATTTGGAAAACTTAAAGTGACATAGCACAGGACAAAAAAATAATAATAGGAATAAGTTTGTTGTCAAAAATAAAACAAGATAATACACACTTAGAGGCAAATTCTGCAAGGCCCTGGCTGAGGGAATGACTTTGGAGCTGAGGTGTGGATAACAAGGAAAGAACTCATGTTACTAAAAAGTAGAGGTCTAATCTTCATGGTCTGGGGCTTGATGGTTAACATCTCACTCCACCCCCAATCCCCCTTCACCTCATCTCATCCCCCCTCATCCCCATCCCCCATCTCCATACCTATGTTTTGAGAAGCAGTCTTTTTGGGTGGAGTTTCTAACACACTTGTCAGGACCTACCAGATAGTACCGTCCTGGGTAGTGTAGATACAATGGAGAATTTTTAAGTTGGAGGCATGAGATAGGCAAACAAGGCCAGTGAAACTAAGTTTCCAAGAAACTAAGGAGAGGAATGGAACCTAGCCATCTTAAAATCCCAAATAATACAGAATTCTGTCCTTCATTGGTTGATTTGGAGGTGAATGTTAAGTGTCCAAGCAAGCAGGCCAAGTAGTCAAGAGATAGCCGCACTCGAAGTTCAAAGCTAATGTAAAGTCTGGCCGTTACTGATGCCATAGAAACAGGAAGGTGGGCATAAAATTTCAACAAGGCAAAGAGAAGGGGAGGACCAAGTTCTGGGAGTATACGGGTGTTTCTGTTCTGAGTGGATGATCCTAGAAATACTGTGAAAAGAGATCTCTGGTAAAGAAAGCAAGCAAGGAGAACAGAGGGGTGACTGTACAGATAAAGACCCTTTTGCCCTTATGTACTGGTTGTTGTTGGTTTGGCAGTGGGGGAATGTTTGTCAACTTGACGTAAAAGCTAAAGTCATCAGGAAGAGGGAATCTCATCAGACCGGTCGGTAGACAAGTCTGTAGGAACATTTTCTTGATTAATAGTTGATGGAAGTGCCCAGCTCCCTCAGAGTCATGCCAGAACTGGGGCAGGTGGCTCTGGGCTGTATAAGAAAGCAGGTTGAGCAAGCCACGGAGAGCAAGCTGGTAAGCATCGTTCCTCCAACGGCCTCTGCTTCAGATGCTGCCTTCAGGTACCTGCCTTTGAATTCTGTCCCTGACTTCCCTCAAAGAGGGATTGTGAGCTATAAGATGCTAGAAACTCCTCCCCAAGTTGCTTTTAGTCAGAAAGTTATAATCACAGCAGTAAAAAGAAAATTAGGACACCATATTAAGCTTAAAGGAGAAAACTCCATAAAGCTATCTTCTGAGCTCTAGGTGATATACCTCTCTCCCTCTCCTACACACACACACACACACACACACACACACACACGGAAACACACACACACAAAATGCAAGTATGTCTGGAATGTGCTTCAGAATAAAATGAAGAATAAAATATATGGAGAAGCAGACATGGGTATGGAGAATAAATGGAGCAACTAACAGTTTGTTGGAGCTGAAAGTACCCCATGCTGGATGGGCGTTCACTATGACGTTATTGGTACTTTTCATATACAGCATTTAAATTTTTTCATAATGAAAAGGGTTTTAAACAGAAACGGAAACCTCTGTGCTTTGTGTGAGTTGGTCTGTAAGGATTAGAATCCCCAGCTAGTATTAATATAATATTTCATCATATCTGATGAAAAAGATAATCAGATACAACTCTTTTAAGGAATTGTTTCTAGAATCACGAGAGTGTACATGCATGCATGTGCACTCTGTGTGTGCCTCGTGCCCTCAGAGGCCAGAAAATGGCATTGGACCTCCTGCAACTAGAGTTACAAGTGGTTGTTAGCCACTGTGGGTACCAGAGACTGGATCAGATCCTCTGAAGGGGCATCAGGGGCTCTTAACCACTGAGCCATCTGTCCAGCCCCAAACATACCCTAAAGCACTAGATACACAGCAGTTGCCCGCTAAACAAGAAGTCTCTTACCTCATTTCTGTGACTTAACTTTAGAGTCTAGGAAGTCACGGAAGGTGAGGAGGAGTCACTAATGCATGGAATGCTTAAGAACACATAAACCGGGGTTGGGGATTTAGCTCAGTGGTAGAGCGCTTGCCTAGGAAGCGCATAGGCCCTGGGTTCGGTCCCCAGCTCCGAAAAAAAGAACAAAAAAAAAAAAAAAAAAGAACACATAAACCATGCTAGCAAAGGTGAAGGATCTGTTTGAAAAGCTGAAGAAAGTTCCAAACCATCTTCCTTTGGGGGAACAATGATTTTCAAGTTATAGCGTGCATGGCAACCATTCAAGGTCATCTTAACGTTTTACATTTCTGGGCTTTGCCCACAAAAGTTTCTAATTCAGATCATGTAAAGAAGAACCCGGGAGTTTAAAAAGCAACCCAAAGAATTCTGTTATAGGGGATCTTCAAAATGCAACATTGAAAACACTATTTTTGAGGTCTCAAGTTTCCGGTCTCTAGGCAATATCAGGAAACCAAATTAGTCATTTGAGTGATGAGTGGCGATGTGGGTTTGTTTCTGTTTGGTTGGTTTTGTGGTTATTTCAGTGTTTTGTTTTGTTTGAATGTTTTGCTACAAAGACTGGGAAAGTTAAAAGATGGCAACATCCTATCATCCTGTTACTATGGGAGCAAAAGTGTATAGACTCCTCTGGCCAGATAAGCACTCTTTTTTGTTTGTTTGTTTGTTTGTTTAAGATTTACTTATTATATGTAAGTACACTGTAGCTGTCTTCAGACACACCAGAAGAGGGCATCGGATCTCATTACAGATGGCTGTGAACCACCATGTGGTTGCTGGGATTTGAACTCAGGACCTCTAGGAAGAGCAGGCAGTGCTCTTAACCACTGAGCCATCTCTCCAGCCCCAGATAAGCACTCTTGAGTTTGCCTTTAATGCCATCAAAGATATCTAATGCCCAGTACATTTGTATTCAAATAAACTAGGGGACATAATTTAAGCGCAGAAACTTCTGGAAGCTACCTCACAGAGGACTTTTTAAAAAATGCACTTCCTCGGAGCCAAGCTATCAGCCTCCAGATGTGAACCTGTCACTTTCCAGCCACAGTCATCAACTGCTCTTCAGCAGTATGCACTCCACCATCCCTGCTTTCAAGAACAGAACATCGCAAAACAAAAGAAGGCGTTGGGGTGACATCTGAGACAGAATCATTGACTTCACCACAATTTTAAGTCTGGAGTGTACAACACTAGAAACAGATGAGTGCTTTGAAGTCTTCCCACAATGTGGAAATGTCATAATTTGTTGAATAATAAAATCACAAAGCTTAGTGATTTTTTTAATGATTTCTTCTTTATTATTTTTTTGTACATTGGCATTTTGACTACATGTATGTATGTCTGTGTGAGGGTGTCAGACCCCCTGGAACTGGAGACACAGACAGTTGTGTGCTGCCATGTAGATTCTGTGAATTGTAGCTGGGTCCTCTGGAAGATCACCCAAAGCTCTTAACCACTCATCTATCTCTCCAGCCCAAGTTTAGCAATTTCAATGGCAGTAATTTACCATTACTTACCATTACTGCCTACCTTGGTATCTTGGACTAGGTAGATTCAAGTTCTTTATTCTGATCTTACTAATATTGGGTTACTAACCCAAATATATATGTTACAGAATGAGTACATGTTAAAGAGGCTGAAACAAAGTTCAAGGGGTTTCAGGAGTGGACCAAGTTTGTCTTGCTAAAACAATGAGCCAGACCGGTGCCACTGGAAGTCCGGTTTGAGAATGAAGCTGCAGAAACTAGCTACAATGTGAACAAGGCGAGCAGAATCCAGGGCAGGAAGCGGAGAATCAGGTCCAGGTCCCAACAGATGAACAGGTGGAGAGGCAGACAGTGGAGTGGGCTGGGTCAACATTGGGAAACAGAGTCAGGAGGTCCTTGATCCTTGACACACACACACCAGGAATCCTGTAATAGGTTGGTATAGAGCCAGACCATCTCATTGTCAAATATCCAAAACTTTACGAGGTTCGGGCAAGAGAGACACTCTTTCCACAGTCTTTCCTGCCCCATGAATTCCTGGGCTAGGTTTCCCTGTTATGATCTTAATACGCCCATGAGCTCCTGGTTCCCAGTTTCAGTTCTCACCCAATAAACTCATAGGATGACTCCCTTTTAGTCTGTGTAGGTACAAATTCCAAAACTTCTTGGACCTACGACCCTGACCAACCCATTGACTTCCCATTGACTTCTCCTCTCTCCAACTTTCCAAGTTCCCTGTTTCATTGGTTGGCAAAAAAGCATGCTCCACCCTCTGCCCCAGTACACACACACACACACACACACACACACACACACACACACACACACACACAAACCCAACTTTGTCTTCCATTAAACGAATCCTGTCAGATCAAACTTTTTTCCCACATCTATTTCCTAGATATTTCTAGGATAGAGGTTGTCTCTGCCTTCTCAGTTTCAACAGCGGAGACAGACATATTAATAGCTGTAAGGCCGATTTAAAGGAAAGAGTGTATTTCACAGGCTTAGCAAGGCTCGGAATAAGGGAAAACTCAACCGGCTTGGTCTGACATATAGGAGGCAATATGTTGTGGGAAAGCAACTAGATGGAAGAAATTTGGGCTTTCAGGGGGGAACTAAGGGAAATAAAGGCTATTTTTGTAACATTTCTACACACTCCAATTGCTGCTGTTTGTAGAGGCATCTGTCTCTTCCCCGGAATGAAAATATTTACAAATGGGAAATTTTGTGTTGCAAATATCTTTTCTTGTAACACCTGGAAGTTCCTGCTACCTTTACAAGGAGAAACTTAACGTGGTCTGCTTTTGTACAGAAAAAGGGTTCCCCCTCCCCCTCTCTCTCTTTTAATTGACTTCAGCTAAAGTCATCTTTATGCCCCAGTGGTGTATTTCGGCTAGCCATTATCTTCGTTGCACTTTTGCTCTCTTTTGCGTATTCTCTCTAGTCTGCAAACAACCCGAGGGCAGACACTACACCTAGTTTTGCTCATCCCAGTTCCCCAGCATATACTATGTGGGAAGCTTACATAAATATATTGGATCTCTGCGGGGCGACCCCGCCCCCATCCCTTTTGTCACCAAGAAGACAGAAAAGCTCTCAGACTCCCAAGGGGTTGCATCTTTATGTTCCCATCCATGACTCCGCCCGTTGAACTCTGGAGGGGGCGTTGGGGGGGACTGATCTCTTGAGATCCGGATCTGTGTAGGAACCCAAGGAGAGAAGCAGCGACCACCCATTTCCCGTGTCACAGACTGGGTGGTGGGAGGAGAAATGGGCTCGCTGTGCAGAACGTGAAGCGATCCCGCAAAAATCACGAGGTCTTTTTCCCGAGACCGCGGTGACTTCGGGCCGGTGCTGCCTCCGGGGCTTGACAGGAACCACAGTCCTATCCCGCACGTCCCGGCTGGCCCCGCAGCCTCGAAGGAAGAAGGCCGCCCTCGCGCGCCCCCACGCCCCCGCGCGAGCCGCCGGCGGAAGTGCAGCGGCGTGCACTTCCGGGTGTTGTCTGGCGGCCGCCGCGCGTCTCGGGTCTCCGGGCCACCGCCCGGGTCGTGAAGCCAGGAGCGACGTCACCGCCATGGCGGGCATCAAAGGTGGGCCTGGGCTGCGGGCCGCGGGGCCGGGGCCGCGGGGATGGGGCGGAGCGGCGTGGGGACCACCGAGCCCGGCTCCTCCGGCGGTGGCGCTCCGCCCCTGGACCAGAACCGGGCAGCCCGGCCACCGACGCGTTCTGCGCGAGTTTGCAACCAGAGACATTGAGGGCTGCGAACCGGAGGGATGCCCCGCAGGGCAAACCAGTGTGGTTTCCCACCGGAGGCACGAACGCAGCCCTCTCCGAAACCTGGGCTCCGCATCCACTCCCGGGATCCGGGTGCACCAGCTTTCCCTGCCTCTAAATCGAATGCATCTTTGGTGTTTGTAGGGTGCAGCAGAGCCCGGATGCTAACCCAGGGTGCTCCCGGCTTCCTTTCCCCCACAAGTGCACGTTGACACTTTTTAGTTATGATTTTTTTTTTAAAAAGAGAAAAGGTAACGAACACCTTGATGAAAGGTTACTTTGTCTATTCGTGTGTTTTCTTTAGAGAGACTGGATGTCGCATTCTTTGGGAAGAGGGAACGTTGCTCAGTAGTCTTGCCCCTGGGGTTAGAAGCAAAGTTTTGTATTTACTTATCAGCGGATCGCTTTGATTTCTTGACCTGCTTTGTAGAAGAGACAACCCAGTTGGAAGTAAAAACAGTTCGATAGTGGTGCCTCCACCTCGCTGGTAAGGGCGACTTTGGTTGAGCTTTTTTCCCAGGGTCACATTTTTCTGGTGTCTCGTTTATTTTCGGTGCCTAAGAAACATTTTATTTCTCGTATAGAACCTTGTCATCCGAGGAACTAGGACACTTTCAGATCTCTTTTTGAGCTATAATAGACCATTTCACATCCTAATGTGGATGGATGTCATTGTAAAGTGCTGTCAGTTTTTTTAGGATGTTGCCTGTGTTCCTCTTCCCCCTTCCGTGGCGTTAATGAGGGACTCTTTTTTTTTTTTTTTTAATTAAAGAAAACAGCTTTATGGTTCTCCAAATCTGGGTAATGTTAATCTGGTGACAGTGAACGGGGGTGGGGTGGGGTATTTTACTTTGTAAAGATTTCAGTGGTATTTAAAGTTACGGATTGCTTATCAAGATATTTCTTCCTGTTGGCCTTTATATTACCTTTATATTAAGGAGTATCGCTGTAGAGACCATGACCTGTTACTTCGTGATAAATTATATTTTCTGCTAACTCCCAGGCTGGGGAGCTTGACCCCTTCACCTCTGTCTTTGTAGTTCCAGAACAGTCATCTTGAGAGATTTTTGCTAGGTAATTAGGCTGTTCCTTCCCCGGCCTGGAGGCTTTGGGAGTAGAAACCACACTCCTCTCCATTTGATTTTCCGAATGGTGCATCAGTCAATTGCTGTATGAATTCTTACCTTCCTGGTGTGTCACTTAAGACACCGTTTATAGGGGTTGGGGATTTAGCTCAGTGGTAGAGCGCTTGCCTAGCAAGCGCAAGGCCCTGGGTTCGGTCCCCAGCTCCGAAAAAAAGAAAAAAAGAAAAAAAAAAAAAAAAGACACCGTTTATATAAAATAGGCCACCTAGCTGCCCATGTCATAGACTGAAGAGACATTACTGGTTTGGGGAGCACTTTGGAGCAGCATATTACTTGTGTCAGCTTTTATCTGTGATGACTTAAGAGATGAGATGTCACATGCAGATGTTTTCGAACATCTTCTAAGTACTGAGTATTGAATGCATGGAAATATGACCCTAGGGTATCTTGATTTCCCTAGACACTTCCACGGGGCTTGCTTTTTTTTTGTATGTCAGTACTTGAAAGGAATTGGACCTTGTATAAATAAACGCATCGGTAATTTTATGGACTGGAGAGATGGCTCAGCAGTTAACAGAACAGAGCTCAGATCCGAGCATCCCTACCCAGCAGCTCACAAAAGCCTGTAACTGCAGCTCAGTAGACACTCATCGACACACGTACAGACACACACATTCATAATGAAGTAAACACTTAAAACATAATACTTTTCTTAGGATATTGATATAGTAGCTGTAATAAAAGCTTGAGTTTTAAATGTGTTTCAGTGCCAGAACCTTATCTTTAAGTTTCTTGATTTTTTTATTTTATTTTTTAAAATTATTTATATATTTTATGTATGGGAGTACACTGTAACTGTCTTCAGACATCAGAAGAGGGCATCGGATCCCATTACAGATGGTTGTGAGCCACCATGTGGTTGCTGGGAATTGGACTCAGAACCTCTGGAAGAGCAGTCAGTGCTCTTAACAGCTGAGCCATCTCTCCAGCCCTTGATTTTTTTTTAAAAAGTCTTTTAAGTTAACTTTTTTTTTTTTCCTTTTTCTTTTTTTCGGAGCTGGGAACTGAACCCAGGGCCTTGGGCTTGCTAGGCAAGCGCTCTACCACTGAGCTAAATCCCCAACCCCGTTAACTTTTATTATTAACTTGTGCATTTGCTTTTTTGAGCATTATGTAGTCCAGGATACCCTGAAACCCACACTCAACTTGCCTCAACCTTCATAGTAGGATACAGTCTCTCTCTCTCTCTCTCTCTCTCTCTCTCTCTCTCTCTCTCTCTCTCTCCATTTTGTTGTTGTTTTTTGAGACTGGTCTCTGTGTATTTCTGACTGTCCTGGAACTCACTCTGTAGACCAGGCTGACCCTCAAATTTACCTGCCTCTGCCTCCTCCACCACCACCACCACCTAGCAGTCTTCCTCGCTTGTAAAAGGAAGAGCTGAATTAAATAAATTACCTAGGTAACTGGTTAGTGGGTAGTAGCAGACACTCTGCTGTTGCTACCCCAGCCCCAGGCAGTATCCCTTCTTTGTTACTGAGTGTTTAAGCTGGGGCATGGGTGTCAGAAGCCGACCTTTGGGAGAGGAAATCAGAATTGTTTCAGAATCAATTTAGAATTGCAGCTGTGGTTGCAGAGGAAGGAGCTGCATGCAGTCGGAAGGCCCGGCACACACCTGCACCTCTTCCTGCATTCCTTGATTATCAGTTGTTGCCTCATCAGCGATGCCGCCCTGTCAGGAACCCGCATTCCCACCCCTTACCCTACCTGCTCGAGGTCATCACCGGGCATTTGTCCTTTAAGTCTAACTTCCTGCAGAACTCATGTGTATTGAACAAACAGTGTTCCGTCTCCCTTTCTCAGTAATTCCTTCGTTAAGTGTTTACTGAGCACCTACTTTATGCCAGCCAGCCACTACACAAAATCCTGAGGACTCAAAATTCTTCATTAAAGGGTTCCCATCTTTGCGGGAGACCATAAATTAGGTCCATGGACATAAATCCTGTTCTGGGAACCAAAGGCAGTTAAGAAAGTGAAAGTGCTCGGTGAGCAGGTGGAAGACTCCTCAGGAGGACCGCAGCAGCCTCACAGTTGAGGCAGCCTCGTTGTTTATGTGCTTGCTTGCTTGCTTGCTTGCTTGCTTGCTTGCTTGCTTGCTTGCTTGCTTGCTTTTGAGACAGGGTCTCAAGTAACCCAGGCTGGCCTTAAACCCTGGTCCTCGCTGCTTCCACCTCCCAACTGCTAGAATTCCCAGAGTGCACCACCACACCCTGTCCTTGTTTATTATTTTGTGGGCTGGCAGGATGGCTCATCAGCTTGTGCACACAGATAGCATATAATAAATAAAATGTGATCATTTTAAGGAGCTGTTTTATTCTCCCACTATAACATACTCAGTGCTCTGTGTATTTGTTGTGTGAATAAATAATTGTAATACGTGAGGGTTGAATCCAGATCCTCAAGCACACGGGGCAAGCACTGTTTCCCTGAGCTGGTCCCTAGCCCTACGTAAACCAGTAACAACTACAGTGACAGAGTTTGTGTGGCTGTGAGGAACAGACGCTTGAGTTGACTTCTGAAGAGAATCATAGCTGGAGGAGAGACAGTGGGGCAGGAACGCAGGCTCCAGGAGCTTGAGGGAGCCAGTGAGATCCTTGCTGGGTCTCTGCTGTGTGTCTGGCCTCAATCAGTATTTCCCAAATGAATAAAAAAACTGCGGTAGGGTGACAAACGTGCACAGAAGCCCTGTTGGTGAAGTAGCTGTGGGTTTCCAGAATAGGAAAGAGGGCAGTATATAACGCCACAACTATTGCTATGTGGCAAAGTCAAGGGCCGTAGACAGGACCATGAGGGACAGGAGGGAAGCTCTGTGTTCTCCTTAGTTGTCCCTGTAAGCCTGAAGTCCTGTTTGCTGTTTAAAATGAAAGGAACATTCCCTTGACTTCTCCCCACTGTTCCTTGAAGTATAAATCATAACGACATTAAGAACTAAGTACACTGTCCGTGGTAGCCTGGTGGCCTGACCCTTGTTGTATTCAGCACCCCAGCTGACACCCAGCCTGCCAAGACAGTGTCAGCGGCCATCTTGTCTGTAGTAGAAGGCACTGTCTGACTCCCCCTGCGCCTCTAATTTTGGTTTGTGTGCTGTAGTTTTTTTACCTGGTAAATTTTAGATCTTACATCCCTTTGGATTTTGACTTTGCTGTTAAGGCTAGACCATTTTTAAAAGCCGGCAAAGTGGCTCAAGAGTGAGGAAGAGTGCTTACTGCTAAGCCTGACGACCAAAGTTCAGCCCCCAGAATGCACATCGGGGAAGAGAACAACTCCTGCAAGTCATGATGCTCTGACCTCCACCCAAAGTAAATACAGACAAACAATTAATGGAGCAGATCTCACCAACAGGTCATTCTCAGCCATCCAGGATGCAGAAATGCAGGCTGTGTGGAAGTCCAACTGATCAGTTTTCTTTTGGTTGATATCTAGGTCATTGATTATATACATAATAAAGTTATTTCTCACTTTGAAGTACACCAGCCATGTCCAGGGAGCTTCCAAGGTGAATCCTATGAAGGAAGGCATATTCCTCTGTGCTGTGGTAAG
Organism: Rattus norvegicus; assembly: GCF_021556685.1. Classification (NCBI taxonomy): domain Eukaryota; kingdom Metazoa; phylum Chordata; class Mammalia; order Rodentia; family Muridae; genus Rattus; species Rattus norvegicus. The sequence continues at coordinate 66,166,196 of NC_141549.1, forward strand.
ACAGTGGTACCAGATCCACACCAGGCTGCACTGCAACCCTGCAGTTCTAGAATTTAAGGAACCGGGAACAAAGCCAGAGTTGAAAGACTAATAGTAACTACAGGCAGGTCGCTACTGTGAGGTCGATATAGTAAATCTATTCTCATTTCCTTAAAAAAGTAATGAGACAGGCGTGGTGGCACATACCTTTAATCCCAACACTTGAGAGGCAGAGGCAGGAGCTGGAGAGATGGCTCAGCGGTTAAGAGCACTGATTGCTCTTCCAGAGATCCTGAGTTCAATTCCCAGCAACCACAGGGTGGCTCACAACCATCTGTAATGGAAACCGAGGGTTTCTTCTGGTGTGTCTGAAGATAGTAACAGTGAACTTTAAAATAAACATTTTAAAAAAAGAAAAAGAGGCAGAGGCAGGTTGGAACTGTGTGAGTTTGAGGCCAACGTGGTTTACATAGCAAAGTCCAGGCTAGCCAGGGCCAGTGAGACCTTGTTTAAAAATAATTAAAACAAAAAGAAAACATATAAATAAACTACACATTCTCTCAGGCAGCTTTTCTTTCAGTTTTGTGCCTTTGTGTTTCTGTTTTGGTGAGACTTTTCTGCCCCTTCTCCTCCCCCACTTCGTGGGAATAATGAGTGTTATTGTGTGGTGGAGGTGAGGTCTGAAGACAATTTCGAGTGATTTTCTCCTGTCATTTCTATATGGATTCCAGGAATTGAACTGGCCTTAGTGCTTGACTCATGTATGGACTACATACAGTGTTGGGGCATGGGATGTTAACTCTGTGGGCCTTAGTAGTTCGGAGACATGGAACCAGTAATTGGTGAGTGTTAGGTCAGAACTGATGTACAGGTTAAGTGTTCCCTGTTGGGGGTGATTGGAACCAACGGTGGTCAGCTTGTGGGTTCCTCAGACTTAGAAATATTTGAATGTACATAATAGATACTTGGGATGCAGAGCACGTTTCAGACGAGGTTTCACTGTGTATCACTTTGTATCCACTGTGTGTCCACTATGTGTCCACTGTGTATCCCTGGTCAGCCTGGAACTCACTATGTAGACCAGAGTACCACTGCCCCTGCCTCCCTAGAGATGGGATTAAAGGCGCATGTCACCAGGCCTGGCTGACATCCCAAATTTCAGAGCCTTTCCGGGGATTAAGGAGGGCGTTCAACCTCTAACAGGTAGTTCTGTTTTGGGGATGCCATAGAAACTTACTCGGAAACTGAGTCATCCACTGTTTTGAAGACAGTGCACATTTTGTTTTACTTTTTGACATTGGGTCTTACCCTGTATCTCAAACCGGTCTATCTTTAGTTTGTTGTAATCCTCCTGCCTCGGTCTCTTGAGTGCTGAGATGAACAGGCCTGAGCTGCTACTCCCAATGTGGGACGATTCACTTTTAACAACTTGAATTTTGAGGGGAGGTAGAAGTTCTCACTTCTGGGATTCCAGGTCCAGGCTGGTGTGTGTGTGAACAGAGATGACACTATGGCCGCCTAACTGATTAATCTCTGGGACTTTTGTTTTGCAGCTTTAATTAGTTTGTCCTTTGGAGGAGCTATCGGACTGATGTTTTTGATGCTTGGATGTGCCCTTCCAATATACAAGTATGTCATTTTGTTTTCTTTTTGAATGCTTAAAAGTAAAATTCTTCTACTAAAGTGTTTAGCATGCTTTGAGTTCTACCATACAAGAAATGCCGGGAAACATTCATTTACTGACATGATCCTCTTCTGAAGATCCTCACTTACAGTTTACTTGTAAAGACTCTAGAATGCCAACGTAGAGAGAGGTTTGGCTGTGACCTGCTTCTGTAATGACCTGGTGACAGAAACTCAGTCCTGCTGCCCTCGATAATCCTCCAACAAAGCCTAAAGCGTCCTTTACAGGAGGCAACACGGGCAGCTTCTAGACCCAGCTCTAGGTAGTTGCTTCCCCTAGAGTGGGAAGAACTTTCTATTGAGGCATTGTCTCCCTGGGTAGCCCAGGCTAGTGTCATTCAGTCAACCCACTCCAGCCTTCAAGTTCTCGAATTCCAGGTATACATCACTGTGCCCAGTACAGAAAACTTTTTAAATTAATATTTAAGGAACTTAGTTTTCAAAAACTGAATAGAAGTGGGCCACAAATCGCAAGAGAATTGTGCCGCTAATAAGCAAGTGGAAACATACCAAATCCCACTCAGTACTACATGAAATCCACTAGCAAAGGTAAAGGAAGTGGGCGGGCACTGCTGGGTTCTGGCAGGCTAGGACTAAGCGGGCAGGGGTTTAGAAAGGGAGGAGTTGCCGTTTCTTGGAACTACTTTGCCTGTATCCTGTAGTTCCTTGAACTGGCCCTCCCCTTCTTAGAAATCCTCATACAAATCCACTTACAGTTGCTTGCAAGACACACAGAGTTGGGTGAGAATATTGCCGAGTAAATAGCAAAACATATACTATTTTATATATAATACATGTAATAGCAAAGCTGGAAAACTGATGACATCATAAATGCCCATCCACAGCTAAATTATGAGGTGAGAGATGGTGTAGTGGATAGAACACTTGCAGTAGAGACATGAGGACGTAAGTTCAAATCCCAAGACGCTGTGTACTAGCCCAGTGTGGGAGCACACGTCTGCAATCCCAGTGTCCTGAGGAGAAGAAAGTGAAGACAGAAAGAACCTGTGAGCGCTGCAGGCCAAGGAGGCCTAGCGTGCACATCAGCAAACACAGACGCTGTTTCAACAATGCAGTAGGTAAAACTTGACCTCCAGGAGTCTTCTCTGACGCCCACACTGTGTACATGAACACACATTCACACGTGTAAAGTGTAAAGTGTAGAGGCTGGAGGGTTAACGCAGCTAGGAAACTGCCTGCTGTGTAAGGGTGAGGGCTGATTTCAAAACCCCAACCCCGGGGCTGGGGATTTAGCTCAGTGGTAGAGCGCTTGCCTAGGAAGCGCAAGGCCCTGGGTTCGGTCCCCAGCTCCGAAAAAAAGAACCAAAAAAAATAAAAAAAATAAAACCCCAACCCCTCCTGCAGAAGCAGAGTGTAGAGAGCTAGGGAGGCGGAGAACTCGATGCCTGTTTATTTGGCAAGCCCCAGGCCGTTGGGGTCAGTTCCTCAAACAGAAGTGGAGCAGCAGCCACGGTTGTTCCCTGGCCTCCATAACGGTAAACGTGCACACACACCAGCACAGTGGAAACATGCGCACCCAGAACAAATGACTGGGTGTCTTTGTGACAAGATGCTTAGCCTTAAGCAATGAGGAAGGACTGTAAATCTATATATACATGGTATTATGTAGAGTTTCACCATGGCTAAATTTGTGTTGGAAGGATGGCTCAGTGCTTCCAGAGGACCTGGGTTCATTTCCCAACACCCACCTGCCGCCTCACAACTATCTGTAGCTCCAGTTCCAGGCGATATGCCACCCTCTGCTGGCCTCTTCAGGTACTGCATGCACGTGATACACGCAGTCATGCACAACACTCAAATAAAAACAGATCTTCCTAGCCTGGTGTCAGTGCGTGCCTTGAATCTGCACTGGGAGGCAGAGACAGGCAGATCTCTGCATCAAAGGCCGCCCTGATCTACAGAGCAAGTTCCAGAATAGCTAGGGCTACACAGAGAAACCCCAGTCTAGAAAAATGAAAACAAAAAAAAAAAATCTTTTTTTTAAAAAGAAAGCATAACAGATAGCTCTAACAAGTCTCCACTGTGTCCGTAATCAAGCTTGCCGGCTTTAAAGGCCTTTGTTTCTATAGACTGTTGAAACATCGCAAAGAGGTGGATCCTTTCACACGGCTTCTTCCACTGCACTTGCCAAAGCCAGAAAGTGACATCGGCACAGCATGGCTCACGATGACAGACTAAGCCTGTGGTTTTCAATACTGTCTTCTGTTACCACCTATACTCAGGTTTCAGTGAGAGGAATCATGGGTACACTAACATTACAATAAGACACCAATCTTTAAAAGATTTTGTGTAAATGTCTTGTTTTCAGTATGCCTTCTTAGAAGCTAAAGTGAATGTCTTGAGGGGGCTTCAGTTCACAAAGCATTTTGTCAGTAGACATTTTTATTCTTGTGCCGTAATTGAACACAGGGCGAGCTGACCGCGCTTCCCACATGAGCCTGCGGGTTTGTTTTCAAGGGCATCTTGTTTGCTCTCTTGTCCTCTGGTCTACAACAGGAGCATAGTCAGTGTTGGAAGGCGACACGGCTGACTGCACGGCCACTGACTCCGTTTTCTTTTCCAGCCAATACTGGCCCCTCTTCGTTCTCTTCTTTTACATCCTCTCGCCCATTCCGTACTGCATAGCCAGAAGATTGGTGGACGACACAGACGCCATGAGCAACGCTTGTAAGGAGCTCGCCATATTCCTCACCACAGGTGTCGTCGTCTCGGCCTTTGGGCTCCCTGTAGTGTTTGCCAGGGCACATCTGGTGAGTCACCATGCTCCGTGAAGGCTTCTATACCAGAGATGAGAGGCGTTATGTCAGATTTGCCAGAGCACATCTGGTGCAGAGTGAGGTGAGAGATGTTAGGATGGAGAGGGCGCTTTAAGACCTCAGCTTTCCATTGGTTCCTGCTGTCAGGTAACTGTCAGAGGGCGTGGCTTGGGTCTGTAGCAGAAGGGCACAGTAACTGTGCTGTGCATCCTTGGACCTGCCCTGTAAAACCGGAAACCAGCGCTTCTCCGCCCTCCTCATGCACTGACCCTTTAATACAGTTCCTCGTGTTGTGGTGACCCCAACCATAAACTTATTTTGTTGCTATTTCATAGCTGTAATTTTGCTTATGAATCATAACGTAAATATCTGAAATGCGGGATATCTGAAATGCTGCCTGGTTGAGAATCATTGACGTAGATGTGTGAGAAGTTAGTTTATCCTCTGTAGCTGGGAAAGTGTGAAAGAGGAGAAAGGGCAGACTTGCACCCAGAGTCACACCTCCAGCTCTGGAAAGGTGGAGAGAAGGGTGGAGTCTAGCTCCACTCCGTGTGGTAGAAGCAGTCATTCCCTCTGCCCCATCAGAGAAAGCGCAAGTATTGTTTCCCTCATTGGTGCTGAGAGTTCAGTTTTAGCCCCAAACAAGATTTTAGAGTCACTAAGAGTAACTTCCTTTGTGTTCAGTAATTACAGAATCCCATGTGGTGCTGGGGTCCAGGGGCAGGGTGCATCCTAGATGCACAGGACCCTGGGATAGACCCTCAGGACTGCAGCCAAAGGAAGACGCTACAGTGGACGCTACAGTGGCCGTTCTCGAAGCTAAGCTTCTTTCCGAAGGATTATCGCCTCCTAACTCTCTTTGTTTCGATCAGTCGGTAGCAAATGAAGGCACATAAAGGTTGTGGGCGATGTACTGTGAAGGTTCCTTAAGGCCGAGGTCGACTAAAGCACAGAGCATTGATTTGCCCCGCGGTGCCTTTGCTGTACGCGCCTGCTCACTGTCTCTCTTCCCTCCGCAGATTGAATGGGGAGCATGCGCACTTGTTCTCACCGGAAACACAGTCATCTTCGCGACTATTCTAGGCTTCTTCCTGGTCTTCGGGAGCAATGATGACTTCAGCTGGCAGCAATGGTGAAGCGCTGCTGAACTGTAGTCACATGGACTTCTGTCATCGGCCGTCCGTCCGTCTGTCCGCCCGCCCGTGCACAGGAGAGGGGCCGTGATGCTGACTTGTTGGCGAGCCTCTGGGGGTGTCCTAGGTGCTCCCTTCTCACTGTTATCCGCCTCCTGTTTCCACAGGGACCTGCTAAGGATTAAAAGGATTTTCTCTTTTGGAAAAGCTTGACTGTTTTCCCACTTCTCTAGCCTATGCTTTCCATGGTGTCCTGCTAAATCTCAATACGTACATGTTTTCCCTGTTCAGTTGTTTTAAAATCAGTATGCAATGTTACACATTTTTTAAGATGTAATGACCATTTGCACTGGTTTAGGAATTCAGAACTTCTGGCTGTACTATGGGCTAAAGTACATATTTTCTCTAAAAATCAGTTAGTCTCCATTATAAAAAACTATACGTAAGTTTTCATCCAGTCAGGATGCCATCACTCCAGGTAAATGCAAACATGCAGAGCGTTGACACACTTTATCTACTATTTACTCAGTGCAAAGATAGCTGCATTTATACCTCAGGGGGGCCGACTAACCCTGCCCATGCCCTCCATAAGGGTTGCTGGTTTTACTAGTGGACAGGTGTTTTGTGAATCGAAAATTATTTTGTGGAATTGCTATAAAAGAGTGCTTTTCTCCTCAACTGTTGGAAGAATTTATGTTAAACTCTAAGGTACACGTGTGAAAAGTTCAGAGATCCAGTTTATATTCCTGTTTATTATGGTCAAAGCAAGTGAGTTGCCGTGTGGGAAGAAGCGACGTTGGCTTCCCACTGTCTGAGTGCTGTCTTCATCTGTGGTGACGAGTGTGAGCTCCGTCACCTCTCATGGTTTGGAGGACAAAAGGGATATGCATGGAACAGGTGTGTGTTTGCAGTGTAGATGCTCAAAAACTTCCCTCTGCTTCCTCCTTTTAACTTATTTTGTACATTGTATATACTAAGTAAAAGAACTTTTCAAATATAGTTTAATAATGTTTAGAAATGTTTGACTACTAGGAAACCGATTGCTATGCCATACGTTCAGAGTGCCCCTCCCCCACAAGGCCTTGATGTGATTCACAAGTGACTCGTTAGTCTTGCAGGTAATCCAGGAGCAAACAGTTGTAAGACTTAGACAGTGGAAAGAGTAGTCTCCCAACCTTACAGCACATGTATTTTAAAAACATTTAAGGCAGGCTTGCTGTAAACCTCTCAGTTGTCTGGGCTTTGGTTTCATGGTGATGGATCTGCTGTTGTAAGGAAGGTATCTATTGTATGTGTTAATACAGAGTAGCCAAATCCAGCTATGTCAGAGCTTCAAACACAGACCTGACCAAAAATGGTGACCAGGCATGACCACATCGTAGCAGTCATTTGCTTCTTCAGTTCTCAGTACTTAACCTAAGAGCTGGTTATGAAAATGTTCGGACTGATCCAGCAGTATTTTGTGAGGACATTTGTATGTTTCTCTGGTGTGCTCACATAAAAAGAAGTGTTCTGCCTTTAGCTGAAAATGAGTAACCATGACAACTGTCTTTTGTTGTTTTTTTTTTCTACAGTTTATTTCTCAAAAAAACAAACACAGCAAAACCCAGAAAAATGCACCAAGTTTGTTCAGCTTTTTACTAAAGACGCCTAAAGCTGCAGTTTTTATTTTGTTTTTGTTTGCCTTGACCCATGTTTCATTACCTTTGGCTGGGAGGTGGGAAGCAGTATGAAATGCCCAAATGCGGCTGTGCCGTTTGTGGGTTAGACCAGAAATGGCTTGTTGAGTAATGATGAGGGAGACTCGAGGGCGGGTGTGGACATGGTCAGAGCCCTGCCTGGGATCAGGGTGGAGCGGGAGGTTCCTCCTTCACACACGAAGTGCTGAGCGCTTGGCCGTAGCCTCCTCTTCTAACAGCTGCACATTCTTTCTGGGTACTAATCTTAGCAGCATTGCTTGTCCCACATGACACTGGCTTGCCAGTCTCATCTCTGGTTCCTAGGCTGGCTACTCACAAGTAAGCACCAACGCATTGTCATTCTGCGGTGGAGAGAGAGAGAACTTTTGATGACGAAACAATAAAGATTTTAAATATCCGTTTTAGCTCGTGGATGTTTTTGTAATAAAAGTTCAGTCGCTGAAGTGTACTAACCATTTAAGAACGGGATGCTGAGCTAGACGTGGTGACAAACGCCCATCGCCTCAGGACAAGAGAGGCTGAGGCAAGAGGATCAAGAGTCCAAGACCGCAAGGGACCCTGTCTAAAAGAATCAAAAGTAGGAATGGGCTAGAGAGCAAGTGTGCCAGCAAATTCAGCCTGCAGGACGGAAGTGAAACCGTGGTAACAACACAGCCTTGAGACTCTTGGTCCTGAGTGGCTCTAAATGGGCCTAAACCAGGCCGTATTTACAGCGAGTTCCAAGAGACTTAGAAATTTCAGCTGAGCAGTGCCTCATCTTGGCAAGTGCAGGTTAGTGTGGGCTACCCTGTGCTTAGACCCCGGGGCATTGGTGAGATATCCCAATTTCTATCACCTGTTTTGAAGAACTATGTCAGCTCTGTGTAGAGCACTTACCACACTTAACCCAACCCAGGGAAATTAAATCCCATTGAAAAAGGCCTTCATTTTAACTATTCAACAAAAGCATTAAGGAGAGCATATACTCATATGCTTTTTTTTGTAACGGCTTGCTTTTTCATTGGTAATTAAGGACTATGGGGGAGGGGCACTAACAACCTGACTTTAATCTCAGGGGTTCCCCCCCCCATATTAAACTAATTCCTCCACGTTGTCCTCTGAACTCCACACCCTGCTGTGGTGCACACTTGCCCACAGATATGGTCACACACACAAAAATCGCTTTTTTAAAAATTACAGGCCATCAGAATGGCTCAGCTAGTAAAAACTGACAGCTGACTTCAGTCCCCCAAACCAACATGGGGGGAATGAACTGGGTGCCGGAGAGATGGCTCAGAGGTTAGGAGCACTTATTGCTCTTCCAGAGGACCCGGATTCAGTTCCCGGCATCCATTTGATGGCTCATAACCATTCATACCATCTAAAAACAGCTCCCCAAACCCTCTCATGCTCCCGTGGGACATAGCATGCAAGCCATATACATATATACATACATACATACATACATACATACATACATACATACATACATGCAGGCAAAACTCATACACATAAATCTTAGACAAAAAATTTAAGGGAGATAACCAACTCTCAAACTGTCTTCTGATTTCCGAACGTTTGCTATTACATGTACAACCCCACATACACCAATAATACAATTTAAAAAGAATTCGTTTCCTGTTTTTGAATGTCCATATTTGGGGAAAGATTATGTCAATGATGCCTTAACATTAATTTAATTGGTTTCTAGCTTCCTAATGTACACTATGAAAGGAAGGGGAAAACCAGTGTAATCAAGTGCTCTGATTCAGTTACTTAACACTGTACACATCCCAATGCCACCCCATGGATTTGCGTCTCTCACCTCCTGCGCAAGCGAATTGCCTTGTGAACAATGTTCTTCCTGCTGAAAGGGCTCTTACAAATGTAGCCCTTAACTGTCCAGGTAATCTAAGACCGTGAGCAGTAAACAAGCTGTAGAACACCAGCAGAAACCCGAAGTTAAGATTCCTACGCTTTAAGGGAGGAGCTAGATCTGTACTTGCCCCTCACAGACCTTAATTTCTGGCTCATTAAGTATCCTCACCGTTTGCTTTTAGTTACAAAGTGTTCAGGGTTGAAGGTTTAGTTTTTCCAATTACATTGTGTGTGTGTGTGTGTGTGTGTGTGTGTGTGTGTGTGTGTGAGAGAGAGAGAGAGAGAGAGAGAGAGAGAGAGAGAGAGGGAGAGAGAGAGAGAGAGAGAGAGAGAGAGAGAGAGAGGGAGGGAGAGAGAGAGAGAGAGAGAGAGCGCTTGCATGTACCATGACGTCTAAGTGGAAGCTAGAGAGAGTTGAGAGAGTCCTTTCATCATGAGGGTCCCAGGGATTGAACTCCAGTCATCAGACGTGGTAGCGGGCACTCCCTCCCGCTCAATGGCCGTGGAGCTTATAACTATTTTAATTTTTCTCAAGACTATTTATTTTAATTACATTCACATGTACGTCACAGACCTGAGGGGTGGGGGTGTGCACGCGAGTGTGGCTGAGGCCTGAAGAAGGTCTCAGATTCCCTGGATCTGGAGTCCGGAGCTGTTATGGGAGCTGGGAACTGAACTGGGTCCTCTTCAAGACCAGTCCTCAGTCTTAGCCACTGAGCCCACCTGCCCTGGCCTCAAATAGTTTTTGGTTTGTTGTTTTTCCTGTACTGGGAAAGCCTAGCCTTCTGCTTTTGCCACTGAGCTAAGTCCCAAGCCCACGGAAATGTATCAGTGTGAGACAATGACTGCCCTGTTTTGCTTCCAGACTCCTGAAGATAATTTGAAACGATCCTCGGGTTTAGAACTGCATATTCTAGTTTTTAAAAAAAAATCAGATTGTTGTTAAACTTTTAAGTTCCATGGAAATATTGGGGTGGAATAAAAAATCCCCAAATGAGAGGTCGGATCCACAAAGCCTTTCTTTTTCAGTTAACACTGTTTCCTTGTTGGTGTTTAGTTGCCCCACTAATGGGCGAGACGTTCATTTTAGGCGTCAGTAGCATAGTTAATGCTGTGAGGGAGATGCTTTGCTGCAGCTCAGAGCAGTAGAAACTGTCACATTGGATAAAAGAGGAATGAACAAGCCTGGGGTCTTCCATGGGTTTGCTGGTGTTGGGAGGTTTATTTATTTATTTTTATTTTCAGTGTACAGCTGTTTTGCCTGTGTGTGTGTTTGTCTGAATGCCATGTGTCTGTATTGCCTGTGGGGGCCAGTAGAGACTGTCAGATCCCCTGGAACTGGAGTTGCAGATGGTTGTAAACCCGTGTGGGTGCTGGAAAGTGAATTTGGGTCCTTTTCAAGAACAACAAGTAGTCTGTCTGTTTGCTTGCTTGCTTGCTTTTGAGACAGGGTCTCTGGATATAGCCCTGGCTGTCCTGGAACTCTGCATGTAGAATCTTCCTCAGGAATGCACCAACATGCCCGTCTGACAGTAAGGACTCCTAACCACAGAGCCATCTCTCCAACCCACCCTGTGATGGATAAGACCATTGCTAGTGAGTAATTGAGTTACAGCATGCTTAGCACTGACTGTGAAAGCATGTTTCTCATGGCGATGACCACTGCATAATGTCATGTAAATGCAGCTGTGGCATAAAATAATCATAGATTTCTGAACTGTCCCCCCCCCCCCATAGAACAGTTGTTTTCCTGAAAGCTAGGTTTCCTTCAAAGATTTGAGGTCATTTAAAAAAACTGTCCGTAGTTAAAACAGCCTCCCGGGATAGACTGGCTATTGCCATGGTCTGAATCTTCTCTGACAGACCAGTCAGGGGAGAGTTTGCTGTGTATTCATGGGCTTGGGTGGACACCCAGCACCCACAGTCTAACAATATTGATACTTCCCTTTCCCCTCTAACCTTTTGTCTCTCCTACCAAGTGTTGGGGGTGAGGGGTTGGAAGGGATTGGGGTGGAGAAGGGTGGTAGAAATAACCAGAAGTCCAGTTGCAACATTGTTTCCCATTTACCTGACAATCTAGAGAGATGGAAGATATCCCAGAGTAGACCAGAGAATTCCAGCTCCTGTGTACGTAAAGAGAGAAATATGGAGGATTGGAAAAACAGGTAATGGCAGGGCAGTGTCTGGTTCCAAGCTGTCACTCAGGACTTGGAGCTGTGGGGGTCCCGGCAGCCAGAGTTCTGCTGTTGGCTCTTCAGCTTTCTGGGGCTCAGCAGGCAACTGAAGCAGCAACACAGGAAGAGCAACTTCTGATTCCGCCCCTGGCCTCTGCATACTGAGGAAACGTGAAACAAGGCTAGGTGCAGCCTGGGTCTAAGGGGTATCCAGACCTGCTGATAAGTTGTATAAAAGACAAGCGAATCAAGATGACTGCCACCTGTCCCATTGTCTAGTTAGGGCAAGTAGCTGTGAAACAGATGTAGGGGGGGAAGGTGAAAAAAATGGAGCTATAAAATACAACCACCACATGTGCAAACCCATCTATCACCTACAGATGCTATAGTCTGCCTTGCTGCAGATCATCACCAGATAGAAGAATGCTCTTGAATGATACTTTAACCTTTTGCTGATTACCGTGTGTGTGTGTGTGTGTGTGTGTGTGTGTGTGTGTGTGTGTGTGAGATGAGGTGGTTACCACAGCACATATGTGTAGGCCAAAGGCAAAGACCACTTTAAGGAGTCATTTTCTTACTCTCTAACTTGAACTGTATTCTGGGATCAAATTCTTTACTCCTCCCTCCTCTCCTCCCCCTCCCTTCCTCCTCCTCCTCTTCCTCTTTCTCCTCTTCCTTCTCTATTTTCTTCTCCCGTTCCTCCTCCCTCCCTTCCACTTCTTTCCGATATTTGTTTTTTGCCAAATTGCATTTTCAATTCTTATTTACTATTACCGTGTGTGCGCGCATAATGGGAGGAGGGTTCACATGCCACCGAGTTCACGTGGAGGTCAGAGGAGGATTTTGTGGTCATCGTTACTTCATCCCTTTGTCTGGGTTCCAGAAATTGAACTCAGGTTATCAGGCTTGCAAGGCAAGCACTTTTTACTAAGCCACCTTGTGGACCCACCAGAGCATTTTAACTTTTATTGACCAATGCTTTTTTAAAAAAACATTGTTAACATTTCCTCAGAACATTTCTTTAATTGTCAGAAATGCTCAGAGGAAATATGTATTTGTTGAAGAGAGAGAGAGAGAGAGAGAGAGAGAGAGAAAATCACAAATTTTAATGACATCTTGAAGGATTTTTTCATAAACTGAATAAACCTATATAGGCGGCTCCCCAGAACACCTCCATATAAATTACTCATTTTTAATATCTGATTGGTCAATCACAATTTACTTAATGTCAATGTTTTAAATGATATTAATTGTTAACTTCCCCAGGTGTCTTTTTTCTGTAAATAATAATGATGATGATGCAACCATCATTAAATTTCTTGCCACATAGCGTGTCCCCCACTATACACTCCCTCTCAGAGTCAGCCAAAGGATGGTCACTATAATGACAGGTTTATAGATCCCTTAACATTCCTTGACCATCAGCCATTTCCTCTGGACCATCGAGGGAAATCCCACATCCATGTTGGCTCTACTGGGCTGTGGAGTATTGAGAGAAAGTATAGAGAACATCTCTGTGTAAGACTAGACAGATCCACACCATCTCTGCTCTTCAGAGCTTCATTGGTTGCCAGGCGATCCTCTCTATGCTAAGATGTGGGCTTCTTTGTCTCCTTGCTTCAAACTGAAATAGTCTCAAGGACCTACACTTTTCTAGATGACCTATAACCTCCCTCCCTCCAGCACCCTCCGTGTGTGTGTGTGTGTGTGTGTGTGTGTGTGTGTGTGTGTGTGTGTGTGTGTGTTGGAGACTGAATCCAGTGCCTTGCCCAGGTTAAGCATGTGCTCTACCCCTGAACCACAGTCAGTCCCTATACGATGCCTTTTGTGGGGGAATAGAAGTCATCTCAGGTAAGCAGACTCTTTTAGTTAGCACACTGTGGAATACACAGAGATGCAGCTCCCAGGCAGGATCAAGTAAGGACTGGTGACAGGTGCAGGTAGGAGCTGGAATGCCGCCCTTGAGAAGGAAATGTTTTTCTCACTTGGCTTTAAACTATGTTCTGCCGTGTCCTGTTTCTGTGGAAGCGGTTCTCCCACTCTCTTGGTAATGGCGAGTATTCTTTGATAATAAGAAGAGGGGTGATTTCACTGAACTGAGAACGGGACCCCCATTGAAGGAATCAGAAAGGACTGGAAGAACTTGAAGGGGCTTGAGACCCCATATGAACAACAATGCCAACCAACCAGAGCTTCCAGGGACTAAGCCACTACCCAAAGACTATACATGGACTGACCCTGGGCTCCAACCTCATAGGTAGCAATGAATAGCCTAGTAAGAGCACCAGTGGAAGGGGAAGCCTTGGTCCTGCCAAGACTGAACCCCCAGTGAATGTGATTGTTGGGGGGGAGGGCGGTAATGGGGGGAGGATGGGGAGGGGAACACCATGTAGAAGGAGAAGGGAGGGGTTAGGGGGATGTTGGCCCGGAAACCAGGAAGGGGAATAACAATCGAAATGTAAATAAGAAATACTCAAGTTGGGCTGGAGAGATGGCTCAGCGGTTAAGAGCACCCGACTGCTCTTCCAGAGGTCATGAGTTCAATTCCCAGCAACCACATGGTGGCTCACAACCATCTGTAAAGAGATCTTGTGTATCTGAAGACAGCTACAATGTACTTATATATAATAAATAAATAAATCTTAAAAAAAAAAGAAAAAAATACTCAAGTTAATAAAGATGGAAAAAAAAAGGAGGGGTTATTTGTTGAGTGAATATTTTGAGAAGAAACCTTTGTTTAGTCGTATTTCTTTGTTTAGTCTTGCCTCAGTTGTTCCTGGTATCGTGGGAATAACCATCTTATGGTATCTTGCCAAAATGGAAATTGAAGTAATGCATATTCATATCTATATAAGGATTAATAAAGCTTGCAACTGCGTGCAGTTGCTTCTGCCTTTGCTCTGCACCCCCTGTGTCCTGGTGGTGTGCGACCACACCCAGGGCCCCCTACACACTAAATGTTGACTGCACACAAACATTTTTATTTGAACAAGTACATGTTTCTTTCAGTGCAGGCTGGGATGAATTAAAACTAGTAAAGTGGACAAGGTGCCGACAGGTAATCTCAGCTCTCAGAAGATAATAACTGGAGGATTGTGTTCCAGTCTAGACTGCACTGCATGCTGAGATGCTTTCTCAGAATAGCAAAAGGTATAAAGGAAAAGTGAGTTGACTTAAAGTCGACTTAAAGAAACGTCCGGCTAAAAAGACGATTCGATAGGTAAAGTGCTTGCTGTGCAAACATCAGGACCTGAGTTCAGTTATCCCCTCCCACATCAAAGCAGGGCACAGCAGGGTGTGTGTAATTCCAGCACTGGAGAAGCAGAGGCAAGTGGATCTCTGGGGTTTGCTGGCCACCCAGCCATTCTAGCTGAATCCCTGAGTTCCAGGTTCAGAGAAGGACAGCTTCTCAAGAAATAAGGGTGGAACAACTGAGAAAAACACCCAGTACTTACACATATGCCTGTGAATACACACACACACACACACACACACACACACACACACACACACACGCATACATACACATACATACACACGCATTTTTTTTTCTTTTTTCTGTTTTGGTTTTCGAAATAGAGTTTCCCTGTGTAGCTCTGGCTGTCCTGGAACTCCCTCAGTAGACCAGGCTGGCCTTAACTGAGATCCACCTGCCTCTGCCTCCCAAGTACTGGGATTAAAGGTGTGTGCTACCACTCCTGACAATTTGGTTTGTTCTTGTTGTTTGTTTTATATTTGTTGTTTTTTTTTTCCTTAAAGAAAAGGAATAATTATATATAGTCCATGTGCCCACACATGTACCATTCCTTCTGGGCTAAGTTGGAGGTTCTGATACTGTGTGGAACATAAGGAGCAGTATGTTAGGAAAAAGGAGGACAACTGCCTTCCAGTTCCACAGAGGCAGTGTTTGTTTCCGGCATCTGTCTCTTCCTTCGTTATCCTCTAACCCTAACCCCCTAAGTAAGGAATTATTACCAAGTGTTAGATGGTGTCTTAGGCTTTCAGTCACTGTGATAAAAACACTTCCCCAAAACAAAACAAACCAAACCCGGGGAGGAAAGGATTCATTTCACCTTACTTTAAGTCCATGACTGAGGGAGGCCAAGATTGGAAGTCAAGACAGGAGTGGAGAAGTGGGAGCTGAAGCAGAGACCATGGATGCTTTTTTCTAGGTTGTTCCCATGGCTCCTTCAGCCTGCCGTCCGCCCTCCCATGCCAAACTTTCGTCAAGCAAATGTGTCACAGACATGCTCACACTCCAGTCTGACGGGGGCGACTCCTCAGCTGAGATTCCCTTCTCTCCAGGTGACTATTTTGTATCAAGTTGACAAAACTAATCAATACAGGTTTGGCTATTTACTTGTTCTCCTCTGGGAAAGATATCGGACTGTCTATATTTCTTGAATCCAATTTCCAAGTTTAGACCTGCACGGATTAAATGCAGTAGTGATTGACTTCATGTCACCGAGAAGGCATTAGGAAAAGAAATGCACTTCCTCTTGGAGTCACTTAACCAAGCGTGCCTGGGATTTGGATACTCTGTTGCATGCTCTATACCTTCTGTCCTTTGTCTGCCCCATCAGTCTGTATCTGTGCCTGCTTCTGTGTAACTGTCTATTTTGTCTGTGTCTGCTGTGTGTCTGTATGTCCATCCCTAACAAAAGGCTTTGTGTATGGGGAAAGAATGTGACAATTTGCAGAAATCTGTAACAGAGTTTACAAGGAATTAAGTCACTGGCTCCAACTTGTTGGGAACAACCAAAAGCACAACCATTTCATTTTCAGACTCCATTTAATCATAGGGAGAAAACTAAATTCAAGGTCCAAGGTTCTAAGGGAGCTGGGGACTTCCCAATAGCTGAACAGCTTCTGTTGTAAGGAAACAGTTGTCCGAGTCCAGACATCTCAAGGACAACTTTTCCATCTTGCAGGCAAGGTCAAAGTTCTTGTTCCCAGCCCCAGGAACCAACTCCTATCCCGACTGATGGACACTCCCTTGTTCAACTTATGTCAAAATATGATTGGTCAATACCAGAGCCCACACCACTCCCCTTGCTTTATGGTTTCCTCCTTTAAATATGCTGTACAAGGTCCCTTCAGGGTCATAATTAGCTCCTGAGTCTGTTCGTCAGCCCTGATAGATCAGTACCAGCGTGATTACTATAAAATGTTGACATCTGCATTGACCTGATGTTTGAATTAGATTGGATGTATGTTGGATTTAAGCAGACTCCACAACACAACTGATCTTGACTGACCCAGACAACAAACATCATCGTTTATCAATCAATAAATATTTCTTTCAACCTTTATAGTACATTTTAGGACGTTGCTTTCCATTTCTGTATTTACTGCTGTGGTAGTTTGAATGAAAATGTCCCCCTAAACCCATAGGGAGTGGAACTATTAGAAGGTATGGCCTTGTTGGAGGAAGTGTGTCTCTGGGATGGGCTTTGAGATCTCAGAAGCTCAAGCCACGCCTAGTGTCATCTTGCTTCCTGCTACCTGCAGATACAGATAGAGAACTCTCAACTCCTCCAGCACCGTGTCAGCCTGCATGCCGCCGTGCTTCCTGCCATGATGACAATGGACGAGACCTCTGAACGTAGGCCAGCCCCAATTAAATGTTTGCCTTTGTGAGAGTTGTCATGATTAGTCATGGTGTCCTTTCCCAGCAATAGAAACCTTAACTAAGACAGCTGCTTTCGGCAAATGATCCACATGCATTATCTGGGTCAAGGGCATGTAAGAGTATATAACAAAAGATTACAACTTTTCATTAGCTTCGCTCGTAAAAGATGTTTGCATAGGAAGTTCAAGGCCGAGGAAGGTTGGTGCTACACTGTTCTCTGAAAGGCAGGTTAAATAAACAGCTCAGGTACAGAACAGGGAAGCCAGCTTCAGTCCTTCAGTGACCTCAAGTGTAGCATTCGCTCATCTGTAAGGTCCAGCAGAAGTTCCAGTCTCGTCGGACGTAAAGAGACGTGTTCAGAGTTGGGATGGCCCCACAGGCTTAAGTTTTTCAAGCTTATGGCTAGGGCTGAGTTCGTGATAACATGGCTGAGTTTTGTCATTTTTGCTTTCTGTCTGACATACTTTTTGTTTTCTGGTTTCTCTGTTTGAGGCAGGGTTTCACTATGCAGTACCCAGCAGCTTCAGACTTGGGGTTTTCTTGCCTAGGATTCCTGAGTCCTGGGATTTCAGTTTTGTGCCACCTTGCCTGACTTATATTAATGTTTCCTAGAGGAGTGTGTTGGAGACCTGGTGCCCAGGGTGGCAGTGTTGACCGACAGAAAAACCTTTAAGAGATGGACCCCAATGGAGTCACGTGACCCGAAGAGTTGACAGTAGTTTTCATGAGATGTCTTAGTAATTTTCCCAAGAGGAGTGTTAAAGAAAGTAATATTGGTCCTGTCAGCTCTCTGGTTTACTCTGAGATTTGAGTCACTGTCTTTGTTTGTACTTCTGCTGTGATGTGACAGAATCCACAGTCAGGACCTTGACATAAGCTAAAACCAACAGACTTTGAGCCTTTAAACCTGAGACCTAAACAAACCTCCTTTTCTTCATAAGTCAGCCTGTCTCTAATATTTGATTTTAGCAATAAGAAGTCCTTTGTGCCAGATTGCTGTAATTCACATCCCAGAATCAACTGAGCCCACTGGGCACTGAGCATTTGAATCTCAGTGCATATAACATCCTCGTGTGGTTTACAGTAGTAGGATGCTTTTTTTTTTTTAAATCTGGTAGTGAGTATTGAACCCAGGAGCTCCCATCTGCTGGCCAGACACTCACTCAATCATGCTCTCTCTCCACACCTGACATTTCTATATACAGCTTTACTTCAACATTACTTCCACATTCTAGAAGAGTCCCCGTGCTTCTCTGGTTTGTACCTCAGTAACAACAGAATAGCTTGTGTTAATGTCTTAATTACTGTTCTGCTGTAATGACCTCGACCATAGAAACTCCTATAAGTAAGTTATTTAATTGGGGCTGACATAATTCCAGAGGTTTAGTCCATCATTGACATGGCAGGAACCATCGCGGCACACAGGCAGATGGTGCTGGAGGAGCTTAGAGTTCTACATCCAGATCGGCAGGCAGCAGGGAAAGATACTAACCCAGGGCTGGACTTTTGAAACTTCAAAACCCACCCCTAGTGACACACTTCCTCCGACAAACCACACCTCCTAGACCTTTCAAACAGTGCCACCGTCTAAGCATTTAAATATATAAACTTACGGGAGCCATTAATATTCAAACCACCCCAGAAGAGAAGCACATTTCTGTGGCCAGCCCTCATGTTTATCCATTCAATACTTAAAAAACTTTCACTATGAAAAAAATTAAGGGCTGGAGAGATGGCTCAGTGGTTAAGAGCACTGACTGCTCTTCCAGAGGTCCTGAGTTCAAATCCCAGCAACCACATGGTGGCTCACAACTATCTGTAACAGGGATCCGATGCCCTCTTCTGGTGTGTCTGAAGACAGCTACAGTGTATTCATATACATGAAATAAACAAAATCTTAAAAAAAAAAAGAAAAAAATTAAATACGTTATTCAACAAGGCATCCTCTGGTATTTTCTAAGCAGCGTTTAATGCCTGGGAGGGATGAAGGGCAGGGAAAGCTCTCAGTTACACTTGTGTTTTCTCCTCGCTAATAGAAAAAGCAAAAGGCAGTACGTTACAGGGAAGATACTGTTGTAAGAACAGCACAGCCGGCAGAGAGAGGAAAAGCTCCGGCCCTCCACGGCCAGCATTACGTAAGCAATGATGATCTGAGTGTGGGCCCAAGTGAGGGATCTATAAAGCAGCCGCAGGGGCCAGGATCTGATACATCCATTGGCAAAAGTGTGGATCAGATAGTCGGCTTTCACCATCACAGACCAGCACAGGAAGCCAAACACCTGTCCTGGGTGGAGTCCGTGCCACCAGGCAGAGAAGGCAAAAGTCTGCAGCACGGGCCAGCGCCGGCTCCTCTGGAAGACAAGCCTCTTGAGCCACTGAGCTGTGCTTCGGTTCCACTGCCTCGCGAACAGGGAGATCCTGTGGGTAGTTTCCAATGTCCAAATGTCCACATCCGGGACGTATCTCTCCTCTCCAGGCCTCTGGCCAGCCTCAGATCCAAAGCCCGCCGCGTGAAGGAGAGAGTCGTCCAGGATCCAGTGGGAGTAGTAGGTGAGTTTAAAGAGCCCAGCGGTGGACCACATGATGTAGATGCACTCCAGTCGCTGGCAATCATCCAGTCCAGCGCCAGCACTCACCACCCTCCTCAGCGCCACCTTGAGGCACTCCAGCCCAAGGATCTGCAGACCCCTCCAGGTCAGAGCCCAGAAAGAGATACTGGGATACAAAGACCTTGGTCTTTGAACGCAAGCCTGAAATCTCTGAAAGGAACACAGGGAGCCTCCCAGGAGTGCAGGGAAAAAGAGCAAATAGCTGATATAGGGTAGAGCATCCCACAGGTGCTCACACAAAGAACTCCTGCTCCTGGTGCCCCTCCACGCTGCCTCCACCTTCCCTTCAGAAATGTCCAGGGAGAGAGACGTGACTCTCTGCGTCAAGAGCATGAGGGAAGAAAGAGTGATGTAGAACCTGAAAGACATTTAAATAAATGTGTCTATGAAGCCACGTTGTATTTATTCTCTTACTCCTGTTCTGGCTTCTCCAACCTGCCCACAGATCTCATAGCAAATCATACTCCACAAACACTCTTATAATACTCCAGAAGCATGCGTTATTCCAGGGCAAAAACACTAATCACACAAAGCGGTGATATCACACTCCTTTAATACCAGCACTCAGAGGCAGAGGCAGCTGGATCTCTAATATCGAGGCTAACATGGTTTTCAGAGCAAGTTCCAGGATAGCCAGAGCTGCACAGAGAAAACCCTGCCCCCAACTCCATGCATCTGATGCATACATACATGCTATCATGTGAGTGCTGGGACTTGAACCTGGGTCTTTTGGAATAACAGTCAGTGCTCTTAACTACGGAGCCATTTCTCCACCTCCTGGTTATAATATTTTAAAATGGCTTATAAACCTTATATACCTGATGGAGAGAATTCATCAGGTACTTGAGGCTGACAACCCCAGTTCAATTCCCAGGACCCACACGGTAAAAAAAGAAAGAAAGAAAGAAAGGAAGAGAGAAAGAAAGAAAAGAGGGAGAGAGAGAGAGGGACAGAGAGAGAGAGAGAGAGAGAGAGAGAGAGAGAGAGAGAGAATTCGCTCCCAAAAGTTGCTCTCTGAACTCCACAGGAGTACTACATTGTGTACAACAAACCAATGATAAATAAATTAATTAAAATGTTTCTTTAAGGGCTAGAGAGACGGCTCAAAGGTTAAGAGCACTGACTGCTCTTCCAGAGGTCCTGAGTTCAATTCCCAGCAACTACAGAGAGACTGACAACCATCTGTAATGAGATCTGACGCCCTCTTCTGGTGTGTCTGAAGACAGCTACCGTACACTCATATACATTAAATATTTTTTTTAAATAAGCAATTAAAGAGAAGAATAATGGGCAGACACTCATCCAACATAATTAAAGAGAGGACAATCACACATGTGCATGATCAGACACAGACACACACGTGTGAAGACAATGTGACAGCCCAGGAAGGCAGCTATCTATAAGACAAGGTGAGAAGCCTCAGAGGCAGCAGCCACTGTGCCTATACCATCTCTGGCCCCCAAGCTGTGGACAGACCCAGTTCTGCTGCACGTATCACCCAGTCAGTTGGCCTTGCCATGGCAGCTCTGCCTAGCTAGCATAGATTTTCATTGCATACCTACCCAGCCTTCCTCCCACTCAGGGCCTGTTCAACTCGCCCCTCCAGCCTGTCAGGTCCCGCCTTCCTTCTGCAGTCCTGAGTCATCATACCCAGAACAGTAATTCTGCCCACGTACTATCTAATCTTTCCCAGAGAGACAAGTCATTCTCTATGACCCACCCCAACTCCGCTGAGTTGTGTGCGTGCGTGCGTGCGTGCGTATGTGTTGTGTTGTGTTGTGTATGCATGTGTGGAAGCTGAAGGAGAACATGTGTGTCTTGCTCAATCAATGTCTGCCTATTCCCTTAGTAGAGAGTCTGAGTTCCCAAAGTTTGAACTCAGGTCCTCCGACTTGCCCTGCAAGCACTCTCCAGCCATCTCTCCAGCACACAAGTCTGAAGTCCTTGGTGAACCCTGTCTTGTTTTTCTGTTTGTGGTTTTTTGAGACAGGGCCTTCTGTGTCCCAGCCTGGTCCTCAGTTTGCTATGTAACTGAGGACCACCTTCAACCACTGATCCTCTCGCCTCTCCCTCCTTGTACTGGGATTGCAGGCAAGTGTCACCATGTCTGGTTTATTGTAATAATTTTTAAAGGATTCTAGAGGTAGTGGGAGTGGCTGATCCCCTGAACTAATAGCAGGTTAGAATCAGAAGGGTGACCCGCCCAGTACAGTCATGAGTGACACAGACCTGGGGCAGCTGACAGCCACAGGGAGCCAGGAACATTGGGTCTCAGACTCACAGGTACTTTCTTCCCTAGACTTTGTCATTCCCACTGACTCACAACATGTGTCTCTAGCCTGTAATTAGCTCTCAGTCTTGCTTTCTAGGTTGGTTGGAGGAAGCAATGAAGCAGGTAAGCTTGAATAAAGATGGCAGCCACCAGCCACCAGCCAGGCCCTCTGTGGTGGGGCTGTGTCAACGCTGCCAAGGCTGAGAGGAGCACTCCCAGGCACAATGACGGCTACAGTGAGTACCGGGTACTGAGTTCTATGGACTGCAACACGCAATGGCGGTGTGTAGTTATGGGACTGCATTTGCGTTAGCTGGAACACCACAGCCTGTCAAGGAAGCTATTGCCAGCTTCGTATTCCTTTTCTAGGAAAGGAAGCTGAGCCCTGGGAGAGGCTTAGTAACTTAAGCACATGCTGCACAGATGTGTGAGAATTAGAATCAGCTCAGCCGGATGGGGTCTTTACCTCACAGGGGGAGGCTCACACAGGTAGTACTCCTTGTAGTGAAGACCCAGGTGGCACAGGGTTTGCCAACCCATCTGAAAGAAGAAAGTCAGCCCATGGACTTCCTGTGGACTGAGGGAGGAGATCAGAGCCACGGCACAGAGAGCAGGGATGAAAATGAGCAGAGCGTAGGGACCCATGGCGGCCAAAGCCAGGACACCTCCTCCAGCCAGGAGAAAGAGGTACCTGAAAGAAAGGGACAACAAAGTGACATTTAGGACAGTGACTCTTTCATATCCATTGTACGAGTGGCTATAATCACTAGTAGCCTGTGGGTGGTTTGAATTTGAATGCCCACCATAGATAGGCTCATATGTTTCAATGCTTGGTCCGCAGTTAGTGGAACTGTTTAGGAAGGGTTAGGAGGTGTGGCCTTGTTGGAGGGGGATGTTATTTGGGGGTAGGTTTTGGAGTTTCAAAAGCCCATTCTAAGTTCGTTCTCTCTCTCTCTCTCTCTCTCTCTCTCTCTCTCTCTCTCTCTCTCTCTCTGTGTGTGTGTGTGTGTGTGTGTGTGTGTGTGTGTGTGTGTGTGTGTGTATGTATCAGGATATAAGCTCTCTCTGCCTGTGGATCAGGGTGTAAGTTCTCAGTCCAATGCTTCCTGCCATGATGATAATGGACTGACCCTCCAAAACTGAACAAGGCCTCAGTTAGATGCTTTCTGTCCTAAGACTTGCCTTGATCACAGTGTCTCTTCACGGCAATTGAACAGGAACTAAGACAGCCTCTGACAGCTTGGCCATGGGGCTCTTCAAGACCTGACTACAGAGCAGGGAAATGAGTGTGGAGGAGCCATCACCCCCAGCCCCAAAGCAAATGCCCTTTCCCCCCTTCTCACAGCGTGTACATCACCCTTTCGTGTTTGAGGGAACTCCAGAGAGGAGACAAAGTGCCTCTCTCAGACAAGTATCTGAACTCATGAGCAGCAAATCTCTGTCCTCCCTTTGTCCTCTCTGCTGTACTCCAGTTCTTAGGACCTCATGGTTTGCCGTTTTGGCTTTAAGTTTTTATAGTTTATCGACACCCCCCCCCCCTATGAAAATCTGCCATTACTGCAGATCAGTCACTGCAGGGTCTTTCCCTCCAGCCCAGGACTGGTCTCTTCCCCACTGTCTTCACTCTGTTCTCAGCTCCCTTTTGCCGAGGCCTTGCAGTCTGTCTTCATCTCATGCAATCCGTGGCTTCCGTCTTCATTGCGTAAGCCAGAGAACCGTAAACGATCTTGGTTACCTTGCTATTCCCAAAGGAGATGTGACACACACAAAAGACGACGTGCGGGACACAGCGTCCCACATCTGTAATCCCAACAGTCAGGAGACCGAGGCAGGAGAATCACAAATCCTAGGGCCAGCCTGGGCTATATAGCAAGTTCCAGACTAGCCTGGCATATCTAGTGCTAGACCGTGTTTCGAAAAGACTGAAAGAAAAAAGCTTTCGTCTGGTGTGGTTTTGCACATTTGGCCAGGTTTTGCCAGTTTTCTTTCTTAGTATCACTGCCTTCCTAGGGTAAAGGACATCAGTGACCATTCATTGACACCGAAGGAGTTCAGTGACGGTGTTCATTCCTCAAGCATCCAGGGAAGCGGAACACAATTGTCTTCTTCAGCATTGAAAGGTGCCCTCATGGAAGCAACAGTGTGTGCCTGGGTCCTTGCTCAGAAGCCCCAGGGAGGTGTGAAAAGTCTGGGAGAACCCGTATTATGTGGACTTGGTTCTTCTTTTTTTTTTTTTTTTTTTTTTTTTTAAGATTTATTTATTTATTATATATAAGTACACTGTAGCTGTCTTCAGATACACCAGAAGAGGGCATCAGATCTCTTTACAGATGGTTGTGAGCCACCATGTGGTTGCTGGGAATTGAACTCATGACCTCTGGAAGAGCAGTCGGGTGCTCTTAACTGCTGAGCCATCTCTCCAGCCCGACTTGGTTCTTCTTTATGCCGTATGTGGAAGGTTTTCACTGAAGGAAGGCATGAGAATACGTGTAAAGTGGGCTAGACTGGGCACAGCGAGGTGAGGGAACAAAACTCGTATCTCTCTACTACTCAGAGCGTGGGAATGCTGTCACTGGGGGTGTGTATCTGGCTCTGGGTGAAGTGGCGGGCACTTGTTAGCAACAGTTACCTTCCTGAGACCAGAAGATGGTTCAGTGTGAGACACTCCATTACATATAATTCAAGACCACCCCTGGGCATTCTTTTGAGCCCATTCTTGGGACACTGGCCCCACATCACCCCAATTAACACCGTGACCTCAGCTTTCACTTGCAGCGTGTGCTGGTTTAGAACGAGAATGACTCACATAGGTGCATATGTTGAAGTGTTTGGTTCTCAGTGGGTGGACGGTTTAGGGGGGATTAAGAGGTGTGGCCCTGTTGGAGGAGGGGTGTCACTCAACCTGTCTGCAGATCAGGATGTGAGTTCTCCACTACTGCTCTAGCACTGTGCCAGCCTGCAATCACACTGCCAGCCGTAATGGTCATGGACTAACCCCCCAAACTGCAAGCAAATCTCCAATTAAATGCTTCCTCTTAAAAGACACTTGACCATGGTGTCTCTTCACGGTAGGAGAACAGTAATAAAGCCATTATATAAAAATAAAGAGGACACTTATTCCTTGTACTGCAGAAGGACAAGATAGGGACACACACACACACACACACACAGAGAGAGAGAGAGAGAGAGAGAGAGAGAGAGACAGAGACAGAGACAGAGACAGAGAGAGAATAGAATTAAAGGATTAATGAACATTAAGTATCTACACATGAATACAGTATAGGATGTATAATTTATTGAGTGCTTTTGATTTCATTTCTGGGCTTTCTGCTAGTAATGAGCTGTACAGAGGGGGCTGAGGTCATACAGTCCAGAGTTGAAGGCCAGCCTTGGGTATACAGTGAGACCCTATGGCAGAAACAAACAAGTCAATAATTGTGAGGGTTAGGGGTGTGATTCTGGTAGAACCATTGAAAGCATGTCCAAGGCTCCTGGTTCATCCCCAACACTGAAGTGAGCATCATTGAAAGGAACAGTCTTCCCCTGCCTTCACTTTATAGGTAAAGACAGGGTGCCTCAGGAAGCTGTTTGCATACACACTTCAGCACGTTAGAAAACTCTGTTTTGAGGAGGCCTTAGTGGAAGATGCTTCTGAAAAGTCAACAGGCTATTGCTCAAAGCCACCTCCTACCTTAACTAAGACTTTTATTTAATGGAGGTGGTGGTGGTGGTGGTGTGTGTGTGTGTGTGTGTGTGTGTGTGTGTGTGTGTACCCACATTCGAGGTGTATAGTCTTGGATTGGGACTGGAGAAATGGCCCCGTGGTTAAGAACAATTACTGTTCTTGTAGAGTTTGGGTTTGATTCTAAGCATCCACATTGCGAGAGCCACAGCCTCTTGCAACTCCAGTTCCAGAGGATCTGATGCTCTCTGTGGCTTTCATCAGCTCTTGCGTGCACATGGTGTGCATGCCCACATTCAGACACATAGTCTGAATTGTAGTAATTGTAAATATCAGACACAGCTAGATTTTACTTAAGAAGATCCACTGGGTCTAAGAGACAGTGCTTAGCAATAGAGTACATGTTGAACATGTGCAAAGCCCTGGATTCAATCCTGGACCCCACACACATGTGGACAGACACACACACACATGCACACTTGAACACCACACACATGTGGACACACACATGAACACATAGCACCAGAATTTTCAACATGTGCCAAGCCCTGGGTTCAATCCTGAACACCACACACATATGGACATACACATACACACAGCTTCACTAAATAAAAATCTTAGTTTCCTAGATAAGAAAAGCTTTGGGCAATAGCTTGTTGACTTTTCAAAAGGATCTACCACTAAGACTCGAAACAGAGTCTGCTTCTAATGTGTTCACAAAGAAAACACACAACGCAGTTATCCAGTCCTTAGTGGCAATTATTTTAGACCGAATGAGGAATGATCTACCAAGATTTGTTTTGAGTTATTTCTCAAAAGCAAAACAAGCAAAGAAACAAAGACATCTTTAAAAAGAAAAAAACTCGGGGGCTGGAGAGATGGCTCAGCGGTTAAGAGCACCCGACTGCTCTTCCAGAGGTCATGAGTTCAATTCCCAGCAACCACATGGTGGCTCACAACCATCTGTAAAGAGATCTGATGCCCTCTTCTGGTGTATCTGAAGACAGCTACAGTGTACTTATATATAATAAATGAATAAATAAAAAAAAGAAAAAAAGAAAAAACTCACACTCAGTTACAGATGTAGCACACAAGCAAGGCTTTCCATACAGTTTAATTTTATGGTAAGCAAAATTCTATAAAACGAAGGCTGCTGGAGATAGGATGTGTGGTCAGCACAGAGGCATACCTTATGGGACTCTGGAGTCATCTCAATGCAAACATGAAGTTAATTTCTGAGTCAGTTTTACGCTAACGGAGTGGTTCTCAACCCTGTGGGTCGCGACCCCCTTGGGGTCAAATATCAGTTATCTCACACATCAGATATTTACATCATAAATCATAACAGCAGCAAAAATTAAAGTTATGAAGTAGCAACAAAAAATAACTTTATGGTTGGGGATCCCAGTAACACGAGGAACTGTATTAAAGGGTCGCAGCATTGGGAAAGTTGAGAACCACTGACAACCATTATCAGGGGGAATCACTGGCAGGGGGAATGAGCTGCCCACACATGCATCTGTTAGAAACGGAGAGTGGGCAATGTGAGACCGTCTCTGTGCTTTCCACCCTACTACCGTAGTTCTAGATGGAAAGGCAGTGTTAGCCATCCAGCCTACCTGGCCCGGGTGGGAAAGGATTCCGTGATGCAGAGATAATTAAACAGAAGCGCGAAGGGGAAAGCAGCCCCTTGATAAAGTGATACAGGATGGAGAAAGAAGAACTGGAGCCAATCCATTACGGAACCGGAACGCACTGTCCTTCCTAGAGTTCCTAGGTGGTGCCCTTGTGCTAGGGAAGTCACACCCCGGCTCTCCGGAGCCTTTTTATGTGGCGTAGAAAGGCCTGCGGGACAAAAAGAAATGGAAGCGCTGTAGATAAGCAATGTAAAGGTTGGCTTCCCAGCAAAGAGGCGGAGCCATGGGAACCGAAGCATGCTGGTGTTCTCTCACCTCTCAGTGTTTACTGAAAAGCCACTCTCAGAGGCCCTACCTTGGGCATATTATCTGCCCTTCCGGCCGTCACACTCTATTTTCACATACCATATTTTCGTCACAAAGTTCATGAGAAAAA
Organism: Rattus norvegicus; assembly: GCF_021556685.1. NCBI lineage: Eukaryota > Metazoa > Chordata > Mammalia > Rodentia > Muridae > Rattus > Rattus norvegicus. Next base: position 66,193,767 of record NC_141549.1, read on the forward strand.
TCAATGGTTGTGGACAGAAAGGTCTAAGCCCAAAGGATGCAGATTCACGAGACAAAAAATATGATTCTTCAACCACCTCTCTTAGAGTGGCTTTTCTTCAAAGCAGCATCGCCCCTCCTGAATCTCGAACCCGTCACTGGATTCATTTATTTTCTGCCCTTGACAAGCAGAGGGAGAGATCTATAAGGGGCAGGACCCTGCTTCATTTATCACAACATCTCCAGCACAGACTAAGGATACAATGTGCTTTGATTCAATAAACATTTATTAAAGTTAAGGTTTAGAGAGCAAGAAAGTGTGGGAAGAAGAAAATTTTTTTATAAAATCTTTTCTTTGGGAGATGGATAATGTAGAGGAGACTTGCTTAAAGCAAGACAAGAGCGAGAAGCCATCTTTCAGCTAGCGGAGACCTTTCTGCTTAGCCTGGACATTGCAAAGGATCCTTACGCAGCCCGGGGCTCAGTACATTTGAGGAGGGAGCTACCAACCATGCACTGGGCACTCTGGTGTTGAAGAAAGAATGAAAAGCCTCCAGAGTCTTTCTCTCGTGGATCTCATTTCTGGGGGAGTCAGTACAATAAATAAATTCAGCTTAATGAGAGCTTATGAGTAGAATAGAATTAGAATTAGAAGGGTAGCCTGTGTTTATATTACAGGACGCCATGTTCTGGCTATCTCTCTCTCTCCTTGAAGCTTAATCCTCAAGGAGATGGTATTAAAGGGTGGGGCTTTGGAGATTCAACAAGGAACTCTCTGCCCTCCTGTATATGACTAGTGTCTTACCGATGGGCTTATCGGAACATATTCCCCACTCCATGAGGCTGCAGTGACAGGCACCATCCGGGAAGAACTGGCCCTCACCCTAGAACCTATAACGCCTTGATCTCAAACTTCTCAGCCTCTAAAATAATGGACCAGATTACTATTATTTGGCCCCGACGCAATGCCACATAAAACATGCTAGAGTCAGAGGGATCTGAGAACTTCAGCTTTAACTCGGCATAGCTGTGCCAGCCATTCACTCAGCAAATATCTATCTCCCATCATTTTCTGTTACTTAAATTTCCATCATTGCCTACAGGTCTCAGGATGTCTTTGCTCTTGTCTGTATTGTGCTCAGTTAGGTCTTAGGGCTGTTGCTTATGCTTCTCCATTGAATTTGCTACAACAGATTTGTTTTTTAAAGACATGTGTGTGTGTGTGTGTGTGTGTGTGTGTGTGTGTGTGTGTGTGTGTGTGTGTGTGTGTGTATGTGTGTGTGTTGGGGAAAGGAGTCAGGCATGGAGGCCAGATGACCTTATCAGTTCCCCTGGAGCTGGAGTTACAGGCATCTGTGGGCCATCTGTCTCGGACCGGACCTCTAGAAGAGCAGGAATCTGTCTTAACCACTCTCCAGTGCCTATCACACATTCTTTACCCTTCAGCCATATCTCATATACTCCCTCTTCTTCCTGTGTCTTCTTTCTTTCATTCTTACCTCCTTCTCCTCTTAAGAGCAGTCTGCTCTGTAACCACTGAGCCATCTCTCCAGCCCCTCCTTTTGCTCCTTAATTCTAACTTTTCCTATCATTAATTATCCCTAAAATCTGTGCAGCATGACAGTGTCTTCCTTTCCCCCTCCCAACTACTTTACCCGCTTCATGGTTTTGTTTTTTGTTTTTGGTTTTTTTCTTTTCAAAGTTATCTAGGGCTGTGCATATGTGTGGTTCTAGATGTGAACTCTCAACTTCCTGTTCCTGCCAGCATGTCCACCAATTGCTGGCCTGCATCAATTCTGCTGTCATGGGCTCTTATTTTTCTGGATCAGAAAGCCAAAATAACCTTTTTCTTCCTAAAGGTTTGTTGGGTCATGATGTTTTATCTCAGTAACAAAACAGTAACTTATTCGAAGTAAAAACAGACAAACTGTAAAAGGCCAGGCCTTTAATCTCAACACTGGGGAAGCAAAGGCAGGAGGATCTCTGTGAGTTCAAGGCCAGCCTGATCTACACTGCCTGTTCCAGGCCACCCAGGGCCACATAGTGAGGTTGTCTCAAAACAACAACAAAAACACCAATACAAATAACCCTGAAGAAAACCTCAGCAACAGGACAGACCAAGGAGAGGACAGAGTGTTTGATCTTACAGACACCTGAAGGAACTGGAACATTCCAAGAACAAAGGTGAAATAATAATATAAAAAGGCACAAATGGGGGGATTGGGGATTTAGCTCAGTGGTAGAGCGCTTGCCTAGGAAGCGCAAGGCCCTGGGTTTGGTCCCCAGCTCCAAAAAAAAAAAAAAAAAAAAAAGAACTCCGAAAAAAAAGAACAACAACAACAACAAAAAAAGGCACAAATGGGGTCTGGAGAAATGGCTCAGTGGTTAAGAGCCCTGACTGCTCTTACAGAGCTCCCGATTTCAATTCCCAGCAACCACATGGTGGCTCACAACCATCTGTAAGGGGATCCAATGAACTCTTCTAGTGTGTCTGAGGACAGCTGCTGTATACTCATACAAATAAAAATAATTCTCTTTTTAAAAAGTATGAAGGGGAAGTCCAAGATCTACTCAATAGTCTAAGACAAAGTCTATGGGTTATAGACATACAAGGTGAAGAATCTTATCCTAAAATCATAGAAAACAGTTTCAAAAGAATGATGACAGGAAATGCCCCCACAGTTTTAGGGAGACACAGGAAGCATATACAGGAAGCACTTAGGCAGGCAGACCAGAAAAGAACCTCCCCGGTCATATTGTAGTTAAAATACTAACATAGAGGACCTCCATAGAGGCTCCTCCCTGCCCCCTGCAAAAACAGACTAAAAGAACTCATGACCACTAAGCCATCTCTCCAGAAGACCTAAAGACCACAAAAAAAAAAAAAAAAAAAAAAGAGAGAATAAACCACATTAGAGAAAGTGTTAAGTAAGACAGAGGAAATAAACACCACTATAAAAATCAGGAAATTGGCAGGAGCTGTTTTTTGAATAACCAAGGATGACCTTGAACTTGTGATCCTCCTTGGGCTGGGCTTTTGGATGTGCCATAGCCAGTTCCGCGTGACTCTATGGAATGAACTCAGGGCTTCATGCACGCTAAGCAAGCACCCTACCAACTGAGCGCCCCCAACACACTCCCATTAAGACATTTCTTGGTGTGATTAAGAGTCCATTAACCTAATTAAGAAACAGATTCTAAGGGGTTGGGGATTTAGCTCAGTGGTAGAGCGCTTGCCTAACAAGCGCAAGGCCCTGGGTTCGGTCCCCAGCTCCGAAAAGAAAAAAACAAAACAAAACAAAACAAAAAACAAAAACAAAAACAAACAAACAAAAAAAAAACAAGAAACAGATTCTCCCAGATAACCTTCGGTGGGACTGATCCAATCAGTTTAAAGTTTTCAGGGCAGCACTGAAGCTTCCCTGGGAAAGAAATTCCACCTATGAGCAGCACCTTGGATGTGCAAATGAAAAGTCCCAGTTTCTTCTACGGGTTTTGAACGTGCACAAACTAATTCCTAGCAAAACCCTCGTGATTCATATCTTCTGCTGGTTCTGTTTCTCAGAATGGATCCTGACTATGCCATCTGGGACTTAGAGGATTAGAAGAATGCCCCGGGACAGGGGTGGGGTGGGGTGGGGTGGGGTGGGTGGTGGTAAGGAGGTGGCAGATTAGCTTGAAGTCTTCAAAGTGTAATAGCACGAGATGACCATACCTCAAAAGAGCCAAGTACATACATGCATGCATGCATACATACATACATACATACATACATACTTGTAATGAGAAGTTTAAAAACTGGATTTGATGTTCAAAAGAGATTTTGACAAGAAAAGCCATGGATGAGGCTTAGGGAGGAAGGTGATTCTAGAGGTTAAACGTAGAGCGAACTAACGATGAGGGTTAGGGCTGCTGGGGTAAGGGTAGACTTGATGCAGTAAACACTGACAAGTGGAAAAAATGATTTCCCAGGAGGCAGGGCGGCAGGACCCACAGGTGAATTTCATCTGTAGGAGTGAGGCAAGCCAAGCGGAACCCGGAAAAGCAAACCGTCCGCAGTACGCAAGCGCGAGCCTGCAAAGCAGACGGCCCTTCTCTCCGGCCCCGCCCCTCCCGGCCGTGCCAGGCCCTGCAATCGGATGTAGACATCATCGCTCTAGCCAGGCTGCAAGGTCGATCTCAGCTCTTCCTGAGACTCGGGACTGAGGATGGCGGAGAAGACTCAGAAGAGGTGAGTGTTAACACCTCCGCAGGGGCGGAACCTGTCTCAGGTCGCATTGTGGGGGCACTGAGATGGTGTATAGATGGCTGGTTCCGTAACCCCATACCTGGCGTCCGCCGGATATGGGGGCGGGGAGGGTTTGTTCCGTGACCCCCACCCATCCCTGCACGCCTGCGCAGACTCCATTGGGGCTGCGTTGGGGGACTCAGGGAGTCTGCGAAAGGTTGCAAGACGCCGCCCAGCGGTGGCTACACCGTCGATCCTGCCTCTGGTCAGGAAGAGGGAGACCTGGAGGAAGTCACTGAAGCTGTCATCCTTCTGTCCAGTGCCTGAGAGCCTAGGGCCAGCAGCTATGGCTTTTTCTGTCCCGGTCTTCACCAGTGGGGACCGTTGGTGGGACGAGACTGCATGGATAACAGAAAAGCATATAGAGCCATTTCATTTGGCTATCTACCGGTTCGAACTATGTCCCATACTTGCCACCTACTTACCTACCAGTTCGCACTATGTAGCCTTTTTTTTTTAACTTACTATGTAGACCAGGCTAGCTTTGAACTCAAAGGGATTCCTTTGCCTCTGCCTCCTTTGTCCTGGGATTAATGTCTTAAGCCCCATTTTTTTAAACCTATATGTATATGCATATACATCTGCTTACATATTTGTCTGTGTCCAGGTGTGTGTATGTGAGTGCAGAGGTCTCTAAAGCCAGAAGAGGGCGTGGATCCTCCAGAGTTATGGGAGGTCGTGAGATCTCTAACATGGATACTGAGACCTGAACTCTGGTCCTCTGGAAGAGCAGCAGTTGCTTTTATACTGGAGTGCTCTTACCTTCTGAGCCACCCCTCCAACTCTTCTGCTAACTTACCAAAACCCATGTTGTCTCCAGTGCCAGAAGTTAAAATTGAGGTTTTTCTTCTGCTTGCACCGGCGATCTGTCACCTCTTTCGTAAGCTAAAGAGAAACAGGTCTGCTCTAAGCATCACTTGCACTGCAGCATACGAACAGCCTTCAACTTATCATCTAGGTCTTGCTTCTCACTGTACCCCACCACCAATAGATGAAGTGGGTCCAGGGACAGATGTTGATAACCAACTGTGTTTACCACTGAAACCAGTTCCTCTAGTCATAAATCTATTAATACTTATGTTCTGCCTTCCTGAGAAATGTGTTAATAGACATAAACAGTACCAATTTGGAATCTCTTCTATCCTTAGCCAATCAGATTCTTAGGTGCTATGTAATGAATGCTTCATGGGAAGCGTGAAGGATGCAAGTAATCACAGGAAATTAGAGGTAAAATGAGAGTGGTTATGGAAGCTAGGCATGGTGTTGGATGACTTTAATCCCAGCTCTTGGGAGGCAGAGACAAGATGTCTGAATTTGAAACCAGCCTGGTCTACATCCTACATAGTGAAACCTGGTGGGGGGCGTGTGTTTAAGTAATTGTAAAAACTAACTTATTTGACCAGAGCTTTAAACAATGCTATATTTTAACATCAAAACCACTTTAAGTGAAAAGCATATAACATATGACACTTAAAAAAGTGGTGAGCCAGGGTTGGGGATTTGGCTCAGTGGTAGAGCGCCTGCCTAGCAAGCGCAAGGCCCTGGGTTCGGTCCCCAGCTCCGAAAAAAAGAAAAAAAAAAAAAAAGCCGTGAGCCAGAGGTGCTGGCACACACCTTTAATCCCAGCACTCAGGAGGCTGAGGCAGGCAAATTTACAAATCTGAGTTCGAGGCCAGCCCAGTCTATGTAGTGAGTTCCTGTGCAGCCAGAGCTACATAGAGAGTCCCTGACTCAAAACAAAACACTAACAAACCCAAACCATATAATAAATAAATAATGCTTGGGCATCCAAAGAGAAGCATTCAGTTATCACAGGACAAAGATCTAGAGAGACAGGGTGTTTCTGGGCAACCTTCAGCCCAGCACCTCGAATACTGGTGTCAGAGCACTGACGCCCCATGAGTGAACTTTGCTTTAGGAACTTTTTGTATACATCTCCATTTGATAGTCTATGAAAATTCTGGGGCCGGTGCCCTGATGAGTTCTAACTGTCAACTTGAAACAACTCAGAGTCATCTAGGAAGAGGGAGCCTCAATCGAAGGATTGCCCAGGTCGAGATTGTCCATGTCTGGGAGAGTGTCTTGAGCAGTGATTGGTCCCAGCCCACTGTGGGCAGAACCATCTCTTAGCAAGTGGGCCAGTAAGCAGCCATCCCTCATGGTTCCTGCCCAGAGTTCCTTGGATGATGGTGACCAGGAAGTGTAAGCCAAATAAACCCTCTCCTCCCGACACTGCATTTGGTCATGATCTTTATCACAACAACAGAGAGCAAGACAGAACAGTTAGAATACTGGGGTTTCTTCTCATACTCAGTAGGGAAGCTACATGTTTTGATGATTTCAGCAGGGTGACTTTTTTTTTTTTTTTTACTACAGCTAAACGTTTATTGAATCTTAAGGAGAGGCCAGCAGGGTGACTCTTGACAGGACTTGTGGTAACCCAGTAGGATTGCGGCTAGGATTTTGTGTTTATTCCCTATGATAAATTGGTGCCTCACAAAATGGTGGAAATGGAGGATGGGGGGGTATCTAAAGTCACTGTTGTCTTTAAAGAGAGATGACATTTCCCCTGACCTCCTCGTGCACATATATAGGCATGCACAACCATACACACATGTGTGTACATTATACAACCATACCCTACCCATACCACATACAACTCTCAAAAAAGAGTCCTTCAAATAAAGCCATTCAACTGACAAAAAACAAAAAGATAGGCCTGGAACTGATGCCTCTGGCTTCTTCCTTTTACGTCTGTTCATTTCTTTTGTTTTCTGCTGGCCTGGCCTGGCACACTGTATATCGGGCTGGTTTCGAACTTAGTACTCTGCCTCTGCCTCCCAGTGCTGGGATCACACAGGCACACAACAGGCCTTGTTCTTTTTCTTGAAACAGTGTCTTGGCGTGTAGCTCTGATTGGCTTCAAATGTGTGCAGTCCTGCCTCAGCTGGGATTGCAGGTGTACACCACCATGCCTGGCTGACATTTTTATCTTTATTCTTTAAGAATGTGTTCACTGGAAATTGTGTTAGGAGATTCATATCTCTTTTTTCAGTTCTTCGTATCAGTAGGGAAATTGGTGCAGTTTTAAAAAGTCATATTTTCAGTGCTGTTTTTAATTGTTATGGAGCACCTGGGCAGTCCTGGAGCACAGATGAGGGAGACATTGAAGAGACCTTTGCTTGTGTGTGTGATAATCGAGGTCCTTCTGTAGGCCTTTCCCATGAGCTTCGTGAATGCTCTCAGTTGCTCTTGACTACCACACTCCTCAGCTGCACTTATACACTGTTCCAGGGAAACCAATGGCCGTATCCCCCTTCCTTTCCTAAGGTCATGGCCGTCAGCATTATTAACATTATGTCTCCCCGCAGGCAGCCTGCTTCAGTTCCTGTCTGCCATCCCAGAGACTGTAAAGGAGGCCATAGATCTGTTTCCAGAATGTCTTACAATGTTTTTTCTTCCCCCACCCTCCTCGCTCCCTCTCTCCCTTTCTCCCTTTCTCCCTTCTTTTCTTCTACTGACTTTGAATTCACAATCCTGGCTTGTTCTCTCCTCTGCTGGGATTACAGATGTATACTACCAAGTCAGAATCTTTGTATAAAGAATTGCTCTTTTTGACAACAGTATATTAGTCTATACCATAACTTCTTAACCAGTCCCCTACTGATGGGCATCTAGGGGGATTTTAGCTTCTTGCTGTTTAGACACAATTCAGAAAAGATCCAAAGCTGTTTTCTTAAGCGTTTAAAGGTATATGTGATTTTGGCCTAAGAGACTCTGTGCCCCTTAAGAAACCCACAATATATTAAACCCTCTTTCCACTTGCTATTTTTCCATGAATTTCTTAAACCTTTTCCTTAACTACAGAGTTAATATAGCTTTATTAAAAGCATTTTTATTATATTTGTTGGTGGTATGAATGACATTGTCTCCTATAGGCTCATGTGTTTGAGCCTTAGTCTTCTGTTGGTGGGGCTGTTTAGAAAGGTTTAGAAGGTGTCACCTCCTTGTAGGCAGAAGTGTGTCACTGGAGGGCTTTGAGAGTTCAAAGGATCTCTAACATTTCCATTTGATTCATGCATGTGATCTCTCTCTCTCTCTCTCTCTCTCTCTCTGTATGTGTATGTGTGTATGTATGTGTGTATGTGTATGTGTGAGTGTGTGTGTCTGTGTGTGTGTCTGTGTGTGTCTGTGTGTGTGTCTGTGTCTGTGTGTCTGTGTGTGTGTCTGTGTCTGTGTGCGTGTGTGTGTCTGTGTGTGTGAGTGTGTCTGTGTGTGTCTGTGTGTGTGTCTGTGTGTGTGTCTGTGTGTGTGTGCGTGTGTGTGTCTGTGTGTATGAGTGTGTGTGTGTCTGTGTGTGTGTCTGTGTGAGTGTGTGTGTGTGTCTGTGTGTGTCTGTGTGTCTGTGTGTCTGTGTGTCTGCTTGCACATGCATACCTGTTTCAAGCTGTGGTGTCTCAGTCTCCTGTTTTCCTGCTACCTGCTACCTAACTCCTCACAGTGATGGACTCTCATCCCTCTGGAATCTTAAGCCAGAATAAATTTTTTCTTCCATAAATTGCTCTGGTTAAGGTGTTTTATTTCCACAACAGAAAAGTAATTCGCTCACATTTATTGATTGACTGATTGCATGTGTTTAGATGTGTGGGAGTACACACATTCAATAGTGTGCGTGTGGTGTCTGAGGACAGCTTATGAAAATTGGTTCTCTCCTTCCATAATGTGAGACCCAGGGATTGAACTCAGGCAGGCAGACTCACAGCAAGTGCCTTAATTAACTCCTTACCCCACTGAGCCATCTTGCTGACCCCCCCCCACACCTTCTAAAACAATTTATTAAAATTTTTAATTTTATTAACATGGGTTCCAGTTCCAAGACTCTAAATTGGGTCACCAGGCTTACACAGCAGTGCTCTATCAGTGGAACCCTCTCGCCCACCATCCATACTTTAAACCTTACTCAGGATGAGTGTTCTTTGTCTTCCTACAGTGTGAAGATCGCTCCCGGAGCAGTAGTATGTGTAGAAAGTGAAATCCGAGGAGATGTAACCATAGGTAAGCACATTATTAATGCTTCTCAAGATCTAATACTGTGTAACCTATTTTAATTCTTAGACTTTAAGTCTTGTTGTCTATGTCTGTTTCATGGGGGCTTACAATTTTTATTGGTTTTGTTGTTGTTTGTTTGTTTTTTGAGACAGGGTTTCACTGTGTAGACCTGACTGCCCTGGAACTCACTCTGTAGATCAGGCTGGCCTTGAACTCAAAGATTTGCCTGCCTCTGCCTCCTGGGATTAAAGGCTTGAGCTACTAGCACCCGACTTGGGTTGGCTTGTTTTTAGAGTTTTTTTTTTTTTTTTTTTTTTTTTTAGATTTATTTATTTATTATATATGAGTACACTGTAGCTGTCTTCAGACACACCAGAAGAGGGCATCAGATCTCTTTACAGATGGTTGTGAGCCACCATGTGGTTGCTGGGATTTGAACTCGGGACCTCTGGAAGAGCAGTCAGTGCTCTTAACCGCTGAGCCATCTCTCCAGCCCCCGGGTTGGCTTGTTTTAAAGAGCTTCCCTGAACATTCCACACACCACTCTCCCATGTGTCTCACAGCCAGGACACTGATGCTGGAATGGCTACACTGTTCCTCTATGAAGTCAGGGCCTTGGCAAGGAGAGGAGAGCGAACCTGGATGACAGGAGCTGTGTTGCGGACAGAGTAGGAATGTGAAGTGAGAGCTCAGGAAGTTTGCTGTTAGTACCCTCAGCTCTCACTGTGTAGTCTGACCAGAAGTTCCATCACCAAGACCAAACCCGCCTGTACATGGCGGGTACCTTACATGCACGGTGAATCCCCAGGGCCACGTCTACTACCCAGTCCTTTTTGTCAGATGTGTTTCCTGGACGTGTGCCCCTGCAGGTTTAACTGATGGGCACTCATCCTTAGCCACAGCTGCCTGCCACCCACACAGGCACAGCAGCACGTCTCTTCCTGCACACCAACAGTGTCTTGGTTTGGTGTGTTTGGTTTAGTTTTGGGTCTTGAGACAGGATCTCAGTATGGAGTCCTGTCTGGCCTTGAACTCACAAAGATCCACCTGCCTCTGCTTCTGAGTGTGAGATTAAAGATGTGCATCATGGGGTGGGGGGAGGAAGAGGAGAAGGTCATTTTCCCTCTAATTGGAAGTCAAAGCTTCCAGCCAGTGTCCTGTCTTATGACATGAGTGAAGACCATGCCACTATTGCAGAACTGTGTTTAAAACACAGCCTGTCGCCTGACTTTAATCAATAGATAGGGTTTGGAAGATGAGTGGTTCTTTTCAGTGCTCTTAACCTTGTCTTCACTGCAGACTTTGTATGAGGAGAGAGCATGAGCCATGCACACATATGACTCATCCGTGTCACAGTGCCCTCCATTGCTTGCCACCTGTACAGTGTGTGGCTCTCGTCGTGGCTCAGAAAGAACGCAAGCTCACAGCCCACAATGGCCCCTGCCTAGGGTCCTGCTATAGCGCCTGCTCCTCTTGTTCCTCTGGCTTTCTTATCTTCCTCCTTCCCTAAATGCTGGGATTATGTGAGCAAAGAGTGATTAATTTTATTCTTTTAATAGTTCTATTGTTTTATGTGTATGGGTGTGTTGCCTGCACATGTGTATTTATGTGTTCATATGTGCACAGTGCTAGGTGAGGGCAGAGGAGGGTTATCTGCTTCCCATAACTGGAGTTAGAGATAGTTGTGAGCAGCCATGTGGGTGGAAGAACAGCCAGTGTTCTTAATCACTGTCGTTCTGTTAATCCTTAGAGAATTTCATACAATGTGTTTTGGTCATGTTCACACCTATTCCCTCAGAAGTGATAAAGAAAACTCTTTAAGGAAAAAGAGCTAGAATGATTCACGGTTTATCGACAGAGTGACTTGCTGTATACATATATGTGTGTATGTATCACCTATCCACATGCAGTGATGCTGGGTAGCAGACATGTGCTGAGCATGGACTGAAGATGCTTTCATCTATTTTAGAAACAATTTCACTTATAAGCAAGGAAAAGATGCAGGAGAGAGATGTAGTTATACAGCACTGTGTCTCCCAGTTTTTATCTCATGATGGTTGTATTTATCTCTCCCAGCCCCAAACCTTATGTTTATTTAATTGTGTATATAAATAAATGGTTTCTTCCCCAGAGTTTGGGTTTAATTATTTCTGTCACTGTTGCATTTAACATAAAATTCTTCAGTTTTCGGCAGCTATTCATTTTTCTGAAATAACACCTCAGATTCAAACCCTTCTGACAAGCACTGTTATAAAGTTTAATCTGAGCCGAGTTATCTGGTTCCAGCTCTCCGACCAGGTCTTGCTCAGGCTTCTGGAGTAATTGACGTAAAGCTTTTCTGTTGTCTATGCAGTGGCAGTTGGCCCTTGATAAACTACTCCCTGGAGAACTAGAGAGCAGTAAACAGAAGTGTGTGGGTGCTCCACAGAAGTGTGTGTGATGCTCCACAGAAGTGTGTGGGGTGCTCCACAGAAGTGTGTGGGGTGCTCCACAGAAGTGTGTGGGGTGCTCCACAGAAGTGTGTGGGGTGCTCCACAGAAGTGTGTGTGGGGTGCTCCACAGAAGTGTGTGTGGGGTGCTGCACAGAAGTGTGTGTGGGGTGCTGCACAGAAGCGTGTGTGGTACTCCACAGAAGTGTGTGGTGCTCCACAGAAGTGTGTGTGGGGTGCTCCACAGAAGTGTGTGTGGGGTGCTCCACAGAAGTGTATGTGTGGTGCTCCACAGAAGTGTGTGTGGTGCTCCACAAAAGTGTGTGGGGTGCTCCACAGAAGTGTGTGGGGTGCTCCACAGAAGTGTGTGTGGGGTGCTCCACAGAAGTGTGTGTGGGGTGCTCCACAGAAGCGTGTGGGGTGCTCCACAGAAGCGTGTGGGGTGCTCCACAGAAGTGTGTGTGGGGTGCTCCACAGAAGCGTGTGGGGTGCTCCACAGAAGCGTGTGTGGTGCTCCACAGAAGTGTGTGGGGTGCTCCACAGAAGTGTGTGTGGGGTGCTCCACAGAAGTGTGTGTGGGGTGCTGCACAGAAGTGTGTGTGGGGTGCTCCACAGAAGTGTGTGTGGGGTGCTGTACAGAAGTGTGTGTGGGTGCTGCACAGAAGTGTGTGGAGTGCTCCACAGAAGTGTGTGTGCTGCTCCACAGAAGTGTGTGGGGTGCTCCACAGAAGTGTGTGGGGTGCTCCATGTGAGCACTACCCATCTTTTTACACTTTCATTAGTTTGAAGAAGTCAGGGTTTTCTTTTGATGTGTTTCAAATTATTGGAACCTTAAATTGTATCTGATTTTCTAGAAATTCAATTATTTGTTCTAACAGTGAAATTGACTATAAGTGTGAAGCCAGATGTGTGTCTGTCAGGGCTGCCTGCATCCTCCTTTCTCAGAATGGGGGCGTGTGGATGGGGCTATGACAGAGAGAGTGATGGTTGCAGGGGGTAGATCGGGGAAGTCCAGTCCTTGCCAGGAGGGCTCTGGCTGACAGCCCTGGGGAAGCACCCCATGGGGAGGTGCTCAGAACTCAGAGTTCTGCTAATTTTCATAGGCTCAAACTTGGTTTTCATCAGACTGATACTAATTACTTTCTGTAAAGCCTCCTTTTGAGAACTGACTGGCATGTGAGGAAGGCCCCGGAGGAGTCCTGACCCAGGTGCTTGTGAGGGCAGACCCCCTGTGGCATAAGAAGAGCAAGCTGGGCACAGTGGGAACCTGTCCCACGTAACCACCACTCTCCCCACAGAGCTTACTCAGACCCCAGGCCTCTCTGCCAGGATCTCCTTCAGTGTGCAAAGCAAGGCAGTGGTCAAGGGAGTGGTTTAGTTTTTAAAAGAAATGGCTTGGGTTATTTACAGACATGAAAATGTGCACAGAGATTGCTGTCCGTGGCAAAGGTGAAGAGAGAGCACCCTTTACCAAATGAGGGAAAAGGAGACAGGATGCAGGGATGTCCTCCTGGCTGGGCCGCTTAGAAAAATAATTCATACGCCAGTTAGGGCAGCTCTGACTCCAGACACATTTGTCCAAACAAGGAGATAAGCCAGAGAGGCTTACGGCACACTCAGTAAGAAAGTATACATACACAAACTGCCCTGCCAGCAGCCACGCCAAGAAGGTCCACGCAGAGTTAAATGGGGAAGGGGACTAAGCATGGCAACTTTTTAAAAAGCAGTTTAACTTCCAGACCCTAAACATGGCTCTAAATCAAACTCATTCTGGGTAAAAGTGTTCGTGGCACACAGGAAGACCTGGAGGAGACTGCGGTAGGTGTCATGCTGCCACTGAGGCCCTCTGTCCCAGGCCTGCAGTTAAACTGCACACAGCTGTGCCTTCTTCCTGTTCTCCACACCACACTCTTAGCTGTCACATGTGCTGTGTGCTAGCCTCACTTAGGGACTGTGCAGTTTCTTGCGGCGCCCCTCCCCCCTTTGCTTTCATCTCTCAATTCAAAGCAGATTGTTTACCCCTCTCCTTATTTAACCTGCAGTTAGGACAGGACGCCAGCAGGTGGCAGTAGTGTCAAAATCAAAGGCCTCACCTAAGCTGCTAAGGGGCTAGCAGCTCCGTGAGAATGAATATCCCTCATTTATACCCAGTTCTTTTCCAGGTACCCATTAGTAACTAATGATTAACAAGTAATAATGGCAGCAATAAAACATCCACTTAAAGTGCTCAGACTCGGGCGCGATGACGCACACCTTTAATCTCAGCAGTTCGGAGTCAGAGGCAAATGGATATCTGAGTTTCAGGCCAGCCAGGGCTACATAGTGAGACCCTGTCTCAAAAAATACTCATTATGATTTGATTTTGTTATATAATAGCTTTGTTTTATTTTGCTTGTTTTGTTTTTGTTTTTGTTTTTGTTTTTGTTTTTTTTGACACAGTCTCATGTAGCCCAGGCTGGCCTTCAACTGGTTGTGAGGTCCAGGATGGCCTTGAACTTGAGATCTTCTTGCTCACACCTAAGTGTTGGGATTGCAGATGGCACCACGATGCCAAGCTGTGTTTTGTGCATGGGAGGGTAGTGTGTAGTATGTTTGTGCACTTCAAGGCCAGAGCAACCTCTGGTGTCTCTCAAGCACCCACCATTTGTGTCATCATAGAACTCAGCAAGTATCTTGGGGGTCCTGGCTAAGCTGTCCCAGCCCTGTGTGGTGTATTTTTGAAAGAAAAAATAGCATTGTCATATATTTTCAGAGGTACACGTTAGAGGAATGTTAAAGGAAGACAGACCACCGGTGCCAGGGAGCCCTAGTTTTCATAATACACCCTCAGGTGACTTCTCACACATTCCGCTTGTCACAGCCCCGACTTAAGGGTCAGCGGGAGGCCTGGTGCCTCTGGATGCTTGCCCAGCCCTGACCAGAGGTCTGCTGCCTGTCATGGTCCCGATGTGCTCCGGGTCCTACTTAATCCCTTACCAGTCAGAAGTCTGCTGTGGTTAGAAGCTGTTACCATGAGACCTAAGGAAAGGAGAGAGCGGCCCTGGTCTGTCTCAGGCCTAAACCAGCCACTGTGCTCAGTGTTCAGAAATTCATAGGTCTTTGTGGCACAGTGACTGCCTCGTGTTTTTTTTGTTTGTTTGTTTCTTTGTTTTTTTGTTTTTTTCCGGAGCTGAGGACTGAACCCAGGGCCTTGCTCTACCACTGAGCTAAATCCCCAACCCCGACTGCCTCGTTTTTAATGTCTTCCTGTGTTTATTGTGTACATCCAAGAGTGTGGCCAGAGGACCCTAAGGAGTGGGTTCCAGCACGTGGGTCTCAGGATAGAATTCAGTTCATTAGGCATGGCAGCAGTGGCTCTTCTTGCTGGGCTGTCCTGTCAGATCCTATGACTTCTCTTTCAGTGTTTCTGTAACCCACGTTTCTGTCCAGTGCAGTGGTTGTTAAGGACCCCGTCCTGCTCTAGGTGTGGAAACACGGCCCTTGAGAGGACACAGCCTGGATGTGACAGAGACCAGCATCCTGACTTTCTAGACAAGGCTGGGTGCAGGCCGAGACTCTAACTACAAAGAACTAAATCAGACCCTGGCCCTTTGAGTACTTTGAAGCAAAGTAGAAATCCATGTTGGATGAGCTGTGGTTCCCATTGGCTTGCACTGCTGGGAGATGTAGAAGTTGTTATCTCAGAAGAGCCCAGGACTTGTGACAGCGTTGTTGAGCACTGCAGTGCCTGAGTGGCCGTTCTGAGGAACGAGGGAAGTCTTCACATGGTAGTGGGGATGTGAGGTGCTTTGCACATGCAGTGCTTGAGTGCTTCTCTCCAGGTTTTATGTATTTTTAAGCTTCTTACTGATATTGTATGTACTGCTGTTCGCAGGCCTCCAGTGTAGCACAGTGTAGTCTGGAGTAGCTGTCCCCTCCACTTTAGACAATCGAGCCAAGGAGTGGGACTCACAGACAGCCCGCCACTTCATGCTTGCTTTATTTTAATTTTTAGTAATGAGAGGAAGTCAGGAATCCGTGTTGTCTCTGCGCATGTACCACACACCGTCTCCACACACTGAGGTCACGGGAGGTCGGGTGGAGGCTGAGCTGTGTGCCCTGCTGCGTGTGCCCTTCCTCTCACCTTGCCTGTAGATTTGGCGCTAACCGCTGCTGATAACAGCCGGAGACAGTACCTACACGGTACTCAGCCTGGTGCCTGGCACAACCGTAGAAAATGTTCCTCCCAGAAGCCTCGCCCACCTCTGTCACCTCCCACCCGTCTGCTGGAAGTGCAGCCCACACTGATAATTTCTTCTCACCTGCTCTGCCTCACAGGTCCTAGGACGGTGATCCACCCTAAAGCCCGAATCATCGCAGAGGCCGGCCCAATCATTATCGGCGAAGGAAACCTAATAGAGGAGCAGGCCCTCATCATAAACGCGTGAGTGAGACCCACCGGTGCTCGGAATTGTGCACAACCGGAAGGTTTCCCAGCAGTGGCAGCTGCCCGGGAGCCTGGCTCAGCTCAGGAAAGCCAACTGTTTCAGAGCTGCGGAAGGGTGTCTGTGACCAGTTAGCATTAAGTACGTGAAAGACCAGACCAGGAAGACACTGAGAAAACCAGACCCCCACTCCCACCCGCACCCCACCCCACCATCAGCCCTGGGTCTAGTGGCTGTAATGGTTTCCTGATCTCATCCAGAATCCCCGTGTTGTGCCTACCACACCGAAGACTGTTTTGGTTGGATTTCCTGTGTGTCTGCGTGTGAATTTAACTGTGCTTCATGTTCCACATGGGAGGCACCCAGAATTACATCCACGAAATATGGGATCCTTCTAGCAGTTCATAAACGTTAAAGATAACAGTGTGATAAGATGTTAGACAGTGTGTATCCTTGTGCACTGGGCTACAATACCCACGGTGTTTTCAAAAGCATGTATAAATTTTTCTAGATAAAATTTTGGCAAGAAATTTAAGCTTTTACCTAATTTGTAGCAACAATGTATGGAATTTGTGTGGGAAAATACTTAGCTGTGATAAAAAAAGGCTGATTTGTCTGACACACAGGACCTGTGGGAGTTTCTTACAGTGTGAATCCATTTTTTTCCCAGTATTACTATTCTCTTTAGTTAGTACCTTGGTTGTGAGATCATTCACATCAGCCTGTGAATCAGCAGAGATCAGCTGTCAGAGAGAAACCTCTGCTCTAAGCAGACAGCTTTATCTTCCACATATTTCACTAATTATCTATAGCTCAAAGTAACGGTTTCCATTTCACAGTTTTAAGTGGTTATTGTGAATAGAAAAATTCTAAGTTAGGCATGATTTTGATCCTTCTAAAGAAAGCTAAAAGTATATTTATTGTTTTGGGGTTTTGTTGTTGTTGTTTACACTGTCTTAGAGAACTGTCCTCTGAATTTAGAATTTAGGAAATAAGGAAGACTAGAGAAATGGCTCAGTAGTTAGGAATACTTGCTGTTTGTGCTGAGTTCTTGAGTTCAGGACTCTTCACTGACACAGAGCAGCTCATATCCACCAGTGACATCAGCACCAGGGGGTTTGATACATTCCCTGAGCCCCTTCTCTCTCTGAGACAGGATCTCTCTGTAGCCCTGGCTGTCCTGGAACTCACTTTGTAGACCAGGCTGTCCTCAAACTCAGAGACATCTGCCTCACTCTGCCTTCCTGGGATTAAAGGTGAGATGCCTCTTCTGAGGTTGCTTTCATTCCTGTGACTTCTTACATTGCAGTAGTTCTGTTCAGCATAGAAGCCAGCCTTCCCTGGCACAGGAGAGGGCTGGAGAAGTGATTCCCCTGGCTCAGGAGCTAGGGGTAGCTGTGCGTTTTAAAGCTTGGTGCAGGTAAAACTGAGACAGGTGATTCCAATTCTGAAATGAGATAGCAGCTGCATACTATATCACTGGCCTTTGGTGATTTGTGTCCTTGCTTTATAGCCATCCAGATAACATCATCCCAGACACTGAAGACCCAGAACCCAAACCCATGATCATCGGCACCAACAACGTGTTTGAAGTGGGCTGCCGTATCCTTTGCAGTGATCTGCCCCGATCACTCCCAGATGTGTTTGGAGCCTAGATCTCTCCCTGTATAGAAACTGACATACCTTATCCCGTAGACTAAAATATATAGACTAGGCCATCAAGCTCTTACACAGACTCATCGAAGTATGTTCAGAAGTCTTTTGGGAGGATGGAGAGACGGCTCAGCAGTTAGGAATTCTAGCCACTCTGCAGACGACCCTGGTTCAATTCCCGTTGCTCATGGTTGCTCACAACGGTCTGCAACTCCAGTTTCTGGGGATCTAACATCCTCACACAAATACACATGCAGGCAAAACACCAATGTACGTGAAATAAAAATAAATCATTAAAGAATTTTTAAAAAAGAAATCTTTTCTAAGATAGAGAGGGAGGGAGATAATAACAGTAAATCCTTTCTGCGACTGGGGCTGTAGTCTACAGCACATGGCTGCCATGGGTTTAATCCTTATCACCTCAGAAGCCAAGAGGTCGCTCCTGTTCTGGCAAGTCACTTGGTAAGGTAAATACACACACACACATTCCCCACACATACCACACACTCCCCACACATACATACCACACACACCCCACACACACCCCACACACACACACACCCCCCCCCCACACACACACCACACACACACCCCACACACACATACACACCCACACCCCACACATACCACACACACCCCACACATACCACACACCACACACACTCCCCACACACACACACACCCACACACACACACCCCACACATACCACACACTCCCCACACACACACACCCCACACACATACACACCCTACACACACACACCCCACACATACCACACACACCCCACACATACCACACACACCCCACACATACCACACACACCCCACACATACCACACACCACACATACACACACTCCCCACACATACACACCCCACACACACACACCCCACACATACCACACACCACACACACACACACCCCACACATACACACACTCCCCCCACACACACACCCCACACACATACCACACACCACACACACACACACACCCCACACACATACACACACCACACACACACACACTACACACACACACCACACACACTCCCACACACACACACACACTCCCCACACATACCACACACACATACCACACATACCCACACATACACATTCCCCACACATATCACACACACCCCACACATACCACACACACACACACACACACACCCCACACACACACTCCCCACACATACCACACACATACCGTACACACACACTACACACACACACACACCCCACACATAGCCCACACACACCCCACACCAACACACTCCCCACACATACCACACACACACCCCACACATACCACACACACATCCCACACATACCACACACACACACACACACACTCCCCACACATACCACACACACACACACACACACACACACCCCACACACACACTCCCCACACATACCACACACATACCGTACACACACACACCCCACACACACACTCCCCACACATACCACACACATACCCCACACACACCCCACACATATCCCCCACACACACCCCACACATACCACACACACACAGGTCTTCAGCTCTTTGAAGGTTCTTTACTAGGACTGTAGCTTGTTGACAGGTAGGCTTGATTGAGGGCATTGTGACACGGAGAAACTAGTTCTAGCTTTGATGCTAAAGCTGGCAAAATGGCTCAGCAGGTCACAGCACTCGCCACCAAGCCCTTGCCCGTTCCACATGGTGGAAGGAGAGAACTGACTCCCTCAACTGTCCTCTGATCTCAACACATACACACAGCTGGCACACATGTGTGCACAGGTACAGATACCCATGTGTGCACACTAAGTAAGTGAATGCAGTCAAGTGTGTGAAGGTATAGGGGTCGCTTGTTTCTGAGCGAAGGTATTTGTGTTTGAGAATTGAGCTGTGTGAGCAGAGACTCCTGGCAGGCAGTCTGCGCAGCCCCCTCATAGCTCTGTCCCAGGACACTGAGGACATTCTGGATGCATGGGAACGAGTATTGACTTGAGTATTGACTTAACTCGGCTTTACAGATTCCCAAGCCATGAAAATGGGAGACAATAATGTCATTGAGTCAAAAGGTAAGCTGTGCCCAGAGAGCTCTGTCGTCATAGAGATTACTTCCTTTCTCTTCGTTGTGTCCTGGGAAACGGCCTAAGGGCAAGCAAGGTGGTATGCTGGGGTTGGACCAATGTCATTGTCAGGCTAATTCTCTGCCTCAGAAGAACCTAACCTAGTTATGTGGTTATCTGATAGCGTGGCTAACTACATTAAGTGAAAAAGACAGCCTGGTACGGTTAAGCTGGGGCTGGATTCGAGCTCCATGGGAAGCTCTGAGATGAACGTCTTTCTGCCTGATGTGTCAGCACTGCCATAGCTGGTGCACATTCTTGTAGAATGGCTTGCCAGTGGCAGCTTTGCCAGGAACTGCTTTCTTTAATTTCAGGACTGCTTTACCTAGCCAATCAGAGACACTGACATCTACTTATCAAAATTAGAGGCAAGCTCCCAGAGCTAATGCCCCTGCATGCTTGGGAGAGAACACTGCTGGAACATTGCCTTGTCTTTCCTATATGTCCACTACCCCCATTGACCTTTAAAGGGAGCAGAAGAGTAGGATGGACTCCCTGCTCAGAGACCTTACCTTACTCGTCCTATGCCACATGGCCTGTTAGCAAGGACTCTGAGAAGTCCACCTGCACCCACGCACTGCCTGCTCTGCGCTGTCTGTGCACTCACTGTGAGGCGTTTCCGGTCTCCTCTTACGGCCCATTAGTGTTTCTATACCTAATCATAATGGGAAGCGTGAGCTGCCCACTCACTCGCCGTCTCAGGCTGTCACTCTGCCTTTGCTGCAGCGTACGTAGGCAGGAATGTCATCCTGACCAGCGGTTGCATCATTGGCGCTTGCTGCAGCCTGAACACCTTTGAAGCCATCCCTGAGAACACAGTGATCTATGGCGCCGACTGCCTGCGGCGGGTGCAGACGGAGCGGCCACAGGTACCAAAGCCTCTCTAAAAGGAGTCCATCTAGGACCCTGGCCTCCCAAAGTTCCATGTGACTGTCCCAGTGGGCAGCAAATGATTAGGGGGCCAAGAGTGTGACTTGGTCTGATTAGCATACAAGGCCCAGGATTTCATTCCCAAAGCAAATGAATTCTTTAGATTAAAATCACGTGTGTGTGTGTGTGTGTGTGTGTGTGTGTGTGTGTGTGTGTCCTGTGTGTGTACACATGCTCACGTGTGACAGTGACAGTGGTAATGGAGGAGGAGGGTCCAGAGCTGTTCTTCCCATGCACCATTGAGCCTCACAGGGAAATGTTCACTCCCCGACTCACCCCAAATACAAACCGTAAAGATGAGGTGCAGCCCTCCAAACGCCCCATGGGTTTCTAACTTGGTTTATGAAAGCGCCAGGGCTCAGTTATACACACAGCTTCTGAGGAGAGGAAGGATGTTTAGATATTTATCAGGCTTACAAGAATCGCCCCTTCCTAGTAACTCAAGATGAGGAGATGAAAGGCTCAGGCGCCAGGCTTCCCTGACACATGAGGCATTCACACTGGACTGTAAAGCTCCTGTCTTGCCATACTCAGTACAGATTTCTTAAGCTTCTTTTCCTCTCTCCTCAAAGAAATTATTTTTAAGACATTTGGTACTTGACCTTTCTTTTTTTTTTTTTTTTTTTTTTCGGAGCTAGGGACCGAACCCAGGGCCTTGCGGTACTTGACCTTTCTTTTTTTTTTTTTTTTTCCGGAGCTAGGGACCGAACCCAGGGCCTTGCGGTACTTGACCTTTCTTTTTTTTTTTTTTTTAAGTTTTTTTTTTTTTAAGATTTATTTATTTATAAGTACACTGTAGTTGTCTTCAGACACACCAGGAGAGGGAATCAGATCTCATTACAGATGGTTGTGAGCCACCATGTGGTTGCTGGGATTTGAACTCAGGACCTCTGGAAGAGCAGTCAGTGCTCCTAACCGCTGAGCCATCTCTCCAGCCCCGACCTTTCTTAATCATACTTTTAATCATAAACTAAAATCAATTCTTTCTAGATTACTTCACTTTTCCATTCTCGGAGTTTAGTGTAGGCCCTGCTGGTCTGGAATTCACGGCCACGGATGACCTTGAACTTCTGTCCTTCCGAGTCCAATTCCCTAGGGCAGGGATTACTGAGGCACCACTGTGCCTGCTTTGTGTGGTGCTGGGACGCAAACCCAGGGTTTCCTGCATGCTGAGCCACACCCTACACCCCATCAACGAGCTACTTCCTCACCCCGTGGATGACTTATGAGATGGTATTCCATAAACTAAAGGGGAAATTGAGTTCTTTAAATTATCCTCCTGAATAATAGCAAAAGTGATTAAAGGGGGAAACAAACTAAGAATTGGAGAGAGACAGTGTGAAGTGAGCAAGAGCATCAGAAGTCTCTCAGACGGCATAGGTGTGCAGCCTGCTCGCACGAGTCAGGTGTGAAGCCGGCTCCCAGATGTCACCGGTTGTAAGGATCAAGCAGTGGCCTTTATTAGGACAGCTTCCTTGAACTCTTTGACACAGCGTCCAGGATGGAGCCCCTCACATGAGTTTACAGTCAGCAGAGGGACAGTGCCAGCCTAGGGAGAGTCAACTTCAGCTGAGGGCATTGCAGGCTATGTGGGAAGCACTCTTAAGGCTTAGAAGTCAGGATAAAAATCTAAACAAAATTTGCAAGTGTTTTCTGTGTGTTTTATATGGAAGATTGTCTGGCTTTGTTCTCAGACTTACTGCATTCCATTACAAACTTAAGGCAGAAACGGACAGAGTGGAAATTGTGTTGAGCTCCAGGAACTAATACCATTTCCCCCTGGTGTTGCTGACCTTGCTCTCTGTCCGTCCTCACTCTTTTCAGCCCCAGACACTACAGCTGGATTTCTTGATGAAGATCTTGCCCAATTACCACCACCTGAAGAAAACAATGAAAGGCAGCTCGACTCCAGTCAAGAACTGAGAAGATGTCGGGGCGGAGCTCCGTCTTGTCATGGGGCCCAGTGTGTCAGCATCACGCTGACTTTACACTGGAGACTTGAGTTGGAGGGAGGAGGGTCCCATTGTCACTGCTGTTATAATTTATATGGGTGTATTGTTTCCCTCTCCTTGTTCTGGTAATGTATAGACTCGGTTTTTCTTTTGTTATATAAACTATTAGCCATGCAGTTACTGTGTAAAAGACTCCCCATGATAACCTGTCATATTATGTGTTTATATCCTAATGTAACCGTATGCTGTAACTAAATACAAGTCTGGCTACTCGCATTAACCTTCCCAAAGCAGCCTCAATTTTCATTATTAATGTTTATGATCCTTCAAAGCTGAGGTTCCTACCTCTCATTCTTGTGTATTTATAGCTGTTTAAAAATGGAGGTGAGGTTCTGGAGAGATGCACCAGTGGTTAAAACACTGCTCTTCCAGCCAGGCTTGACTCCCAGCACCCACATGATGGTTCATAACCATTTGTAACTCCAGTTCCGGGGGATCTGACATGCTCTTCTGACCTCTGAGGGCACCAGGCACGAAAGTGGGGCATATACATATATGTAGACAGACCACATAAAGACTGAATGAGTCTAATGAAATTGTAAAACATGTGAGGGCTGGAAGGCTAGGCTCACAGCTGAAAATGCAGGTGGGATCTCAGCGTCGACTGAGGGTAGATCTCAGTCTGTTTAAAGGATTATGCATCCGTATGTTTCTGCTCTCAGTAAGGAATGGTCTCTGATTCAAATGACAAGCAAGTGACCACTCAGCTTCGTGTGTCCCTGAGCTCTGAGGATAATAAAACTAAGATTGGGGTCTGGAGAGGTGGCTCAATGTGTGAAAGCTAAAGGCACTTGCTATCGGGTCTGCTGACCTCAGTTCTATCCCCAGAACTCACATGGCAGAGAGAACTGACTCCCACAGTTGTCCTCTGACCCCCACACATACCCCACAGGTACACATGCACACACATACACGTAAGTGTACAGATATAAATACTAAAATGCTTTGAAATTTTTATGTCTATGACATTTTGACACAGTACTAATCACTAACTATTGGTATTTATAATATTGCTTATCTAATTACATAGAGGTTGAATAATTAAGGACTGTATTGTAATCTTTTTTTTTCTTTCAATGTTGGGGCTTGAACCAAAGGCTTCATATGTATTCAAGGCTTCATACAGTCTACCACCAAGCCATACCTTCAGCCTCTCATATCTTAATAATCCAATCCAATAGAACATACAATTAATAGAACACAACTCTTCAGCTTATGAATCTGAGGACATTAATACCAAGATACTAAATCAGATGAATACTAAGATAGTGTCTCGATACTTAATATTCTTGTGAATAGGACCTAGAACTCTCTTTATATTTCTGAAACTGGTAGACAGATAATCCAGAACATGGGGCTGGAGAGATGACTCAGCAGTTAAAGAGCACTGTCTGATCCTCCAGAGGTCCTGAGTTCAATTCCCAGCTGCACGTGGTGGCTCACAACCATCTGTACTGAGATCCAATGTCTTCTGGTGTGTCTGAAGAGAGCTACAGTGTACTCCGTACATAAAATAAATCTAAAAAAAAAAAAAAAAAATCCAGACCAGGGCTGGAGCACTCAGCTGTAGTAGGCTAAACGGCCATGGGAACAGGACACCATGGTGCTGATGCCCTTTTTTTTATAACGGTCATTCAACCAGCAGCCCCGATGGTGAAGTCAAAATTCTGTTGCTCATGGTAATTCTCTCAGTATGACATCAAAATTACAGAACTGAACCACCTGCCTATAGGAGCAGCCACAGCCCACTGTTCCTCCTGAGACCTCCCATGGCTGCCTGGTTCTGCTCTCTCTAGAGCATGAAATCTCAGAGGCTCTGAGTGGGAAGATAGAACATTCAAAGTCTGCCTGGGCTATGTTGTGAGTTCTAGGCCAGCCTAGTCAACTTAGTGAGACCTCTCAAACAGTGAAACCAGAGCTGAATCTGTAGCCTGGAGTTAAGAGTATTTGCTGAAGATGTATGAAACGTAGCCTTCCATCCCAGTGCCTTTAAAAAATACTACCTTTGAAACTCTACACGGGTTCTAAAATGCTCTTGGGCAGGTTCTGCTGTGCTGTATATCTGGTCCTCTGCAATGCAGTTAGCATGTGAGGGCAGCAGTGGAATTAGACACTGCCTAAGGACTTTGCAACAAAGCCCCAGAGAGTTCAACTTAATGAATTCACATGTAGTGAGGGCTGGAACTGTAGCACCTGCCTAGCATTGTAGGGGCAGTTCTGATACTCAGGTCCTGTTCTCCAGTTGGGTCTTGATCTGTCAGTAAAGAAAGCCATGGCTGGGCAGAAGGTACAGTGAGTCTTCCAGGTCCCTGGAGGAAAAGGGAGACAGACACAAGGGAGAAGTTTACCATGCTTTGGAGAGAGCAGAACCAGGCAGCCATGTGAGGTCTCAGGAGGAGCCGTGAGCTGTGGCTGCTCCTATACGCAGGTGGTCAGAGATGTTTAGCCGGGACCAGATTCAACTGACCAACCAAGGTTAGGGTAGGTGGGAGGTGAAGAGCTAAAAGTAATGATAAGGGCTCGTTTTTTTCCAGATGGGAGATAGTAGCACCCAGCAATTGTGCCAAGAAGGCAAGTTGAAAATGAACAACTGTTTGTGTGTGTGTGTGTGTGTGTGTGTGTGTGTGTGTGTGTGTGTGTGTCTTTCTTTTATCTGTGGGAGGGGGCTGTTAGCACAGCCAGATCCTGGAGCTTAGGTGGGGTAGTGCAAAACTACCTGGGACACAGCATGCATTAGAACCAGGTTTTGTTTGATGGGTGGGTGGGTATTTGGTGAGAAGAACCTTTCACTATGAGTGTATGGCATTCTTCATACACTCTGTAGGTTATGAAGGAATATTAACTCATCCGAGGGCAGAAAGTGTGAACAGAAACAACTTACCACAGTAGATATTAGAGAAACGGAACACAGAGATGGTACAGTGTTCCTCATGCACCGCCAATCCAGGGGCTGTAAGCCATTCTGTAACTAGAGTTCTCTCATTTCAAAAGACCTGATTGTGGTTTGAGATAAGAGGAACATACCTGCGTGCAGCCAGTCTTTGTTTTTGTTTCTAAAGTGTTAACTGCAGGCTTAACTAGACCACCTTCTAGTTTCAGGCCCAGCTGTGAACTTCATTCTAGACAAAGGAAGGGCTCTGGCCAGGAACACCGAGTCCAGCCTGCATATAGAAACTTCAAAGGAGCTTTCTGGCTTACGTCTTTGTCTCGTGTGAATTTGGTTTCTGTGGATTTGCCCTTGGGCTTTCGTTTCCCAGTCTCTGAATATTTTGGTAAAATAATGTTTGATCCGGCAAGATGAAGAACCAACATTCAGACATTAGGCCGCTATCCTCCTTCTATAGCTACCAGCCTCTGTGGCCTGCTCCCTTTGACACACCCCTGAGTTGCCACATATAGCCTGACAGTAAGTTACATGGTAGAGTAAGCCCACATGCCCTGGCTGTGGTAGCAACCAGGCAGAGAAGAAAGAAACTGTTTCTTTCCCTGAATCTTGAATCAGGGGGATGGATTTTACTAGCTGAAGAGTTACAACTTGAGCCAGCAGAGTGAAGGAGAAGAGGAGTGGGTAGGGTGGGGTGGAGCTGTCATGGCTTCACTTCTTTGGGGCCACCGCCCTCCCTTCATGGCTGTGTATTGCCCACTGGAAACTCAGTGAATGTCACTCGAGAGGTTTTGTCCACTCTCCAGCTCCTCTCCCCTCCTTGGAGTTTGTGGGGTGAGGTTGAAGTATCATTTTCAGTCTCAGCGGACAGAGGATGGAAGGTTCCAGAAGCTTGTGGAACTCAACACCAGGAATCAACCAAGACAAAGGCCAAATATTTTTGTCTTACCATTTAGAAACGCCCCCCAAATATAACATAAATCTCATTAGGCACCAGTTTAGCTTGTCTAGGCCTAATAGGAATTATTATTAACAAAAGCCTTGAAGGATAATACTCGGTGGGAGAATGCTGGAAATACTAAACTACTTCTGACACTAGTAAACACGTTGAGTCAGCTCTGACTTTAAAACAAATTGTGTTTATTAAGTTTTCATGGGGGAGCTGGAGAGGTGGTTCAGCAGGTAAGAAAGTAAACTGGTCCTTCTCAAGGACTTACCTGAGCTCAGGCCCCAGCACCCATGTACAGCAGGCAGCTCACAAACACCTCTAACTCCAGCTCAGGGAGGATCTGGACTCTCTAGCCTCCAAGGGCACCTGCACTCCTGTGCACACTCCTGTCCTCTCCATACACATGAATAAAAATAATGAATCTCTACATATGCATGGAACTTACTACACACACACACACACACAACACATGCACATAAACACACAACACACACAACATGTGCACACACAACACACACACAACAAGCACATGCATACACACACACATACACACACACGAAAGTCTGTTTATTCCTTATTGACTCCTTCAGTTCTTTTAATCTGACAATAGCACCTGTATCTTGCAGATGTGGAAACTGAAGCATGAAAAGATAACTGCCCAAGGTCCCTAGACTCGTAACTTTGGGGCCCCACAAGAGGCAATCTAAGTCATTGGTGTTGCCTTTGCAAGTCTCCCTCGGCCCTTCTAAAATCCAGGTTCTGTAGTTTAGTGAGCTGGCTGCTCGATAGGGAAAGGAGATTTGGATTTAACGT
Organism: Rattus norvegicus; assembly: GCF_021556685.1. Taxonomy (NCBI): domain Eukaryota; kingdom Metazoa; phylum Chordata; class Mammalia; order Rodentia; family Muridae; genus Rattus; species Rattus norvegicus. Next base: position 66,221,300 of record NC_141549.1, read on the forward strand.
CTTCAGTCTATAAGATTCTTTATCTGTGAGAACAAAAATAGGGGAAATTTTAAAAAGAAAAGCTACTTAATTTTTCTAAAGGATGTGATCAGAATCAACCAAACAGGGGCTCTCTTGCTTGAGGCTCCCTGCCAGGGCACTGAAAGCTCTAAGCTGGGCCACAGTGTACAACTGTGCTGGTACTTTGCATGGGTGTTTTGCTTTTTAGGTCTTGGTTTCTACTGATTAGAGTGATATAATTTCATTTCCAATGACTTAGGAGGTGAGGAAGAAACCTAATTTCACAGTCCACCCTGGAACGCTGCCGCTTTTCATCGTGAGGGCCCCTTTTAGCATGCAGTCCAGTCAAACGTTGACGAACTGAAGAGCTCCAGTTCTCTTAATCGACCCAGCCACAGCCCATCGTCTGCGTTATCCTGATAGGCTCTGGCAGTGGGCTGTTGCCCCTTCCTGATGATTGTAGGTACTAGAGAGGCCTCGTGGAGACTTTTGTCACCCTCTTCAGACTTTTTCTAACATAAACCAGGAGCAACTTCTTTCCTGCCTCCTCTAAAGAATTAATATAGTAAACTATTTCAGAGTTAGCAGAGACCAGTCTCCTAACTAAACACATCCAACAGAAGGTATGGGCCACGCTGTCCTATGGGGAAGTGTTACCAGTCCCACCAGTGACCTGGCCGAGAATGGCCCAACAATCTCATCATTGGCACCCCTTCTGAAGGCCTCAGCGCTGCTTACCTTCATGTGGTTTGAGCAGTGCTAAGGTCCCAAAAGTACATTTTCCTTGACACCTATGTTTGGTTTTTTGGTTGCCATTTGTTTTTGGATTTTTCCAGACAGGCTTTCCCTGGGATGGCTTCAAAGTTACAATCCTCCTGCCCCAGGGTGGACTGGGATGGTGGGCGGATCGCATCTCTCTCCATCCTGAGCTTCCCGAAGGCTAATTATATTCCTTCTCGACCTTCTGTATGCAAGTTGTACTTTGAAATTACATCATTTGACTCAATATCACCCAAGCCAAACAACTCCGAGTGTGAAGAGAGTTGTAATCCTTATGAAAATAAGTTGAATGTTTGAGAGTTGATAAAGGCTTAATTTAAAAGAGAAAAAAACCAAAACCTTGTAGAATTAATTACATGTGGACAAAGCATCCTGAAGGTTTGGGTATGGGAGGAAAACCAAAATCTACAAAACTTTTCCTCTCGCTTTGCAAGTGTCCTGAGTCCTCACACCAGTGACCCTCAGCTTGGTAATGCCCCTACCTGTGCTAGCAGGGGTCTTACACAGTCCTGGCTGGCAGCCTGCAGTCAGAGAAACGGATTATGTCTGTGGGTGACAAAGGAATGAGAGAAGAAGTCAATGGAGTTACTTTTTGATTTTTGCATTTAAAATAAAATCTTGATGAGCTACAATATAATTTATGAATTCCCCACTTTAAAAGATGACTCTGGCCAAATTCAGACTCTGACTGCTTAGGGAAGTAAGGTTTCTACAGCCCAGTGCCACAAGCTGGCCAGCACAGGAACGCAGCGTGAACTGCCTGTCCCCGAGCGTGTCCTTGGTGCCTGTGTGTACTTTCAGAAGGATATATACTCTGCTGCTTATAGAGGGACAATGCGGTAACCCTAGCATGGGGAGGCTGAGACAGAGAGATCCCAAGATTGGGGCTACCCTGATCTACATCGTGAGTTGAGGATAGAAAATAAAAAACAGAAATGCTTCAAGACCTGGCCAAATATGGACTTCTGTAAGAGCAATAATCCATTTTCTCCGTGTTTAAACTAAAACCAGAGGGGTTGCCTTTACTAGAAAAAGTTTGGGGTCTAAACTGTTACAAAATAACAAGCTCACCTCCCTCCCTACTTGCTGGCGGGTTTTGCTGGTTTTATAAGCACTCCCTGCCCTGCGCCTTCTGCGCCCGTGGAGCTGGTGAACTAAGGAGAGACCCAGTGTTATATGTGTGAGGAAAACAGGTCTTGTCTAACAGGAAATGGTGAAGGCTTCCGGATCTGGTAATGAACACATGGACACATAAAGAAAAAGAGAGCTCAGGAAACATATGACTCATGCATAGACTGGATATTAAAGATCCATCTGGCTTCTGGGAACTACCTGTTCATATCAGTACCATCTTGGTAAGATCCTTCCTTCCTTCCTTCCTTCCTTCCTTCCTTCCTCCCTCCCTTCCTTCCTTCCTTCTTCCTTCCTTCCTTTTATGACTTGGTTTTGGTTTTGGTTTTTGGTGTTTTGGGTAGTATCAAGACAGGGTTTCTCTGTGTAGGCCTGGCTGTCCTGGAACTCCCTCTGTAGATCAGGCCGGCCTTGAAATCACAGAGGTCTACCTGCGTCTGCCTCCCAACTGCTGGGATTACAGGTGTGTGTGCCACTATCACCAGGCTTGGTAAAATATCATAAAGTATTAGTGTCCCAGCTTTGAACTCAACTATGAGCTCCGTTTGTCACCTACATCAATCTACAGTAACTCTGAAGTGGAAAGTTTCCTACACTGGTCACGGTCAAGTCACAGTCAAAGAGGAAAAACCCGAGGAAGGATCCTTCCTCTAGACACCAGAACAGGACTCTCAGTGATAACGTGCAATTAGGAATATATACTTGGTAAAAATGATGATGATGGTGGTTGTGGTGTTGGTGATGATTATGACGATGATGATGGTGACGATGGTGATGCTGGTGGTGGTGATGATGATATATGATGATGATGATGATGATGATGATGAACAACTTGGAATGGTCACTATATAAGCAAATGCCCTCAAAGGGCAAAAATCAGCATAAATGGGGATGGGGTTAAGGGAGACAACCACCACAGTTCTCACAACAGCACTCACCCTGCCCAGGTCTCAACAGATAAATCCAAAGTCTTAAGCAAATGAAGACAAAAACTGCCAAGCAAGAATTCTGATTTGGAGCTGATGAGATGGTTCAGTGGTTAAGAGCACTGATTGCTCTTCCAGAGGTCCTGAGTTCAATTCCCAGCACCCACATGGTGGCTCACAACCATCTATAAAGGGGTCTAATGTCCTCTTCTGGCATGCAGGTGTATGGTGCAGGCAAAGTACTCCTACATTTAAAAAATACATAAGTTAAATAATAATAATAATAATAATGATAACAGCAACAACAACAAAAGAATAAAAAAAGAGACTTCTCATTTAGGAGACTGGAGATGGTTCAATAGCTAAAAACAAGTACTTACACAGGACCTGAATTTGGTTCCCAGCACCCACATTAGACAGCTCCCTGCTGCCTGAAACTCCAAGGATCCACACCTCTGACCTCTGAGGGTGCAGACATCTACAGTCAAACACACATGCGCACACAAACACATAATTATGGGGGTTTTGTTTGGTTTTGGTTATTGTTATTTTGGTTTTTGTTTGTCGTTTTTTGAAACAAACTCTCTATATTCTGTAGCTCTGACTGCCCCGGAACTTACAGAGATCTATTTGCCTCTGTGCATGCGCGCGCGCGCGCGCGCGCGCACGCACACACACACACACACACACACACACACACACACGCCTGCCTGCCTGCCTGCCTCCTTCCTTACTCCTTCCACCCAATGAGTGCTTAATTTCTTAGATTTATTTGTGGCTTTGTTCATATTCATTTCTAAAATCTACCCTGTGCCTGTTGGAATGTGTATTTAACCAGAAAAAAAGCATTAATACTAGAGAGAGAGAGAGAGAGAGAGAGAGAGAGAGAGAGAGAGAGAGAGAGAGAGAGAGAGAGAGAATGTGTGTTATGCTGTGATCATGAAAAATAGAAAAGCGGAGAAAATGGTGTATTTGTAGATCCCCTGCCACACTGTTAAATCCTCCAGCCTTCTTCCTTCCTGGATTCTGGCATTCAAGATCTCTAGAAGAGATGGCTCGGTGGGTAAAGTGCTCACTGGGCAAGAATGAGGAGGGGAGCGCAGATTCTCTAGCACCCACGGAAATGCTAGGGGATGTGGTGGCTCACCTATAATCCCAGCACTCAGGAGGAAACCAGCTAACTCGACCATCAAGCTAGGGAGAGGTAATGCCTCCAGGAAGACAGTCAGTGTCAACAAACACGGGCCACACACACATGCAATTAAAAAAAACCAAACTTCAGAGTTAATCATAAAAATCGATAGATGTGGCAAAAGGCTGCTTGTACTCCCATGGGGCGGAACTAGAATGCACATGTTTCCGCTGGGGGTGTCACTGCTGGCGAATGAACTCTTGGTAATCTGGTTACCAAACCTGGACCGTTTCACCTGTTTCATAGGACTTGGGTCCTGAAGACAAGTATGGCAAAAGAGAATTTATCCATTAGGTGACCAAGTGTGGAGATAGTAAGAGCCTGTCTCAAGCCCACCTCCTCGAAGATGGGTTTTTGAGGTATTGATGAGCTGCGGCACTGGGAAAGGGAATCGGAGCTTAGGAAGGGACCAGTGTTTTGAGCATGCGCAGTCTCACTTTATCAGCCGCTAGCATTACAGGGTAAAACTGTTCTCTGTACTTCAGACGCTGTTGAGTTTTGAAGTCGCCTCCCATCAAGCAACTAAGAGTTAAGTGACGAGGGTTAGGTCCAGAAGTTCAGTGCGGGCTCTCCTTCAGTTAAAACCCTGTTACACACGATCGCTTATTCCTTTAATAAAGCCAAATATTCGGTTCGCACGTGGTAGTTTGTAGAAGTGCTTAGCCATGAGGGAGGCAGGATTGTAAATGGTTGACAGCAGGCTGGATTCTTCTGATCTCAAGAAGAGGGCTTTGCTCCTTAGGCCGTGACCTTTATCAATCAGCCCTACACCCAATCTCTCAGCGAAGAAGCAGCAGCTTCTTCATAAGACTTCTCCCCCGCCCCCACCCCTCCCCTACCCCCACCCCTCCCCCGCTGGAATGTCTGTAGTGTGAGATCAAAGAGAAACTACACACAGATATTTTTCTCAGCACAGAGCAGCAGAGAGAGGTATTGGTTCGTGGTCCAGAAGCTCTGATCCCAGGGATGAGCAGAAAAGATTAGAGAGCATCCTACTTAATTTACCTTCTGACCCAGAACACCTAAGACCTGGAGGTCAAGACGTGGTCTCTCTAGAGGTTTGAGTTATGAACCAAGTCAGTCAAGTGGGGTCTGGATGTTTTAAAGCTGGTAGGTGGAGGCAGAATGGCCCCGGATGTAACCAAACCATGTGCTGCGTGCCCCAGCGTACCTCCTCTCCTTCTACCTGCTTTCTTTGCTCTCAAGTGGCTCCGTCCCCTTGGGACTTTTCTCCTGGTTCCCTTTGCAGCTTTCCTCAGCCTGATCAATCACACGGCAGCTTCCAGCCTCTTCTTAGCTCTTTCCTTCCCTCCCTATCTCAAATCCCACTGTCTCCTCTCCTCAGCAGCTAGCTCTTTAAGTACTTGCTTACTTGGCTTCGTGTCATGGGTGATTTTTACCTCTGCCTCTGGCTTAAATGCTCCACCATGCTACTTATGTGGTAGTTTGGATCTCCTACTGGGCTCTCTCGTGACATCCACACCTGCCTCTCTGCCAGCCTTCCCAACAGTCCACTGCAATGTCCTGCTAGTACACTGCTCAACTTCTTGCATCTGAATGACGGATGTGTCCAAGTTGGGGATGTTCAGAATGTGAGTCCCAGTCTTCACAGCAAACAGTGGTTGACATCGATGGCATCATTAGAGACCGTAGAAAACTCCAGCAGGACTCTCTACCTCAACCCCTAGACTTGATTTCTTTTCCTATGATAAACCCGTCGCTCCTACTTTCTGTCTTCTGCCAAATCCTTAGGCAACTGCCTTTTTTTATTAGCCTAGTAAGATATCTGAAAGTACTTTATAAGGGGGAAAAAAAAACATTATTGTCTCTCAGGTGTCCCAGAATGCTACATGATAGGCAGCCACTAGCAAACTTTCTTTCCCACGCCAGGGCTGCACAGAGAAACCCTGTCTCAGGAAAAACAAACAACCAAAACACAGCATGCCTAAACACACCTAACCATATCCAGCTGCATGCTCGGAAAGCACACTCGGAGTGCGGTGCCGCTTTGCATTATGGTCAGTCTTCACCAGCGGCCATCTTGGCTCATTCTCCCCAAATGCAAGACCGCCTGCAAACCCAATTGCCCTTTCCCAAACCCTCCCCGGATTCCCACCATTGTCTCCTCATCTAGAAACCCATGACTTTGCCTCTTTGTCCAACACCTCTTATCCTTTAAAATTCTGTGCAGACACAGCTCTGTCCCGCTGTGGGCAGAGTTCTTTACCCGTGCACCCATGGGCAGGAGAGCACTAGGTTGCTATTTTACTTAGCCCAGAACCAACTGCGCCCCCTAGTGTGCCTCACGAACCAAGAAGGTGAGCTCCTCACCAAAATTAAAAAAAGTGATTTGCTAGGCATACTGGAGTATGTCTGCGATCCCAGGACCTCAGGAGGCAGGACCTGCGGATCGTGAGTCAGAGTCCAGTCTGGGCTTAAAAAAAAAAAAAAAAAAAAAAAAAGCGTAGACGTTAGAGGCCTTTGCTCAGCCGTTTCATTATACCTTATTACCCCCCTCTGACCACCTCAGATGCTACATAAACCAGAATTGCATGTGATGGACATTTCTTGAAATGATGTCTGGAAACTTAAAGCCAGCTTGTGGGAGGGAATTCTTTCTGTGGAAAGCTACAACTGAGGTGACCGGAATTCCACTATCTATGAGGCTTACAGTGGAGAGCTGAGGCAAAGGTAGAAAGGAGGAAAGGGAGACTTATTTCTCTACAGTTAAAAGAAGAGGAAGTGGAAGAAGAAGGAGAAGGGGAGGGAGAAAGGGGGAGAGGGGAAGAAGGGAATGGGAAGGGGAGGGGAAGAGGAGGAGGAGGAGAAGTTAACCAATGTTGTAAACATTGCCAGGGTTAGTTATGGCTGAAGGCCTCGATGCCTGAGTGTGCAGTGAAGTAGACTAGTAGGCTCCACAGAGTAAACGACAGGACACAAGAGGAGGCCACCACACAGGACACCTGGAACCAGGATGCTGAGTGCATAGGATAATGGCCTATGCAGTTGCTATTGATTGACATAATTATTGCAACTGCTCTGTGGGTCTTCAGTAACTTGAAATGACTTGAATGCCCTTGTAACAGATAAGGCCTTAGCAGCGGTACAGACGTCACAGAGCTCATAAGTCACAGAGCTGGAAGTAGTGGAGGAAATCCAGGACTACGAACAGAGATGCCCAAGCCCCTTGGGTAATAATTGATATGCTTTGTAAAAACATATGATGTTATAATATCGTGATATGGTATGGTAGGAGGGGGTGCCTTAGTGCTTAGGCATCGCCCCCTGAGGTACCAGCTAGTCTAGTATAAAATGAAGTTTATTTGGGGGCATTGGGAGAGATGAGAAGGAAGTGGAGAAAGAGTGGGGACAGAGAAGGACACACACACACACACACACACACACACACACACACACACACACAGAGTCCAAACAGCCATTTTATAGCAAGCCAGAGTAGTACCTGGCTGTTGCTAGGTAGCTGCCAGGCAGAGCCTAGAAGAAATGCTAATAGACCAGTAGGCTCACATCTTCCTGCACACCTTAAGTCATCATAGGTTACTCACCAAAAGCAAGCAAGACCCACCATGTGGAATCTGTGTGAGTCTCTGTCACACTCTGCTGCATAGGGAAGTTAGCAGCAAGGGTCTGGCTTTGGGGATCACACATTCAATTTATTTCCCAAATATTTTTGACCCTCGACTGGCCAAATGTACAACTGTGGAACCCACCGCCAGGAACCATCGCTGAAGACTGCTAAGAGGAGGTAGAGGCGCATTCCCCATGCATACGCACAGAAGCTCATTCGTCTGGGTGCCAATCAACCCGGCATCATTAATCCACAAAGTATGCGTGTCCATTTCAAAACACCACTCTGTTCACAGATGAATACAGTGTTCTGCTCGCCTATTAAAATAGGATGAGGTTGAGCACTGGAGCACAAATGAGATTAAGGCACAAGGAGATCAGACCCCTTGCCAAAGGACACAGAGCTGGCAGGTGGCCAGATCACAGCTTCACCTTAGTCTTTGCAAGAGCCTTGAGGCTGTCTTGGTTCCCTCCCTGCAGAACTGTTCTTCCTGGGCGAACCACTTCTATCCATCTTTCCTGTCCCCATGCCTCTAGAATGGTCCCTTTGAGCACTCCGAGGAGTACAGACCCTCCTTAGACTAAAGGTGATCTGGAAGGAGAACACCCTCCACATTCCACGGCTCCCTGGGCTCTGGCGACTGCTGCCTGGTTCCGTTCACACGCTTAGTTCTCCTGGTTTTACTCCTGCATTTTCTCCTCTGGTTATCCAGGTACCTCTGAGGCTTTCACCAACGACTTCCTCGGCCTTCTAGTTACTGGGCCATTTTGACAGAGGAAAGGATGCAAAATAGAAAGACAATGCCAGAGACTCAAACCAAGGGAGAGCCATCCCTTAAGGATCCAGGAACTGCATACAGTTGCAGGGTAGAAGCTGCTGGGACGGCCGGGAGAATTTGAGAAGAAGTTAACTGAAATCTTCAAACATGAATAGAAGTTTGTCAGTGGTAACTAAAAATCTGCTTTCTTTGAAAGTTATTTGGCTCTATTGTATGGACAAAAAAAAAAAAATTGTCCGGGCATTTTAATGCCAGCCAGGAGATGACAGACACAGTGGCCGAGACTGACCTTGCTTTGGAATACCTTCTTAGGAACCTTGAGTTTCCATGGACTCTACAAACTTTGTTTCAATGTAACATCTTTTCAAAGCAATTAGAAACACTTTACCCAGAGGCTGGCATCCAATTTTCCTCCCTGAACCCGTATATATTTTTTAAAGGAGACTTAATTAGATCTAAAATAAGACCTAATTATAAATAGCCTGCTTTAAAAAAAAAAAAAAAAGAATCAATAAACTCTCCTTAATCCCTGCCTCCAGTGGGGACAAAAAAGAGACGCCCTCCCTGTCTTCCCAAAAAAGTCAGTATTTACACAAAGGTTTGCGGTGCCAGACTGAGAGCACCGAGATGCCCTGGGCTCCATGCAGCTGCCCGCGCGCTCCGAGCCTAGCATGACTTATTTGGCGCTAGCTAATCTAGGCTCCAGGCTTGCTTACATTTTTTGGGTTCCCCTTTCGCCTGGAATGCATCTCTATGTTCTCATTAGAGCTGTCGGCCCAGCCGGGGCCTGAGCTCTTTTGTTGCTGTTACTTTCTGTACTGCCATTCGTAATCTTGACTGCCCGAAGCACAAAGCCAGGCGCTGGTGTGTTCCTTGTCAACCTGACACTTTCCCTTCCTGGGCCAGGCCACAAAGAGGTTGAGACTCCGCCCTCTCTCTCCGTCCTGTCCTCAGTTGCAGCCTTTCTTATGGTATTTATAGGATGATGATGATGATGACGACAATGGCGATGATGACAATGACGATGGTAGTGATGATGATAGTTCTGAGCATAGGAAAGATGGCGAAGCTTTCTACCTGAACCATTGTGTCTTGGAGACCCCAGTATGCCCGGCGGTCGGCTGATAATCTGCCACTTGCTCCGTGAGCCACTCCCATGGCCACTGTGGTTCCTATTCCCCAGGGATGAGTCTCTCCAGAAAATGACAATGTGTTTCCTCTTAAAAGTCATCATTTTAAAAATAGTTTCCTAACTATAAAATATTTTTGTTTGGCATAGAAATCTACAGTCATCAGAAAACACCCCTAATTCTCCAGAGGCAAGCACTGTTGGATGGTGCGATTCTCATTTAAGGGTGTATTTCGTTGTGTTTCATTCATTATAGAAGTAAAGAACCTTTGATATGAGAAGAAAAACTTCTATGGGGTAATTTTTACCCTTAAGCTTAAAAGTTCCGGTTTAATTAAGGAGAGCGTCAGGCAAACATAAACTGAGGCACAGTCTACAAAATGTCTAACCAGTATTCATCAAAACCACCGAGGTCGTGATAACCAAGGGAAAGCTCTGGGAGGGGGTGGCACATACCTTTCATTTCAGCCCGTGGCACAGGCAGAAATCTCTCTGTGATTTCAAGGCCAGCCTGGTCTACAGAGCAAGTTCCAGGACAGCCAGGGCTTCACGGAGAAACCCTGTCTTGGAAAAAAGCAAAAACAACAAAACAAAAGACCCAAGGGACGTCTGGGAAAATGCCCAGGGGAGCTTAGAGGATGTGCCCCTAAGCAAGCAGGGTAGCCCTAAAGGCCAAATCCTAGACTGGAAACCAGTAGATGGTGCTTTGGAAATCCCCATAAGAAGCAGGCAACACTCAGGAAACAAAGGCAGGACCACAAATCCCAGGCCAGCCTGGGTTACACTCTGAGACCCAGTCTCAGAAAAGGAAAGGGGCTTGGGATATATTTGCCCTGGGTTCTATGCCCGGCACTATAAAAAATAATGTAAGTTTAACCAGTACATAACATTTCCAATTCCACCGTGAACGTGCTCCCATAGTTCAAGCCATTACTGGCTCTTTGGTTGTTCTAAACACAGAATTTAGCATTCGTACAAACGGAATATTGGGTTTGAGAACTCTCTAAGTCTTTGCAGCTTTTCAGTACACCTAAAACTATCAGATTTTTGAAAGTGTATTTCCTAAAAGCATGCCATGGGGAGAGGGGATATGTAGGTAATCTAGAAGCATGTAGAACTGGAGGCAACCGGAAGCAACCAGCTTTCTGTTTCCCTCTCCCCAGGGCACTGGCACAGTCTTGGGACTATTTCTTCTTATTGCATGTTTGAGTTCATGTTGCAAACACAATTTTTTGTCTTTGCTTTTTGTTTGTTTGTTTGTTTAATGCTACAACATAAGCCTTCTCTGGCGCTCTGAAAAATTCTTCCTGAAGCCCACTTTAGAGGTCCCACAGTGTTCATTGCGCTGTTCTCTAGCCAAAAATATTTTGTGAGCCAAGCCCGTGTTTCTGAGAGTTTCGTTCTAACCATCTACACTTTAGAATGCTACCTTCTGCACAGAGCCATTCTTTTCCCCCTCCAGGCATCAGGGAAATCAACAGAATCTTCATCTTTGATCTCCTTGGGTCTTCCCAAATTCGTTTCATCAAATTTATTTCACAAGAGTTTGGGTTTAAAAGATGTTCTTCTTCGTGCCTCATGAGAAAGACATTTATCACCCAGTAGGCCTAATCTCGATACTGACATCACTGATGGCTAAAACCAGGACTGTGTGCATCAACTGATGTAGGTGGAGTTGTGGGTTCTACAAACTTGTCCTCCTGGAGCCTCATCCCCATGCATGGTCCTTAGTCTAACATGACCTTATTCCAAAATGAGGTCTCTGTGGATGTAATCTGGAAAGTACATTAGGGTGGGCCCTAAATCCAGGGACCAATAGCCTTACCCCATGTTCGTTTGTTTGCTGTTCTGCACTGTCGCTCAAAGGCACACGTGTGGTAAAGGTGTAGTCCTTGTCTTGATTCTCTTGGGATGGGTTTAAAAGGTGGGACTTTACGGGGGGAAAAAGGCAGTTTAGTCATTAGGGTCATGGTTTTGAAGGAAACAGTGAGACTTTGTCCCTTCCTTGAGTCCTAGCCATACGGCACATGATTTTGCCCAACTACAAATCCAAGTCGTGAAGGACTTATTTAGCGTACACACACACACACACACACACACACACACACACACACACTCACACACACAGAGGACCAATCAGCCATGGACACAATCCTTCCGAACCACGGCTCAAAATAACCTCCGCCCCTTTGTAAGTTGTTTACCATGGGTTGTTTTGTTCTGTTGTTGCTTTGTTTACAATCACGGAAAGCTAGCTCACACCAGATGAAGTCACAGAGATACACAGAGAATTCAGTGTGACAGCAGAAGGAGAGACTAGAACGATAATCTATAGGTCACAGGACACCAGGGATCACCAACCTCCCCCAAGGACAGGACAGAGCAGGGATCAGACTCCCGCTCTGAACCCTACAAAGGAACCAACCTGCCAACATTTTCTACATCCAGACTCCAGAACCGCGAGCTAGTAAGTTTTGGTTGTTTTAAGCCACCAGCTTGGGTTGTTTTATTATAACAGCCCTAGGAAATTAAACGCAATGGACCGTGGCCTCAGATGACTCCTGTTCAGACTGAGCTCATGGGAAACGAAAAGAGAGAAAGGGAGAAAGCTGTGGTTCTGCCCGTCAAGGTCAGCAACAAGGGATTCACAGAGTCGTTGTGGATGGATCGCTCAGCAAGGGGCGGGGCCAAACACAGGTGTCCGATGTCAGTTTCCTGCTTGGCTCTCCTCCTGAAGGCCATTTCCTCTGGTTGGAGAGAGGGCCACAGTGAAGACTTCCTTCCCTGTCTTCCCGGCCCGTGCTATTTCTAGAAGTGCTGAGTTATCTTTCTCCAGGATAAGCCTTTAGCACACAACATCTCTGGTTTGAGAAGACACTGGTTTCAAAACTTTGGCTATGGCATGATAAATAACTTTCTCACTGGGGCTGGAGAGATGGCGCAGAGGTTAAGAGTACTGACTGCTCTTCCAGATGGACCCTAGTTCAATTCCCAGCACCCACGTGGCCGCTTACAACCATGTGTAACTCCAAGATCTGACAACTTCACACAGACATACGTGCAGGCAAAGACATAGCAATGTGCATAAAATAGAAATAAATAAATTATTAAAAAAAATAACCTCACCACTCTCCTCACTTTAAGTCATTTGTAATTAATTTTCTTTGGAAATACACACATGCCTAAGTTTAACAATGGCTGCTGTATATATTTTCCAATTTTTCTAAACTGAGCAAGTATTTCTTTTTTTTTTTTTTTTTTTTTTTTTGGTTCTTTTTTTCGGAGCTGGGGACTGAACCCAGGGCCTTGCGCTTCCTAGGTAAGCGCTCTACCACTGAGCTAAATCCCCAGCCCACAAGTATTTCTTTTACAGCAAAAACATTGTTATGAAATCTCCTCTAAAGGAGGGTCACATATAAACACACACACACACACACACACACACACAAACACACACATACACACGCACACGTGACTGGGTAGACAGATTCCTCTCAGAAGAGAGGTGTGTGGCTGGTGAAGAGAATACAATATTAGAAATAACTCTTGAGTGCTGGAGAGATGGCCCAGCAGTTAAGAGCACTGACTGCTCTTCCAGAGGTCCTGAGTTCAATTCCCAGCAACCACATGGTGGCTCACAACCATCTGTAATGGGATCCGATGCCCTCTTCTGGTGCATCTGAAGACAACTACAGTGTACTCATGCAGTGTGCTCATGTGCATAAAATAAATAAATAAATCTTAAAAAAAGAATAAAAAGCTTTTAAAGGGTATCTTTCATCTCAACACCCAGGGAGCAGAGGCAGGAGACTCTCTGTGAGTTTTAGGCAACCCTGTTCTATATAGATGAGTCAGGGCTACATAATGAGATGTGTCTCAAAAGAAGGAGAGGAGGAAGAGGGGGAGAGGGAGGAGAAAGAGGAGGAGGAGAGGGAGGAGGAGGGGGAGGGGGAGGAGGGAGAGGGGAAGGAGGAAAGGGGAGGAGGAGGAGGAGGAGGAGGAGGAGGAGGAGGAGGAGGAGGGGGAAAGAAAGAAAACAGGAGAGAAACTTAGTGGTGCACATCTTTAACCCCAGCACTCAGAAGGCAGAGGCGAGAGATCTCTGAATTTCTGAGCTTCTCTGGGAAGGGAACTCAGGAGTGGGTTCGTAGGAGGATTCTGACTTGAGCCACCTCAGGAAGCTACATGTGAAGCATCTGTGAGTTTGAGGCCAGGCTGGTCTACGTAGTGAGTTCCAGGACAGCCAGAGCTACATAGCGAGACACTGTCTTGAAAAAAAGGAAAAAAGGAGGGGGGAGAGGGAGAGGGAGAGGGAGAGGGAGAGGGAGAGGGAGAGGGAGAGGGAGAGGGAGAGGGAGAGGGAGAGGGAGAGGGAGGAGAGGGAGAGGGAGAGGGGCAAAGGGAAAGAATATAACTTTCTGGAGACCTCTCAGGTCCAAGGCACCATTTTTTTTTTTAAAGGGGCTGTTCACCTAGGATCTCAAGATGAACTCGTCAGGGCTTTAGTCCCTTTGCAGTATAGAGGGTGGAGTCTTAAAAGAGTTTTGTAGTGAGAATTTTGGTCTCTTTGGTTTTTTCTTTTTTTTTTTTTTTTTCTTTTTTTTTTTTTCGGGGCTGGGGATCAAACCCTCCTGGCAAGCGCTCTACCACTGGCCAAATCCCTAACCCCGGTCTCTTTGAAAGACACAGAAATATTAGGACGGGAATATGTCTTCGTTTTAACCCCAGGTGTTGGATACGAGGCTGCTTCAGATTGACCACAGCAGCTGACTGTGATTTGCTTTGTCCTCTAGCAGAGGCGTGATTTTTGCCAGCTGCAGATACTTTTTGCTATTGTGGGATGTTTAGAATGCTGGGACTCCTCAGAGGGTATATAACTGCTAGAGCCCCGAGTGGTGGGTTGCTGGTTGGCTGCAGTTTGTTAAGTAATTGTAAGCAAAGAAGAAATTAGATATCCTGCCCTCAAGAAGATCAAACCTGTCCGGAGGAACTCAACACCCTTAATCAGCAGGAAGTCGTATAACAACAACATCACCCCATTTCCCCTTATCCTTTTTTTTCTCTCATTTAGCATTAGGAGGTTGAAAGGCTGGAAAAAGGGTGGCAAGGGTGGAAGAAAGAAGAATCCACAAAGTAGCAGAAAGTTTGGCTACAGAGTTTAATGACTTTTGTTACAACTCTGGAGTCTGGAGAGCAAGAGGAACCATCTCTCAGACGTCCCTTGGACTTAAATGGGAAGGCTGTGAGCAGTTTAGCATCTGTTGTTCTCCATAAAAAAATGCAGACCACGCCTTCGGAGTGGGACCTTCAGTTTCTGCTCAAGATCCCAACAGGGCCTCTCTGCGCCATTTCTCTAATAATTTAACCTCAGGACTGACGGTCTCAAGCAACAGTCTGCATGTAATCTGAGCTTCTCTGGGTAGGGAACTCATGGGTGAGTTGGCAAGATGAATCTGACTTGAGCCTTCTCAGTCAGGAGGCTCAGTGTGAAGCATGAGGACCTGCAGGACCTGCTTCCAAAGTGGCTCCTTCACGTGGCTGGCAGCTGGTGTTAGTTGGGGATAGAAAGGCGTCTCCACAGTGCTGGCTTCGTCCAAAACAACTGACCCACGAACAAGCATGATGGTTGACTTAATGTCATTACTTGTTGGTCATCCTTGGATGATGACCGGGCAACAGATCCTGGGGCTGGAAGTATTTAAAACCCTAGTACCAACTTTCTGAATCCAGAAGGCGAAGCATTCATATGCCTGGCTGCATAGAGACCCATTAAAAATGAACCAAGAGGGGTTGGGGATTTAGCTCAGTGGTAGAGCGCTTGCCTAGGAAGCGCAAGGCCCTGGGTTCGGTCCCCAGCTCCGAAAAAAAGAACCAAAAAAAAAAAAAAAAAAGAACCAAGAGGTCAGAAAACCCTGACAAGCACCATGACCAAAAATCAAGTTGGGGGTGGCTAGAGAGATGGCTCAGTTCTTCCAGAGATCCTGAGTTCAATTCCCAGCAACCACGTGGTGGCTCACAACCATCTGTAATGGGATCCGATGCCCTCTTCTGGTGTGTCTGAAGACAGCAACGGTGTACTCATACACATAAAATAAATCTTTTTAAAAAATCAAGTTGGGAAGGAAAGGGTTTATTTAGCTTACACTTCCGTATTGTAGTCCATCATTAAAGGAAATCAGAACAGGAACTCAAATGAGACAGAAACCTGGAGACAAGAGCTGATGCAGAGGCCATGAAGGAGTGCTGCTTACTGACTTGCTCAGCCTGCTTTCTTATAGAAGACAGAGTCACGAGCCCAGGGATGGCACCACCCACAAAAGGCTGAGCTGGCCGCTGTCGGTCACTACTGAAGAAAATGCCCCACAGGCTGGCTTACAGTCCCATCTTATGGAGGCGTTTTCTGAACTGAGGTTTCCTCCTCTCGGGCAACTTTAGCTTGTGTCAAGTTTATGTAAGACTATGCAGCACATATGCCTGTTCTACCTCTGTCTCTGTCTGTGCCTGTGCCCAGGACCTCAAAGGGTGGGAAGACAGTGTCTTCCTTGAAACAGGAGTTGAAGTCACTCTGTAGGTGCTAGGGATTAAACCGCAGTCCTTTGAAAGTGCGGTAAATGTTCTTAACCACTGAGCCATCTCTCCAGCCACTCTGAGAGTTACCAGGCTGGTTTTTAGAAGCATTTCTTTCTTTCTTTCTTTCTTTCTTTCTTTCTTTCTTTCTTTCTTTCTTTCTTCCTTCCTTCCTTCCTTCCTTCCTTCCTTCCTTCCTTTCCAAAACTGAAGAAGAGCCCAGCCAGCCATAGGATCCCCTCTAATCTGGGAACATTCTGATCTTCATGATGCTTTGAGAGAATCTGTGAATGAAAGTTTTTTTTTTAATTTATTTTTCAGTTTTTATTTTTTCTTAATCAAATAACTCAACAATGCCATCATGATTAACTCCACTGATAGAAATGAGGAGAGGTGGGGAGCTATGGAAATAGATAAGGAAATGACAAGAGGAGAGGAAGGACGGGAGAGGCATCTTATAGGCTTGTCGTGATCAAAGGACAGAAACACATCTGATAAAAAAGGAGAATCTGGACCCGGAGCTTCAACCAACCTTCTAGAGCAAAACCAGATCATGAGCCTCCCCTCCCCCATCAGAGGATGACTGCCACAGCACCACCACGGTGGCCAGCCCAGAGCACTTCTCTTTCCTTGTTAGTCCCCGTTGTGTCTGTCGTTGTTGGTTTTTGGTGCTTCCCCAGTGTGGCTTCAAGTTTTTAACAGCTGCTTCCTTGGTCTCTAAAGAGCGAAGACATTTTTGGCTAAACAGTTTGACAGAGTCAAGCTGCAGCATTCCAAATGGCCAGCAGGGGTCAACCAACTAACATGATATTTTTTTCTCCTCTATTAAAAAAAAAAAAAAGTTCTATGGAACTTAGGTAGTGGTGGCAACGGAAGTCCTCCTTACCTGCGCTCCACGGCTGTTCAGAGTTGTCCCAACTCAATCCTTCTTCCTTCCTTTCATCTTTCCGTTCCTCCTTCTTTCCGTCTTTTCTTTCTTTCTTTCTTTTTTTTAAAATTTGCAATGCTGGGATCAAACCAAGGGCCTGCTTCCTACATGCCAAGACTACAACATATCCCACTGCTCACTTTTTACAGCCTCCCTCCCTCCCTTTCTCCCTTCCTGCCCAGCACCATTGAATTGTCAAAGGTTCATTGAACACTTCTCCTTTATAAGATGCTCTGTTTGGGGTATGGAGACAAAATCGGAACAGTGTTTTTCACCCCTGCTCTGAGAACTGTGTTCTGCTTGTCCTCCAGAAGGCTAGATGGCTAGAGTAACGCATTGGTAACATGGCTATGACTCCAACTATTGGCTTAAAGAAGATACAACCGGTTTATTTCTCAAACAAGAGAGCAGAGAAGAGTGGTCCAGGCTGCTGGCACTGTTGAGCTCCTTTGGGTCATTTAGGGACGTGGCTCCTTCCCATCTTTTGTTGCATCATAGTTCCTAGGATGTTGTTCTTGGCTGCGCAGTCAAAGCTAGGTCATGACCACCTTATGTTCGGTCCAGAAGAGGGGGAAGAGAAAAAGCAGACAGCAAACTGTTTCCTTTTAAGCAATGAGCATAGATGTTGCACTCGTCTCTTATATCCACAATCTAGAGCAGGGGACTTAGTCATATGTTTTGTCCTTAGCCACAAGGAAGTCTGGGAAATGTAGTCATTTGTTAGGTTGTGATAGGCCTAAGGTATTGTTAAAAGGGAACAGTTAGTAATCTTATCAGAAACACCTCTCTCTCTCTCTCTCTCTCTCTCTCTCTCTCTCTCTCTGACACACACACACACACACAAACAAACCCTTCATATCTTCTGATACGGCTACCAATTGTAACTTCCCACCATCACCGTTTAGAATATCCTTCAGAAGTTTCCCGTGCACGCCGCTTTGCTACTGAGATACAATGATACTACCGCCCCTCAAGGGTGACAAGTATCACCATGACAATTAAGGTGATTAATTCCCAGTAAAATGAAACTCAGACTAGAGATTATTTTCTGTGCATGAGAATGTGACATTTGAGTTGACTCTTTGAAGCATGATTAGAAGCTAGTCAGGTGGAAAAAGAGGAAGAACATTCCAGAGTGTGCACAATCTGTGCAGAGCCCTGTAGTCATGGAGGGTCAAGCGCATTCATTATGGAGCGTGAGTTTGGGTAGGGAGGCAAGCAGGAAATGGAAGAAAATAAGACATCAGACTATGCCAGATCTACATTCCAAACTGCAGAGGTAGATTTTGCCTTGCTGGACAAATGCTGTGGCCTATTTCGCCTTGGTTGGTGTGTGTGTGTGTGTGTGTGTGTGTGTGTGTGTGTGTTTTCTTGTTTGTGTTCTCCCCTCCCCCTCTCTCCTCCCCTCTCTCTCCCCTTCCCCCTCCCTCTCCCTCTCCTTCTCCATCTCTTTCCACTTGCCTGTTAAGGTTCACTTACCCATGAGCGTGCCCATGTAGGCCAGAGATCAAGTGTCTTTATTGTTCTCCACCTGTTCTTTTGAGATTGTCTTTCTCTATACCTGAAGTTCACCTCACGGATTGGTAAGCTCTAAGGAACTAGCCATCTATACCAGTGGTTCTCAACCTATGAGTCGTGACCCCCTGAGGTCACGTATCAGATATTGATTCATAAAGGTAGCAAAATTACAGTTAAGAAGTAGCAGCGAGGGCTGGAGAGATGGCTCAGCGGTTAAGAGCGCCCGACTCGGGGTTGGGGATTTAGCTCAGTGGTAGAGCGCTTGCCTAGGAAGCACAAGGCCCTGGGTTCGGTCCCCAGCTCCGAAAAAAAAGAACCAAAAAAAAAAAAAAAAAAAAAAAAAAAAAGAGCGCCCGACTGCTCTTCCAGAGGTCATGAGTTCAATTCCCAGCAACCACATGGTGGCTCACAACCATCTGTAAAGAGATCTGATGCCCTCTTCTGGTGTATCTGAAGACAGCTACAGTGTACTTATATATAATAAATAAATAAATAAATCTTGAAAAAAAAAAAAAAAAAAAAAAAAAAGAAGTAGCAGCGAAATAGGTATGGTTGGGGATCACCACAACATGAGGAACTGTATCAGAGGGCCGCAGCACTAGGAAAGTTGAGAACCTATACGCTCCTAACACTAATTCCTGCCTTCACTCTTTTGTGGATGCTGGAGATTCAAGTTCAGGTCCTCATGTCGGTGTGGAGGTCAGTTTACTACCCGAGCCATCTTCCCAGGTCCCCATCTTCCCATTCTAAGAGCCAGTCCCTTGTCCCAAGCCTCACTGTCTGTCACTTTAGGGAGAGCTTGTGTGTCTGGCTCTGATGAGTTGCTCTCAACTGGCCAGCATTGCTGAGGCTGACCCAGGAAAGACTCGTGAGCTCAAATGCCCCTTCAGGAATCTGTGAGTGGGAATGAAGCCATCAGTCATTGCTTACCTGAACCACCATGGGCAGTGCAGAAAGCTAAATTGGTCAGGAGTAGGTTGTTTTTTAAACAACCAAAGGCAGTGCAGGTGTGCAGAGGGAACCAGAATGAGTCAGAAAGGCCTCTCTGGATTCCATCCGGGTCTCCAGTTCCAGGATGCAGTTCCTTCCCGAGGCTGAGGCACGTTTTTCCACTTCAATAGTCTTCTTTATCATTCTCTGTGGCTTCAGTACCCACAGCCGATCAGGCCCCGAAAGAGGTTGAAAATATTAAGTGGAACATTCCAGAAACAATTTGCAAATTTTAAACAACACAGGGAGAGGACCGTGGCTCCGTCGAGCACGTGCTTGCTGTGCAAGCATGTGGATCTGAGTTCAGATCCCAGCACCTACATAAAAAAACTGGTGTGGGAAGGGCTGGAGCGACTGCTCGGTAGTTATGAGGAGAGGCTGCGCTTGCAGAGGCCTTTGCTTTCCTGAACTCAACATGGAGCTTCCAAACAGCTATAACTCCATTTCCAGATCTGACACCCTCAGGCATACACGCGGTGCACACACATGCATGCAGGCAAAACACCCCTACACCTACAACAAAAAAATGGACAAATCGTGAAGAAAGGTAGATAGAAAGGCAGGCAGGCAGGCAGGCAGGCAGGCAGGGAGGGAGGGAGGGAGGGGGGAGGGAGGGAAGGAGGGAGGGAGGGAAGGAAGGAAGGAAGGAAGGAAGGAAGGAAGGAAGGAAGGAAGGAAGGAAGGAAGGGAGGGAGGAAGGAAAATCTGGTGTGGTGGCACACTCCTGTAATCCCAGCACTGGTGGGACAGAGAGGCAAGTCCCTGGAATCTTCTGCCCAGTCAGTTTAGCTGATTGATGACACCATGGCGGAGACCACAAAAAACAAAAACAACAACAAAAAAAGTAAAACAAGGCAGAGGAGGTGGAGTGATGGCTCACCAGTTAAGAGCACTGACTGCTCTCCCAGAGGTCCTGAATTCAATTCCCAGCAAGCTCACAACCATCTGTAATGAGATCCAATGCCTTCTTCTGGTGTGTCTGAGGACAGCTACAGTGTGCTCACATATATGAAATAAATAAGTCTTAAAAAAAAACCAAAACAAAACAAAAAAAAAAAAAAAACACGGCAGAAAGTGATAGAGGAAGGCACTTGGTTTCGACTTCAGGCCACTCTTCAAGCTTGCGTCCAGACACTCATGTGCACATGAGTACACCAGCTGCCGCCCATAGAGTAACAATGAATATATATATATATATGTATGTATATATATATATATATATATATATATATATATATATCCTATTTTATTCTTTTTTTTTTTTTTCGTCAAGCGACGCTCAGACAGGTGTAGCCCCGGGAGGAACCCGGGCTATTTTATTCTTAATTAACTTTCAGGTTCACATCCAAGGGGACGTCAGGTTTCACCGTAAGGTTCTCATATGTGTCTCATTTTCCTTCTTCACTATTCCCCTCCCTACACAGGTTCCTCCCGTGCTCCCTCTTCCTGTGCTCCCTCTTCCCATGCTCCCTCTTCCCTTCCTTCCACCTATTCCATGGTTTCCTTCCAATATCCTCATTTCCCCTCTCCCTTAAGACATCCTCCTCCTTTCCTACCATATCCTTTTCAATTTCATAAAACACACACACATACACACACACACACACACACACGTATTTTAACTTAAGAGATGGTGGCACATGCCTATAACTCTAACACTCGGGATGCTGAGGCAGGAGGACAGTCCATTTGAAGGTGGCAGACCGACGAGGCTGTATCTTTGGCCTTGTCTCAAAAGCATAGGCAGACACAATATGATCCTTTGAGATCTGAGAACACGGAGTAAAGATTGAGCCAAGCCAGTGGGTGACCAAGCAAGCCTTGAGGTGAGTGGCTTGAACTTCTCAGAGCCAGAGTCCCATCACTTCAGAGGTCTAGGCCCTGGGTATCACGGGGAGTAAGAACGGCAGGAAGGGGAGCCACAGGAAGGGTGACAAGAATGCTGAAGTTCATTTCTTCATTTTTGCCCTGGTTTGCCTCTAAACATATTTACCCTGCAGACACGACTTCTCTTCTTGTCAGAAGCGGAAGAGTAGAGCTTAAAGAATTTGCAGGAGGGGTTGGGGATTTAGCTCAGTGGTAGAGCGCTTGCCTAGGAAGCGCAAGGCCCTGGGTTCGGTCCCCAGCTCCGGAAAAAAAAGAACCAAAAAAAAAAAAAAAATGAATTTGCAGGAAGTTCAGAGCAACATAGTAACGAACATTCTAGTCTTCCTCTTCCCTGCCCCCTCCCACCAAATTCTGTTATCTTCTGTCTTTTACAACTTCCTCCTGAAAAGGCATGATACAAGAAAAGAGATGAAACTCTAGGGAGAATTCCAACCTACAGTTTTCTTTGTAAAAGATGTGTTTTGTGTGTGTGTGTGTGTGTGTGTGTGTGTGTGTGTGTGTGTGTGTACCTAAATGAGTTCATGTGTACCATATTCCTTCAGGTACCCTCAGAGGCCAGAAAGGAGCACTGGAAACCTGGGAGCTGGAGTTACAGTGAGTTAGCTGCCCAAGGTGGGTGCTGGGAAGAGAACCCAGGTCCTCAGTAAATGCTCTTAACCACTGAACCATGTCTCCAGCCCCCCATATTTTGATTTTGACGGGAAACACAATAGGCTTTACTTGTTTTCTTTTGTTGCTATTTACATGCAGTAGCGATGAGACAGATAGGTCATATGGGGCCTGCTCGCTGTTTCCCATTTAAGACGAGCTCTTCCTGGTCTGGGTCCATATCACCTTGTATATTGTCTGAGGCACAGCAATATTTTCAACTAATATTTTCTTGGATGAATGAATGAACTGTGGTCAAGCAGGCCGATGATGAGGCCAGGGGCCCTGAGGAGAGTCAATAACTAGCGGGCGTGAAGTATGGACAGGATGAGCATGGGTCACATTGTTGGTTGAAGAACAAAGAAGAACTCGTGGAGACAGATGTTCTGGTTACACCAACAGGTCAAACTTTGTGACCTTAGTAATAAAAACTGGAAAGAATTGATTTATGTCTTTAAGTTGTTTGTAGATTTTTTTTTATTCTATCATTAACGTTTATTGATGGGATGGATAAATACAGATTGAGAAACACACTTGACAGCAAGATATCAAACTGATAGCCAGACTGTAAAATGTATACGATATCCTTCTTTGAAATACTTTTGAGTTTTTAAAGTTTTTTTTTTTTTTTTTTTTTTTTTTTTTTTGGTTCTGTTTTTCGGAGCTGGGGACCGAACCCAGGGCCTTGCGCTTCCTAGGCAAGCGCTCTACCACTGAGCTAAATCCCCAACCCCGAGTTTTTAAAGTTTTTTTTGTTTTGTTTTGTTTTTTGTTTGTTTTTTGTTGTTGTTGTTGTTGTTTTTGTTTTTTTACAAAGAGCCTTTATGATAACGGTCACGTCCATCCTAACATCATTCACCAAACAGTCGTAGAGATCCCAGGAGTAGCACCCAAAACTCAGGTGCCCCACGGAGGACAGAGGCAACAGCAGAATAATATGCTGGGCTGTACAAAAAAAAAAAAATCAGGCAAAAAAACAAAAACAAAACCTCACCACACAACTGTACCTGAGTGACATAAACTGGTAAAAGTGTGACTTTGCTTTCCCTGTAGATTTTTAACTTAGAAATGTCTAATTCATTTCAGTCTACTAACCTTGTATTTGCTTGCTTGTGTATTTATTTATTATTAGCGTTGTTAACTTTTCTCCAATGTTATTTTTTTTAATCCATAATGTCAGTGGTCTGCAGTGAGGAGTCAGACCCCACACCACTGTCTTTTAAACTCTAGTTACTTTTTCTTTTAACAATGATTTCAAGAATTTAATTATTTTTTTCTACAATTAAAAGTAACCTGTTCCAAAGGGAATTTGTTGGAGACCATAGCAATTGCCAGGTTTCGTCTCTAAGATAGTCAACTATAGATGATTAAGATGCTAATGATGACAGGAGGAGAAAAATTAAATTTAAATTAACTAGGGGTTGGGGATTTAGCTCAGTGGTAGAGCGCTTGCCTAGCAAGCGCAAGGCCCTGGGTTCGGTCCCAAGCTCCAAAAAAAAAAAAAAAAAAAAAAAAAAAAAAAAAAAAAATTAACTAAAAACTCAGGCAGAAGTACACACCCCGTGTATGACATGTCTAGACAGCTGAGGATGGTAGGCTTTAACGATGCCGACAAAATTTCCTACAAAATGAAAAATGATCCTCCAGCAAAAAGAAAGGTTATTATTATTATTTTTTTTTTGGTTAGGTCTTTCCAAAAACAACACATTTTAAGTGGTGACTTAATATCCATTAAAAGAAGGTGAGAAGTGTGTTTAGCAAGAACCATCAGCTTTTCTTGTTCTTTCAAAGTTACAGGAAACACTACAAAGTTCACGCCATAAGCACTGATTCATAAATGAATATCATAACATCCTTCTTTTCCCCAGTTTCTCAGAGCAGTTCCAACAAGCATTTCCCCCAGTTTCTCAGGCAGCGAAGGCTGCACAAAGTCTCCTGGGCAGTAATGAGAAGCTCCAGGAGCCAGTTTGGTCCCTGATTTGACTTGCCCTCTTGCAGGTAATTGTCCCTGGAGAAGCTGGACAGACAGATAGACCAGCCAGCTGATACAGAGGGGGAGACTGAGTTTCAGGAAGCTGGCACGAGTGTCAGATTCCTTCCAGACTGTGCCTTAGCACCGAAGAATGTGGCACAGTTCCTGGCAAGAGGCTGTGTCAGAAAGGCAGACACTTTCCATCCGGTAGCTGACATGTGGTATGTGTAGTTTAGAAGCAAAGCTTCTATGTGCTTCCCTTCTAAGGCAACTGTGTGTGTGTGTGTGTGTGTGTGTGTGTGTGTGTGTGTGTGTGAGAGAGAGAGAGAGAGAGAGAGAGAGAGAGAGAGAGAGAGACTGTGTGACTGTATGTGCACATGTGCACGTGTGACTGTGTGTGTCCTTGTGTGATTCTGTTCTGTGTGTGTTCCAGACACACACCACTTGCATGCCTGTTGCCTTTAGAAGTCAGAAGAGGCCATCAGATCCTCTGGAACCATGGGATTAGAGACAGTTGAGAATTCCAGGGTGGGTGCTGAGAATCAAACTCAGGTCCTCTGAAAAAGAAGCAAGTGTTCTTAACTGCCGAGCCGTCTCTCCAGCCTCTAATTCTACAACTCAATTTTTTACAACTGAACAAAACATTGGTTTGCATTGGTTTTATAATTCAGTTGTGGGTCATAAAGTCATCATAGTTTTTGTTGTGTTGAGGACCCCTTCCGTGCTGGTTTCCATATTGGCTAGACTAATTAGCATTCTCACCCACAGTCCCACAGTGCTTTCCGACTCTGACTTCAGCATGTAGCCTTCCCATGGATATTATGTGAGAATTCACTGTAACCGTTTAGCTGCAGAGTCCCCAAGGATTGGGGTTACAGTGTTTTTGTCATTGTGGCAGCTCTGTTGCCTAACACAGGGCACTCGGAAACATTTGTTGTATTAGTAAATTAAAAGATAGAGAAGTCTTTGGTTCCCAACGATCATAGCCCCCAGAGGAGGCCGGTCAACAAGTATTTGCAAACCAATACTTGCAATTATTAATTACTTACATTTATTAATTTATTAGCATTACTGTTACATGCTGAGATGCTCTCCCGGGTGAGTTAAGAATCCTGAGGAAGGGGGGACGTTGAGCAGAGAAACAGCGTGACTTTGGGCTCCACGGATCACTCCGCCTGTGAAGAGACTCACCTAACTTAGGTGTCCATGAAGAAACTTCAGTGGATGGATGCCTTTGCATTAGAGTTGAGTCCCGGGGCATTCTAGACCACATAAGCAGCCTTGTTCTTGGATGAGAAGCATTTGCAATGGTCATGAGCCAGCTATCAAAGGAGAATCAAGGGGACGTGCACTGGAGAAGTGGGCAGGGCCAGGTCACAATGACAGGTGCTGTTCTTAGCCACTCCTGGGCCTCACTGGCTTTTTATAGACATCCCCACAGAGCAGGGGAGAAGAGATTCCATTTCCTGTGCTCTTTAACTTGGTCCCCACAGACCATAAGCATTTAGCCATCTTCCTAGTCCCTGGTCACAGAAGTACCTTAAGAACTCGTGGGTCACATCACACCCTGTATGTGGTGGGAGAATTAGGCACTCTCTTGCTGCCAGATCTCCCACCTGTGCAGATGGCTGCTTCCTCTCTCAGAGATGCCTGTCTCGGGCAAGAAGGAGTTGATGGATGCCTCTGTTGTTCCAAAGCAGATGGTCTTCTTTCCAAGACGGTCAACTGTGTCTCACCCATTCGTGTGTCTTTGACTCTTGTGTAAACAGACCCTGGGTGGTCTCACATCCTGTCCTTTTAGCCATGCCTGAACATGTCTGCGTTCCCATGGATACCCTAATTAGACACTCACCCTATCATGCTCACAATCTGTGTAAACACAACTACACCACATGCAGGGACTCATGTACATCCATGGAAGTGTTTGTATACACGGATGGCATTCCTCATCGCACCAAGCTAAAATTATAGGAATGCGGTTTCGAGGCTCTGAGAAGAGTTTCTACTCAAGCTCATGGTCAAATGATTGGGCTTGTGGGAAAGGAACAATGTTACTTCTCCACGTTGCTGTAGACTTGAAGAAAGAGCCCATTTGTGCGTTATTACAGTTACTATAATTTTAGATTAATTGAGGGATGAAGGAATTTTCCATTGAGGCTTTGACCTTCCTCTTGAAAGTCTATTGTCTGACAATATTTCTATCTGCCCCCCCCCTTCTTTTTGCTTGTATGCTTGCTTACTTGCTTGCTTTTGGTTGTTTATGTGTTTGCTTGTTGTAATGTTTCAACCCAGACACTCAAACGTTCAATATATAGGACCCAGGTGAGGTGGCCGTAAAGAGAGTGTGGAGCAATAGAATTCACATCTCCTGGGGTTGGGGATTTAGCTCAGTGGTAGAGCGCTTGCCTAGGAAGCGCAAGGCCCTGGGTTCAGTCCCCAGCTCCGGAAAAAAAAAAAGAAAGAAAAAGAAAAAGAAAAGAAAAAAGAGAGAATTCACATCTCCTCTCCCACTGGAATCCATGTTGGCCCTTCTAGCTCAGAGTCCCTGGCTCCAGTGCCACTGCAGACCTGCAGAAAAAGAGACACTCTTGAGCCTGGCTCAAGATTTAGCTAAAATGAAGGAATCCGGGTCACAGAAACTGCAGGTTTTGGCCAGTTTGTTTCTTAGATGAGTAATGTAAAGCCTGTGGCAGTATTTGGAACGCCAAGGCAGGAGAGTGAGAAACTCAAAGCCATTCTCAGCCACATAAATTCAAGGCTAGACCGGAAGCATAAGACCCTGTCTCAAAAGAAAAAAGAGAAAGAAAGAAAGAAAGAGAGAGAGAGAGAGAGAGAGAAAGAAAGAAAGGAAGAAGAAAGAAAGATTGATTATGGGGAAAGAAGATGGAAATGTAGCTTAGTGGTGAAGTGCTTATCCAGATTTCATCCCCAAAACTACAAAGAAACAAACAAAATAATTTGCTATAAAAGAAATTATATAAATAATTTTATTACTATAGGAGGGCTTGTAATAAAAGGCTGGGAAGCAGCTCAGTCAGTAAAGTGCTTGTCACTTGATCTGCAGATTCCCCATGAAATAAAGCACACATGTGTAATTCCAGCACTGAAAAATCAGAGATCTGGTGGCTCACTGGCGGGCCAGCCTAGCCTACTGGTCAAGTTCTAGTCCACTGAGAAACCAGGAGTTGGAAGCCATCGTCTGCCTTGGCTGGCTTCTGTCCCATCTGGGCTTCATGAGACCCTGCCTCAAAATTAAAGACAAAACAAAGTGGATAAGGCCCCCGAGGAATGACACCAGAAATGGACTTATGGCCTCTGTGTGCATGTACACACACGCAAACACACACAACATACACACACACAGGATGATCTCTTAGGCAAGGGAATCTCTAGCCAAAAGCTATGGAAATCTATTACATCAACATGCTATCAACTGAAACCCTGAGCAGAATGGCAAGCCAGCATAATACCAATTTATTGTGAATCAAAACAAACATCCCTGGAGGCTGGAGAGATGGCTCAGTGGTTAGGAGCACTGACTGCTCTCCCAGAGGTCCTGAGTTCAATTCCCAGCAACCACATGGTGGCTCACAACCATCTGTAGTGGGATCTGATGCCCTCTTCTGCTGTGTCTGAAGACAGCTACAGTGTACTCACATATATAAAATAAATAGATCTTTATTTTAAAAGGTTCTGAAAGAGGGATTGTTTCATGAAGAACAGAGGGAAATCACTTGTTCTTTTTAGCCAGAGAAGACGTGGGTAATTTTAAATGATGAAAATTAAATCGTTCCAGAATTTTTGCAAGACAAAAAAGAAAAGCTGTCCACCATCCTAATTTACCATGTCTTTATTTTTTAATATTCTTTCCCAATGACTTGGTTTTTTTTTTTTTTTTTTTTGGTTCTTTTTTTTCGGAGCTGGGGACCGAACCCAGGGCCTTGCGCTTCCTAGGTAAGCGCTCTACCACTGAGCTAAATCCCCAGCCCCCCAATGACTTGGTTTTAATGCTGCCTTCATTTTGTCAGTGATCTGCTTTGAAATCCCAAGGGGATTCCCAGTACCGACTAATAAACTTCAGATGAAAAGTCAGTCTCCTTTAGAAACCAGTAACTGGGACTGGAGAGATGCCTCAGTGGTTGAGCGCCTGGCTGCTCTACTAGGGGACCCTGGTTCAATCCCCGGCAAGCACACGTCAGCCTACATCTGTCTGTAACTCCTCTTCCAGGGTATCCGACACCCTCACACAGATATACATGCAGGCAAAACTCCAATGTACATAAAAATAAATTATTTTCATAAAAAAAAAAAAGAAAGACAGTTGTCAAGTCCCAAAGAAAGCGGGACAAATGGTTAAGTGTGGAGGCTGTAGTGTCCGTTAGCGTCTCGAAGTGTCTGGTTGGCCTCCAGGCTCACTGGGTACCAGTGGCCCCTCCAGCACTTCTCACCCTGCCCCTATCCCAAACCTCTCCAGCCCAGGGGCTTCCCTTCCCCACCCCATCCCCACCCCAGCTCCCCTTTCCTATATGACCTTACTGTTTTGGCCATGCGCTGTCTTGGTTCTCTCCCTAACCGCCCCCCCTTCCCTCCTCCCTCTTTCTGTCTCGGTTCTTGGCTTTCTCTTGGTCCCCTTTCTTGACTCTCTCTCTTCTTTTTGTCGTTCGCTTTCCCATCTCTCTCTTCTCAGGGCCTGGTTTAGTCTGCTACTCTCTCCCTGCTCTGGACTCTTCCGGATGTCCGGATGTCTCTAGCTGTACTCTCCCTCGTAGCGACAATAAAATCACTCTCTCAGCCATACCTCGGAGCAGTCATGACCTGATTTCAATCATCGACAGTAAGGGCAGTAAGTATTGCCTCTGTAATTCACTAGGCAATCTCTCTCTCTCTCTCTCTCTCTCTCTCTCTCTCTCTCTCTCTCCCCTACAACCCCACCACGGTGTTCTACCTCCCCACAGGCTCAGAAACAATGGATCCAAAGGACTACAGCTTGAAGCCTCTTGACTCAGAAGCCAGAGTACACACATTTTTCCTCCTGTAAGTTGATTTCTTCAAGTCTTTTGCCATAGTAATAAGTAGCTGCTTAACAGAGAGCTATTAACCTATGTTAATATCTTATATTTATGTATCATAAATATATATAAATATATAGAAAATATAATATATTCAATATATTAATATATGGCACTTATAAAATTAATATATATTTAATGTAATATATAAGGTATATATCAACGCTCAGTATTTATATGTACTTGTTTAAAGTATGCGTTAATATTGTAACAACATGGTCAGGCTCTGCTTCCCATCTGACTATTCCCCACTGTGTACAAACCACTTGGGGTTGTGAAAAGCTCTATGCTCCTGGCCTATCATCTAATGCCAAGAAAAGACTCATTTCTGATATTGCTTTTGTTTAAATGATGCTGTATCGTTCTCAGAAAGTTTCACGTAATTTTTATTTAATCCTAAGTTTATGAGTAAAATCATCTCTGGTTGTTAAAAAGCTATTAAAATTGTTTTTTTGTAAAACTAACGTATGACGTTCCTCTGGGTCTATAGTGTCCTCTCCCTCATCACAATTAAAGCAGCACTCTGGAGAAGAAGGTGAACGGGCCAAAGTGAGTGTGGCGCCTAATACAATTCCAGAGACAGAAAATCCTGCCTGCTGTTGAGGTGAAGCGGGACTTGCACAGCTTGGAGGACTTCCTAACGGGAGCGCTCAGCAGGGGACGGGGGCGCGCAGCAGGGGCGGCTCCAGGGGCTTTTAGCTCTCAGCCTCGTGCTGTTTCTGTTATTAAGAGATTCTCACTCTACCCCTGTGGGATTTCTGTATTATTGGCAAGGCTCTATTCTTGGGTTTTTATTGTCCTAGTTTATCGATGCATCCTAAACTTTGCTTAGCTGTAAATCATCCTGGCTCTGACAGCAGCAGCTCAGTCAGAGGAAGCCCGGGCTGTTGAAGTAGTTAGTGGGTGAGCAGCTAGCGTCCCAAGCAATGGATGAAAGGCTAAGAGAAGTCACCGGACAGACGGACAGACGGAAGCTTTTCTGGAAAGCAGAAGGCAAGGCAGGGTCAAACAAAGCCTCAGCTGCTCACCCCTTAAGAGGTCTCAGGCACTGCTGGTCAGTCATTAGCTTGACAGGAGAGAGAAGTCCAGAGGAGTGGAAAAGGTTACCTCCAAGTGTGTTGGTGATGTCATACCCATAGACGATTCAGTTTTGAGGGCTCTGATTTAATCCCCTGTGGACATCTCAATTCCCACAGCTTATCCGGCCATCTCTATGGCAGTCTGACCTTGGTCACCATCACCACACACCTGACAGAGACAGTCAGTCCATCATGGTCGCAAGGCTGTGACAAACACCACGGTGGGCTGAAACCACAGGAAGGGGTTAAGGCAAAACGTAGCTCCCAAAGGATTCACCTTTTTAAAAATTATTTATTTTTATTTTATGTGCATTGGTGTTTTACATGCATGCACGTACCTGTGTGAGGGTGTCAGATCTCCTGAAACTGGAGTTACAGTTGTGAGCTGACATGTGGGTGCTGGGAATTGAACCCAGGTCCTCCAGAAGAGTACTCAGTGCTCTTAACCACTGAGCAGTCTCTCCAGCCAGAGGACTCCCGTTGTGACCCATTTTCTGCCATTGGACTCCACCGTCTACCGTCTCATCACTTCTCCATAGTCCGGTCAGATTTTGACTGGATTGGTGGGTAGAGCTGTTGATTAAGTCAGAGCTCTCAGACCCATCCGTTCGCCATGCCGTAAGGTCACGAGGAATAGAATACTAGCCATGCCAGCAGTCATAGCTCAGGCCACGCTTCCACAGCAGAATAGCACACGCTGGGTAAACACACAAAGAGCTCTCCAGGGCTGGAAGTCTAAGGTGAAGGACTTATCAGGTCAGGCTGCAGCGAGGGTGCAGATGGAGTGAGTGATGTGTCCACACGGCAGGATGAAGGAGGAGGCGAACCTCTGCGCTAATGCTTTGGAAAACTTCTTTATTTAATTAAGAAACGGGGCAGGGGGCTGGAGAAATGGCTCGGTGGTTAAGAGCACTGGAGCACTGTCTGCTCTTCCAAAGGTCCTGAGTTCAATTCCCAGCAACCACATGATGGCTCGGTTGTGTTAGACCTGAGTGTGTATGTCAGAATATAGCTCCTCCGTTCTGGAGGTGCCTGTGTAGCCTCTATATTATTCCCAGAGGAGGATATTAACTGGAAGAGCAACCTCAGTTTCTGGCAATCACAGGTATGCAAATGTCCGGCTAGCCAATTATCAGCCATTGCCCCCTTTCACTTCAGTAACTGGGAGGCTAAACAAGTAAGGTTAGAATGAGTGCGCTTGGGTGTTAGCTAAGAAGATTGGGCTTGGGAGGGGGGAGAGTGGATAAAGATGAGGACCGATATTAGATCAATGTGGAGTCCGGGAAGCTCCCCGTACAGTGAGAGCCCAGTCTATTAAGTCTACAGAAGGGTACAATAAAGGACTAGTAAAGGAAAGAAAACAAGTGACAAAAGAGAAAGAAACACAGCACAAAGGGACATGAGTGAAGAGAACAGAAGAGAGGCCCTGTAATAAAGTGGGTGGAGACTCAGAATCAACGGCCATGAAACCTAACGGAGCAATCTACTAACACCAGCAGACCCACCCGAGACGTACGTACAAGAGGGGACATTAAATAGTGGTACTAAGAGACGAGAACACTTAGGGCAGGAGCCACTGGCACAGCTGCAGCAAGTTGAAAAGAGTTCTCAGATTCTCTGGCCCAGAAAAGCTCTACATCGGTGACTCGCAGCCTTCCTAACGCAGAGACCCTTTAATGCAGTCCCTCGTGTCATGGTGACGCCAACCATAAAATTATTTTGCTACTTCATAACTGTAATTTTGCTACTGTAATGAATCATCATGTAACTATCTGGCATATGGGAGATATGATATACCAAACCTGTGAAAGGGTCGCTCGACCCCCAAATGTTGAGAACCGCTAGTCTACGTAAGGCTCTTGGCTGTCCGCTTTCATTCAGAAGAAGTTGAACTGGAGGCCACCTGAGAAATATTTCTCTGGAGACGATAACTGTTCGTCCCTGCCCTCCCCGACCTCTTGTGATACGCAACGTAAAACAAAACGGCTAATTTTGCTGAAGCTGCCAGTAAGAGGACTTCCTGTGACTCTCTCTGTCTTTGCCTGACAGATGACTAACTATGCCCTCTGCCATGTCCTTCAGGATAATACAATATCCCACACTGTGAACCTTACACTGGGCACTGACGAGCCTTTGTTCAAAAGCCCTTGTGTGTGTGTGTGTGTGTGTGTGTGTGTGTGTGTGTGTCTGTGTGTGTATAATTTATTTAAATCACGATAGAGAAATGTTAAGAAGTGAAAAGCTTTAAGGCTTTTGAATTTTATATTATCCTGGGGGCATTTTATTTATTTTTTTTTTTATGATCATGATTTTCTTAATTATGGGCCTCGTATGTGCGTGCGTGTGTGTGTGTGTGTGTGTGTGTCTTGTGTGCACATGTATGTGTGTGTGTTCACGGATGTGTTCACAGGCTATGGAAGTCAGAAGTTGACCCCAGATGCCTTCTTTTTTTGTTTTCTTTTGTTTTGTTTTATTTTGTTTTGTTTTCAGGTTTATTTAAAATAAGGCATAACGGATTAAACAGCTCCACGTGGTGTTTTGAAATTCATCCCAACCGTAGGCTGAGTGACCTGGAGGTTGGGGAGACTGCCAAAGTCCAGAAGCTTCAGCATTTCCTTGGTGTCAGGATCTACCTCAGTGATCTCCTGATCTAGGGCTGAGCCCTCAGGAACATCATTATCTCTCCTCTCCCTCTCTTCTTCCTGCAGCTTGATGGAGATGCCTCTCACAGGACCTCTCTGAATCCGCTTCATCAGATGCCGGCTATCTTGTTCCGACGGTTTTTGCTGGGGATGATGGCGATCTCCTCATACACGCGCTTGTTGGTGTGGAAGTCATTACCCAGGTGCGTGTAGTACTTCTCGATGATGACCTGGGCTGCCTTCTTCATGGTCTTGGTGCGAATGTGGCCCATGTTGACGGGTCTGAGTAAAAGAGGAAACAGGAAGCACAAGAGAGGCCTATTCCCCAGATGCCTTCTTTTTTTTTTTTTTTTTTTTTTTTTTTTTTTGGTTCTTTTTTTCGGAGCTGGGGACCGAACCCAGGGCCTTGCGCTTCCTAGGTAAGCGCACTACCACTGAGCTAAATCCCCAACCCCCCCAGATGCCTTCTTGATCACTCTATACTTGAAGGCATGACACAGTTCCTCCAACATGGCCACACCTCCTAAGAGTGCTACTCCCTATGCAACGAGCATTCAAGCACATGAATCTATGTGGGCCAAACCACCATACTGCTCTTCTATTACTAAGCTGTTCTTCCCTCAGATTCAAAATAAGCAAGTAAAGGTAAAATTTTCAGGATCTGTATCATCAGTATTTATAGATATTATACTTAATCCCAAATAATGTCTTAAGGATGGGAGCAGACAAAGCACAAAGGTGGAAATACAACTTGACAGGTTCGACCCACCAGGAACCTTGGAAGCAGACGCTGGAGGAAATGCTATATTTACCTTTAAAATAATTAAGTTCCTTTACGGTAATATTTGAAAATAGCCAGTGTTCAATAGAACAAGAACCTTCCAATGTTCCCAGAGTGAATGTAAACTGGAAGTTAAAATCTAAAAGCCTTTAAAATGTCTCATTCTCTTTTATTTTATTTTTTTTAAAGATTTTTATTTATTTTACGTATGTGAGTACACTGTAGGGTGAGTACACTGTAGCTGTCTTCAGACACACCAGAAGAAGGTTTCGGATACCATTACAGATGGTTGTGAGCCACTATGTGGTTGCCGGGAATTGAACTCAGGACCTCTGGAAGAGCAGTCGGAGCTCTTAACCACTGAGCCATCTCTCCAGCCCCCCTCTTTTATTTTTTTTTAACATATTAATTTATTATATATAAGTACACTGTAGCTGTCTTCAGACGCAACCAGAAGAGGGCATCAGATCTCATTACAGATGGTTGTGAGCCACCATGTGGTTGCTGGGATTCGAACTCAGGACCTCTGGAAGAGCAGTCGGTGCTCTTAACCACTGAGCCATCTCTCCAGCAACAATTATTCTCTTTTAACAATTCTCTATTATAATTGGACATAAAGCTTAGATACCCACAGGGTTTTTTTTTTGTTTTTTTGTTTTTTTGGGTTTTTTTTGGAGCTGAGGACCAAACCCAGGGCCTTGCGCTTGCTAGGCAAGCGCTCTACCACTGAACTAAATCCCCAACCCCCCACAAGGGTTTTTATTACATTGTATTTAGTGTGCATGTGTGCGCGTATGCGTGTATTTGCCCATGTGCACACACCTATGTGTTTGCACATGTATGTCCGCACACTCCAGAGCATGCCGGGATTGGAGGACAGCCTGCAGGTGTGGGCTCTCTTCGTTTTCCCTGTGAGTCCCAGAGACTGAGCTCAGACTTACTGGCAGTTGCCTTTATCTGCTGAGCCATTTCTCAAGCCCAGGGCAAGTGCTGCTCGGACGAACATTCTGCTTGGTACCAAGTTATAGGAAGAATGAGAAACCACCTAAGGCCCAGCATGTGAGGTGTGGCTGTACGGTGAGGTCAGTTGTACAGTCTTGAAGGAGGACAATGGCCACACCCAAGTAGCCAACAAGACTCTGGCTGCTTTCTTTAAATCTCAGATAACAAAACAGAGTTCTGGCGTCCAGAGACTTGTTTCTCATCCAACAGTCCGTGTGTTAAGCTACCCCTAATTGATTTAAAAAAGCAAAATAGGGGGCTGGAGAGATGGCTCCGTGGTTAGGAGCACTGACTGCTCTTCCAGAGGTCCTGAGTTCAATTCCCAGCAACCACATGGTGGCTCACAACCATCTGTAATGGGATCTGACGCCCTCTTCTGGTGTGTTTGAAGACAGCGACAGCGTACTCATATACATTAAATAAGTAAATCTTTTTTTAAAAAGTAAAATATGGTAAGAGAACACACACACAATTTATCATACTGCCTAACCATTTTTCTGACCACACCAGTTGATCACAATTATCACAGTAATAAATAATATGTTTTTACTTTAATCTTGAGTGCTGACCCTGTCTGGGAGGCCTTGCTGCTTTGAGGTATCTCATTTATATTCTCTTGGTTTTGCTGGTCCTAGGGATGGAACCCAAACACACCCCCACCAACCCTTGTTTACATTTTACACATTTTGCAAAGCCTGCGCCTGCCTACACTGCTTTCCTTTCAGGCACTGGATCTGCATGTGGGGATCCAGGCACCCGAAGTGGGGACTGTGACCTGGTCCATCTGAACATTAAACAAATCACACCAGTTTCACCTGGCAGACAGCACACACACACACACACACACACACACACACACCAAGTGTAAAGTCAGGAATCAGGGTAGGGCAAGCCTTTGTGTTTTGTGGTTTTGTGGAAAGTATTAGCCCCTTCCCACCCACACCTATGCCCCAGGAGGTGAAGGACCCATGAGTTGTGCCTTTGGGATTGGGGAGTGAAGAGCCCTACTCCCACACCATCTGTGGCTGAGTCCTGTGGATTCGTCCAAGGCTTGCTTGCTCCCTTTCATGCCACATCTGGACAAGGGAGGTTTCTCGGCCCTACTTCTTTGGAAAAACTCTGGAAATCATTCCTATATTGAAGTGGAAACTTCAGGGTTCTTTGGAGAGTCCATTGTGTTGGATGGTGTTTTGCTGGGGCAAGAAGCGTTTCCCTGAAGTGGACACAGGTGAAAAGCTGAGACAGACTCTTGAAGGATCATTTCACTGAGGCAGACACAGGAGAGAGGACGCTCTGCTAAAGCAAGCCCGTGAAAGGATATGTGATGAAGGATTCTTTGCTAACAACAAGCATGTATTGGTCTTTTTTTTTTTTTTTTAAAAAAAAAGTACATTGTGTACTTGAACTCAGTTTATCAGGACTCTACTGACTCGGGCTGATTGGATACACATGCTGAGGCAAGACCTGTGCTGTGCTGTGCTGTGCTGTGCTGAAGCAAAGTACTTGGGAGGCATGTGATGTATGGAGGTATAAATAGGATACCATGGAGTGACAGAGAGACAGAGCTTGGCTTGCTGGTACAGCTAGTTGTGCAATGCTTGTGGGTCTCAGGTCTTTGCTGATCTTCGCTTCCCTGAGAGAGGCACAGTGCAGAACTTCTCCTGGTGTTCCTGCTGGTCCCTCCTGCTGACTCAAGCTGAGGCAGAGGCCTGGCTGTCTCTGCTAGGTAACACCACTGCTACTGATTCCTGTTCACTATCGGGATCCTACCAAACTGGACTGCTGGTGTTTCCGTGAAGTATTTACGCGTAGATTGAGCTGCTGCCGCCTACTGAACTGAACTGCTGATTTCCAGACAACACAGACAGGAGTTGCTCCAAAGAATCTTTCTAAACAAGGCCACATCCCCCATATCCTTTCTTTCCCACTACCTCTGGTGGGTGGTGGGCTACAAGGGATGTTAAAGCATTTAAGAGCTGTCATTGAAAGTAAGGTTTGAAAAAATTAAAGTTACACTGTACTCTCAAGGGTGAGGTGAAGAAAGTTCAAAGCAGTCAGCAAAAAACTGAGTTCTAGAAAAGCTTGCTAAGCCCCAAGTAGGCCATCCTGGAGTCCGAGGCATTTAAAAAATGCATTGTATAGTTTAAAAATTAAATGCCACTAGAGAATAAAATTGTGTTTGTGTGTATGTGTGAGTGTGTCTGTAAGTGGTGTGTATGTGTGTGGTGTTTATATGTGTGTGTGTGTGTGCGTGCGTGTATGGTATATGTGTGTGTGTATCTGTGTGTGTCTTGTATAGTGTATATGTGTATGTGCATGTCTCTGTGGTGTGTGTCTGTGTGTGTTTGTGTGTGTGTGTGTGTCTGTGAGTAGTATATATGTGTTTGTCTGTGTGTGGTGTATGTGTGTATATCTGTGTGTGGTGTATATCTGTGTGTGTGTGTGTGTGTGTTCATCTCTGTGTGGTGTATATGTGTATGTCTTGTATAGTGTATATGTATGTGTGCATGTCTGTGTGTGATGTGTGATGTGTGTGTGTGTGTGGTGTATATGTATGTGTGGTATATATGTGTATGCATGTTCTATTGTGCCTCTAATTCTTTAGGCAATTTGTTGTCTATGTGTGACCCATTTCTTTGTCCACTATTGTGAATGTAAGTGCTTGCATGTGATGTGGCGGACTGAGCCCTCATGTGTCACAGCCTGTAGGAGTCAGAGGTTAACTCTATGGTATCAGTTCTTCCCTTGTACCCTATGAGGGTCTAGCTTTAGACTTATGTTTCTAGGTTTTGAAGGCAAGTGCCTTCCCTGCTGACCCACTCTGCCTTCCTGTTAACTCCTTACTTTTAAGTTATAAAGATCCCTAACTGTCACTCAATCTCTCAGCTTTAAACAATGACTACCTCTCAAGAACGAAAGCCTTTAAACTCCAGACCTTTATTTAAAAAATGATTTTTTAAAAAAGTCAGACCATGGGGCTGGAGAGATGGCCCAGGAGTAAAGAGGACCCAGGTTTGATTCCCAGCACCCACTTGAGAACTCATCTTGTGTAACTCCAATTCCAGGTGCTCTGGTGCCCTCTTCTGGCCTCCGAAGGCATCCGACACGCATGTGACATACAGCCCTACACAAACACCAATGCACATAAAATAATAACAGTAAAAAATTTAAACCTCAGAGCAATGTTTGCACACATACCTAGGCAACTGTGCACATGAGTGGTTTTTATGACGTTATTAGTTGTGACAGAACAGAGTCACAATCTAAGTGCCTGACAGAGGGGATAGATAAATAAGCTATGCCTGCCAAGATGAATATGGTTCAGTAATCATAAGAAGGAATAAATATCCCTCTGTATTGCACAGGAAGAATGGGTGTTATCATGGGGAAGGCAAATGTCAGGACATTGTGTAGTGCAAACCCACACAATCACTCCATTCCCTGGGAACAGAGAAGTGTGTCTACAAAATAAAAATGTTAAGAAGTGTCCAAAAGAAAGTTTGGGACTGGGGTTGGGGATTTAGCTCAGCAGTAGAGCACTTGCCTAGCAAGCGCAAGGCCCTGGGTTCGATCCCCAGCTCCGAAAAAAAGAAAAGAAAAAAAGAAAAAGAAAAGAAAGTTTGGGACTGGAAAGAGAAATCTCCAAATGAACTACTGAGATGATGGTTACTGGGGGGTACTAAGGGAGGTTTAAGATTCTCCAGAAGTAAGGAAATGTTTAAGGAGAATACTTGCATTTGTCACCTAGGAAACAATGATTAACATTTAAGAAGGCTCAGTGGTAAGGAGCCCAGGAACCAGCAACAGTTCAAATTATCTCCTGTATCTCCTGCTCCAGGGAATTGACTAGTCGCTTCTGGGCTCCACAGGCACACACGCACACGCACACACACACACACACACACACACACACACACACACACACACAAACACATGTACATACACACACAAACACATACACACATACACAAACACACACACACAAACACAAACACATGTACATACACACACAAACAAACACAAACACATGTACATACACACACAAACACACACAAATACATGTACATACACACACAAACACAAACACATACACACATACACACACAAACACACACACAAACACAAACACATGTACATACACACACAAACACACACACAAATACTTGTACATACACACACAAACACAAACACATGTACATACACACAAACACACACACATACACACACAAACACATGTACATAGACACACAAACACACACATACACACAAACAAACACAAACACATGCAAATGCACACACAAACACATGCAAATGCACACACAAACACACACATATGCAAATGCACACACAAACACACACATATACACACACAAACACAAACACACACATACACACAAACACATGTAATACACACACAAACACACACATATACACACAAACACATACACACACAAAGACACACATAGACACACATACACACACAAACACACACACACAAACACATACAAACACACACACACTTTTTTTTTATAAGTATTAGGATCTTTTTTAAACATTTATTTATTTATTATGTATACATCATGCAGCTTTCTGCCTGCATGTATGCCTGCAGGCCAGAAGAGGGCACCAGACCTGATTATAGATGGTTGTGAGCCACCATGTGGTTGCTGGGAATTGAACTCAGGACCTCTGGAAGAGCAGACAGTGCTCTTAATCACTGAGCCATCTCTCCAGCCCACACACACACTTTTTAAAAAGAAAAATGAGACAAAAAGTTGCAGCTTTCAGTCCACCCTTGTCTACCATGTATACTTCTGCTCATGAGTGTTTAAATATTTGGGATTTCATAATCAGTACCCTTTATTCAGAGCCAAGGCAAAACCAGCCCCAGAGAGCCCCTGCTTTCTTCCAGGTATTCGGCTGGTGCTGGCTACTCCATTGTAGTAGCTTATGGGTAGATGTCAATCTTCTGGTTTCCACAGGACAGCCACTTCATCGTCCAGGTACCCCGCTCCTCCACAGCCTTTACTTGTACGAATGCTTCGGGTCTATAAACTGATTAAAAGAAAAAAGAAAAAGAAAAAGCCAATTGGTGTTACATCCTCATATGACTACAGGGAGACCCTGACTGGACTAGTATGGGGAGGGAATAAGGAAAAGACAGATAGAAGACAGACAGGCAGGCAGACAGACAGAAGACAGACAAGCTGGGAGCTGGTGGACAGGACTCTCTGCTGGAGACATAACAGTACCTTGGAAGCTTGCCGTGTTTATTATAGGGTTGAACAGAGAGGCAGGGTTATTAAACACAGATAAACAAGGAGGCGGGTTTTGTGGCACACAGCTGGATTAATTAGATGGATCAAGATCAAGTCGATCTTAGACAGTAGAGCCTCTGTAAGGGAACAATCTTCAGACTTTGGCTATCTGGGGACAGAAAGCTATGGTGGGGGGTTGGGGATTTAGCTTGCCTAGCAAGCGCAAGGCCCTGGGTTTGGTCCCCAGCTCCGAAAAAAAAAGAAAAGAAAAAAAAAAAAGCTATGGTGGACATTTTTTGTATACACTATCAACATCCTCACTTGGACCAAATGATGGCTGGGAGTCTCACCTCAGGGCCATGCCAGGTTCTCCATGACCCTGAGGCTCTGAGGTCCTTGACCTGACTGGGCCCATGCCAACGGCACACATGCACTCCGGACTTCACTCGTTCAGGATTTTCTCCGCTCCCTGCAGAGCTAGTGACACACACTTTTAATTAACTCAGCACTTAGGAGGCAGAAGCAGGCAGATCTTTGTGAGTCTGAGGTAGCCTGGTCTATAGTAAATCCCGGGCCAGCCAGGGGTACATAGTAATTCTGGCTCAAAAAAAAGGAGAATAAATAATGTCACTTGAGTCATTTCCCTCCCCCAAGGGCACTTACACAACATTATGAGGAAACACTAGTTGGGGGAGGGCGCAGAGTGGGGGTGTGCTGTTCAGGATCCAAGAAAAAAGTTTCTGAGACCAAATTTCAGATTTCTATAGGAGGAGTTTGGAGACTAGGTTATTTGGGTAGTATCCCTCATCCGCTCCATTCTCTGTGCGCTTTTGGGAGGAATCCACGGGCCACGAAAGGGTTAGAAATCAGCCAACAGGAGCCTTGAAGAGGGAAGACCAGCAGGGAAAGACAGGAACCCAGGGTCTCTGAAGGAAGGCTGGCAGATTGCAACTGCCCAGGCAGTCCCATGGCTTGCTAAATAGAGCTGTTAAGTAAGCCACGGTCCCAGGGGACATTCTCAAGGGTGAAGCCAGACAAAGAAAGAATGTCTGCAGTTTCAGGTCAGAGGTAGCTCAGAGAAAGCACATTCTCTCCTCAGTGGTCGGCGTCCTTGTTTTTGATGTTCCCAGAGAGCGTGCCCGCCTGTGCCCTCCACTCGAGAAAGGCCATCCCTGGGCAGCTTTGATGGAGTGCTTGCATTCCACTCCACTACTTATCAGAGCATTCTGAGCCAAAATGGAGGAGAGTCTCTGCTCACAGCACTCCAGACACCTTGGGGCTTTCTGCCTGGAGTGCTGATCTGAGGAAAAGAGCACTGGGAGAACCTGGGCTGTGTGCCTGTTGAACTCTCTGGTGTCCCCTGCTTTGCTTCCTTGGTTCAGGGGGCAGCCACCGGCCCGTGTCACAGCATCCTCTCATGAACATGCTTCAGTTTGCACCAAAGGAGCTGAGCACAGACTTTGCCGACTGGAAACCATGGCCTCGGTTAAAAAATAACAACAGCGGGGTTGGGGATTTAGCTCAGTGGTAGAGCGCTTGCCTAGCAAGTCGAAGGCCCTGGGTTTGGTCCCCAGCTCTGAAAAAAAGAAAAAAGAAAAAAAAAAAAAGTTAAAAAATAACAACAGGAAGGAAAAAAAAATCTATTGGCCAAAGGACAGAGTGGATTCAGAGAGCAATTATACATCCCAGAAAGGACAACTCTTGCAACGTCAAAATGTTCCCCCGGGCCTTACCCAGAGCTCCTCAGAGGAGAGTTTCGTAAACCAATATTCCCCTCTTATGCTGAACTTTGATTTTGTTAATGAAAGAAAAATGGTAGTTCTCCCAATGCAGGCTGTGGTAGATGCTGCACGCGTACACACACACACACACACAGAACCAGACGTAACACATGGGCTACACAGGGCAGACATAAGTTATGAAGGTAATTTGTTCCCCCTGGAATGTTTAGGCTGCTTTCCACAGCCTCAAATCACCAGGCACTCACTACTGAGTGTTGCTAA
This sequence comes from Rattus norvegicus, assembly GCF_021556685.1. Lineage (NCBI taxonomy): Eukaryota > Metazoa > Chordata > Mammalia > Rodentia > Muridae > Rattus > Rattus norvegicus. The sequence continues at coordinate 66,263,169 of NC_141549.1, forward strand.
GGGTCTCTCTGGCTTTGCCCACATTAATAATGTCCCAGGCAGTGGTGAAAGGGGTCTAGGCTGTGGCTAGCCTACAAGTTTCTCCTTTGATAGTTGACTCCTTTAAGTGTCTATCTGGAAGCAGGATGAGGGTGGCAGCTTCCCTAACCTTTACTGGAAGGAAGGTTTTGCGTGCATTATGCAGGTCCACCGGCCAGTTCTACGGTAGGCCTGTGTGGGCTCTGAGATTCAGAATTTCTCCTTCTTCTGAGTCAGGGTCCCATTCTAAAGCTAGACTGGCTTCAAACTTATGACAGTCTTCCAGCAGCAGCCTCTACGTTAGTGGGGACTCCAGACATACACCGAGGGGCCCTGCAAAATTAGTGGGACTAATTTTGAACCCAAGATCTTGTGCATGCTGGCTACGTACTCTACCACTGAGCTCTACTCCCAGCCTGAGATCCGGTATTTCTAAATAACTCCCAGAGAAGGCTAGTGCTCTTCCAACAGCACTGAGTGCTGAGAACCACGAGGACCTTGTGGAGACAAGCAGGCAACCTGTATCTTACCTCAGAAGTGCCTTCAGTTTCTATGCTTTTAAGCTCTTGTCTTCTTGTGGTCTCCGACTTTTGGCTGCCTTGGTAGACAAGGTCCATACTTTGTGGTATCAGCTCAAGGATTGAATGATACACCACGTACACTGTCCTCCATTGATCCTCACTGAAAGTTTTTCATATCATCACCATCACCATCACCATCTGTGACAGGCACTCTGCTAATTAGCTACTTTATATACATTAAGAATCACTAATGGAGTCCCCAGCTCTGAAAAAAAGAAAAAGAAAAAAAAAAGAATCACTAATGGAGTATATGGCCACCTGTTGTGGTTTGAGTGGGAAGTCTCCCCCATGGGCTTGTGTATTTATTTAAACACTTGCTCTCTGTATTGTTGCAAGCTCTCTCAGACCTGGGGTCCTAGCTGGCAGACATAAGACTGTGAGGGAGGAGCTAGAACAGCAATTCCGAACTAGGGTCAAGACATCTACATTACAATTCATAACAGAAGCAAAATTACAGTTCTGAAATAGCAAGAAAATAATTTTATGGTTGGGGGTCACCACATATGAGGAACTGTACTAAAGGGTCAGAAAAAGGTTGAGAACCACTGGGCTAGAATGTTTTAACACAGCCGGGTTTGAGCCCAGGCTCCTTCTTCCTGGTCCACTCATATGTGAGAAAGGCAGCCTCTTGATCAAACTGGAGTAAATGGAACTGTTCCTACTGCCATGCCTCCTCTGACATGACATACTGTGCAGTCTTGTGATGGTTTGTTTACACTCGGCCCAGGGAGTGGTACTTTTAGAAGGTGTGGCACTGTTGGAATAGGTGAGTTACTGTGGGCATGGGCTTTAAGACCCTCATCCTAGCTGCCTGGAAGCCAGTATTCTACTAGCAGCCTTTAGATGAAGATGTAGAACTCTCAGCTTCTCCTGCACCATGCCTGCCTGGATGCTGCCATGTTCCTGCCTTGATGATAATGGACTGAACCTCTGAACCTGTAAGCCAGCCCTAATTAAATGCTGTTCTTATAAGAGTTGCCTTGGTCATGATGTCTGCTCACAGCAGTAAAACCCTAAGACATATCTCACCATAAATCCTCATGAAGTGGCTTCTGTGGAGTATGTTATCATCAAAATGAGAACAGTCACGAGTGACTCACTGGCCAGAAAGATCACTTGCTGCTCTTGCATAGGTCTAGTTAGGTTCCCTGCACCAACACGGCAGCTCACAATCAGCTGTAACTCCAGTTTCAGATCTGACTCTTCTGGCCTCTGCGGGCATCAGGAAGGCCCATGACACATAGATTAGAAACACATGCATACAAAATAGGTATACGCATAAGATAATAATTTATAAAAATTAAAAAAGAGGCCAAGTGGTAGTGGCACAGGCTTTTAATCCCAGGATTTAAGAGGTAGAAGCAGGCCAATCTCTGAGACCAGCCTGACCTACAGAGAGTTCCAGGACAGCCAAGACCACAGAGAAACCCGGTCTCATCATCATCATCTTCTTCTTCATCATCGCTGCTGCTGCTGCTGCCGCTGCCGCCATCATCATCATCATCATAAATAGGAGGAGGTAACGAATATAACCCTGATCCAGGAATGGACTCCAAAGCCTTCAAGCAACTAAATGACTTGCCAAAAATTCCAGTTAAGAGACAGATGAGGTCATCTGGGCAGCACAGTGGAGCTGGGTAGCAGGGAAGCAGGTGGCCCAGCCCTGAGGTGGTGAGTGAGGAAAAGCTGGGTCTGTCACTTGTCTGTAGTGCAGTAGTGTAGGCCAAGGAGAGATGCTCTCCCCAACTCTGTGAGCCTGGAGGCCTTTGGAAGGCTGCTGAGCCAGCTCTGAGGTCATCATGCACCAAGATGGTGAGAGTGGGAGAGCTGTCCTCACCCATCACCAACTGCAGCACTTGGGAGAACGGACTGTGCACCTTGCCTGGGCAGCACAGTAGAGCTATCCCTGATGGCCTGGGGGCAGGAGAGCTGTCCCTGTCCCTTACCAGCTGCAGCCCAGGGCAGTGCTGGAGTGTTCAACCTGGCTGTGTGGATGCAGGAGAGCCAGTGCACTGACCATCTCAGCTACCACCCAGGTCAAGATCTAGAGCTTTGAGCTGGCCCACCTCAAAATTTACCTCATCTATAAACTGCTGGAGTGCATGAAAGGGCCAATCCTGCAGATGCAAAGCTTCAAGATCTCCATGACCCGGGGCAACAACAGGATATCTGAGAGGAGTCATGGTGAGGATCCAGTATTGATAGCGTAGCAGAAGCCAGGGGCCTCTAACCAGACCAGTGACTCATTGCAATGAGCATTTGCAAGTAAAGATGTGTGGACAAAAGGGAGTATGCATGACATCCTTCAGTTTCCATAATGAAGGGACAGGAGGATGAGTGGGATTGGGGAACATGATGTGAAATTTACAAAGAATCAATAAAAAATTTAAAAAGAGAGATAGATAGGCAGGCAGATGGTGGAGGACTGGAGAGATGGCCCAGTGGTTAAGAACACTTGCTGCTCTTGTAGGGGATCCAGATTCAGTTCTTAGCACTGCTCGTTGTCCCCAAATGTAAAAAAATGTCAAAGGTCAGGTAGCTAGGAGTGCTGGCTTCATCTGTCATCCCAGCACTTGGGAGGCAGAGGCAGGAGGATCTCTGTGAGTATGAGGCCAGCCAGGTCTACATAGTGAGTTCCAGGAAAGCCAGGGTTATGTGAAGAGACCCTGTCTCTAAAACAAAAACCTGGAACTCTTTACCTCTGACCTGAGGCAGAGTCTGACTGAACCTCAGGTTAAGTTGTTGCTAAGGAGAAAACTCAGATTCCATACCAAATATTTGGATTTTCATGTAAGAGAGTGAAGATGCTCATGATGTGGGCTGGAATAGTATTTGCCCGTCAGTTAAGTTTCTTTCATTTCAAGCACACTAGAAGTAACTGAGCAAGCCAGCCAGGAAATAGTTGGGGAGACACTGGTATTAGAATGTCTTCGGCTTGCATGGGGACTCAGACACAAAGCAAGCTCTAAACATCATGCCTTGGAAAGCATGGGGACAGGAAAACAGGGTTCCTCCAGGGACCTCAGGGGCTCTTGGACAGTTTTTGGGGAGCTGCTACTCTCACAGGTCTCAACCCCACTTATGTCTGTCTATGTCTTCATTTCTATGAGAAAAAACCAGCAAAGCTTAAAGTTCAAGAATCTCTACCCTGGGGGCTGGAGAGATGGCTCAGCGGTTAAGAGCACTGACTGCTCGTCCAGAGGTCTTGAGTCCAATTCCCAGCAACCACATGGTGGCTCACAACCATCTGTAATGGGATCCAATGCCCTCTTCTGGTGTGTCTGAAGACAGCTACAGTGTACTCATATAATAAATAAATAAATCTTAAGAAAAAAAAAGAACCATTCTTAAGAATCTCTACCTTGTAAGGACAGTTGCACAAATATGGTCTGTACTAGTTAGCTTTTGTATGCTGTGCCAAAGTACCCAAGGAATACAACTTTCAAGTTGTGGGAAGAGAAATTTGTTTTGGCATTTTGGCTCTTGGTTTCAGAGGTGTCAACCCATTGACACTATTGCTTTAGGGCCTCTGGAGGTGATACCAATAACATGATATGATGGAGGAACAATTCTGGAAGTGTTATGACACCTGGCCTCAAATTATAGAGCAGAGACATGATAACAAAACGGACATGAAGACCAACTAAAACTAAAATCTAGAGGGAAAACCCAAACAGCTAAAGCCATCTATCCTTGACAAAGGTGTCAAAAACTTACACTAAGGGAGAAAAACCTCCTCTTCAACACAGGGTGCTTTGAAAGCTCGATATCCACATTATTCATTTTTATAGCACCAATGCTCATTTGTTTCACTCTTTACTCCATTGTTGAGCTCAACTATTTCACATAGCATCACTTCCTGCCTGAAGTATGTCCTTAAGCATTTCATTTAGGACGTTTTGTAAATGGTGAAGGTAACAATTTCTACTTATCTAGGATGTGTGTATAGAGAATGAATAACAAACCAAAGAAAGGATACTACTGAAGTTCCAGCGTGGTGAAACAATCAATGTATTGGGTTACTCACAGGAAAATGGGTTACTTGAAGGAGCCAGATTACTCAAAGGTAACTGAACAAATGAAAGCCCATCTCCATATAGATAACAACTCACAAAAGCTGGGATGCTGAAGCTCATGGCATAGCCTGGGCCTGGGAGCAGCTGGAGAGATTGGGAGTATGTCTTTCAAGCAGCTCAACTAATCTCAGTCCTTCTTCCAGGCACATCAACCAGTTTGTACTCTTCCAGGAAGATCAGTTTGGAGAGTCTCTCAGCAATGTATACTGCTATATAATCTTGAAGAAGGAAGAGTCTTCTTTGTGTATCTGGTTGGCTCCAGGAACTTTCTGAGACTTGGAAGTTGTTTAGTTCTTGAATCTTAAGGAGCCTCCCGGGGTGCTGGAGAGATGGCTCAGTGGTTAAGAGCACTGACTGCTCTTCCAGAGGTCCTGAGTTCAATTCCCAGCAACCACATGGTGGCTCACAACCATCTGTAAAGAGATCTGATGCCCTCTTCTGGTGTGTCTGAAGACAGCTACAGTGTACTTATATATAATAAATGAATAAATCTTTAAAAAAAAAAAAAGGAGCCTCCCGGGGTTGTGGATTTGGCTCAGTGTTAGAGCGCTTGCCTAGCAAGTGCAAGGCCCTGGGTTCGGTCCCCAGCTCCAAAAAGAAAAAAAGTAAAGAAAAAAAGGAGCCTCCCTTTAGAACTTTCTGACTTTCTCCCTGTAGGGTGGAGTGACAAGTGTTTGTCCCACCTGATCTATTTTACTGGTTTTAGACCTTATTTTGAAAGAGAAGTTCATTCAAGAGGAGACATGGTGGTTTTCCTACTTTTGTTACTGCTGAAGATCTGCTGTCCTTCTGACTACTGCACCACTAAAGGCTGCCATTTTTTTTTCCTCTCTTAACTGGCAAGTCAGAAGAGTTTTGTCTTCATCTTCAGTTTTCCACAATTACTCCATGATGTGTCTAAGTTTTTGGTTTTGTTTTGTTTCATTTTGTTTTTTTTCTGCCAGATGATGGGTTCCCTTATTCTCTTTGTGGGAGTCTGAAAATGCTTGGCCCTGGGAGTGGCACTATTAGAAGGTGTGGCCTTGTTGGAGTGGGTGTGTCACTGTGGGTGTGGGCTTTCACACCCTCATCCTATCTGCCTGGAAGCCAGTCTTCCCCTAGCAGCCTTCAGATGAAGATGTAGAACTCTCAGCTCCTCCTGCACCATGCCTGCCTGGACGCTGCCATGCTCTCACCTTGATGATACTGGACTGAACCTCTAAACTTGTAAGCCAGCCCCAACTAAATGTTGTCCTTATAGGAGTTACCTTGATCATGGTGTCTGTTCATAGCAGTAAAATCCTAAGACACTCTTCTTGGACCAATGTCTAAGTAAGTATTGCTTGTGCCAAATGATTTCTGTTTCTTTTTTTTTTTTTTTTTCTTTTCTTTTTTTCAGAGCTGGGGACCGAACCCAGGGCCTTGCGGTTGCTAGGCAAGCGCTCTACCACTGAGCTAAATCCCCAACCCCTATAGTTCTTTTTTAAACAGTAATGAAAAATGTTTTACAAGTTCTGAGTGCTATGTTAATCTAAGATCTATATGGAATAGTATCAAAAATTCATTACCATTCTTGTCAAAGTTCCAATGACATTCTTCAAGGCACACACATGCACGCACACAACCTAAAATTCACATAAAACCATCCCCCAAGATCCCCCTAAAGCCAAAGTCATGCTTGCAGAAAGAACAATGCGAGAAGTGTGATTCCATGTGGCCTCAAATTATACAACAGAGCCAAAATGACCCAGGGAAAATACAAGGGTGTGACTGATCCTAGGTGTCATTTGATGCAAAGGTTTATTGTAGATATAAGGCAAAGAATAGCCAGAGGCATCCAGAATAGAGTCTGAACTGGGCAGTGGCGAGTGGGCGGGGTGGAAGGTGGGTAGGCAGGGAAGGGAGGGGATAGGGTGTCGGAGATAACTATGAAGAGGAGAGAGAAGGGGAAAGAGGGGGCAAGAGTGGAGCTGACAACCAAAAGACCAAGACTATCAAAGAAGACCAAGAGACTGTGTAACCAAAATGGCTGAGACTCTATAGGAATCAGAAGCTGGGGGAAGGGAAGAGAAGCTCTCGGGCTGGAGAGATTCCAGGACTCTGTGACAAGTGTCAGCAAGGCTGAGAGAGAGCTGTGGCCAGCAACTGCTTCAGAATGTCAAGTAGGGGCCTCAAGTAGTCCTTTTTCCCAGGTGTCTTTGAGACCTAATAATAACAAGGAGGGCACAATATAGTCACAACAACAGACTTGCAAGTCCAATGTGGGGGCCAGACACTGGTGACATACGCCTTTAATCCCAGCATTTGGGAGGCAGAAGCAGGCAGCCTGGTCTACAGAGTGAGTTCCAGGACAGCCAGGGCCACACAGAAAAACCCTGTCTTGAAAAAGCAAAAATATACCAACCAACCAGAGCTCCCAGGGACTAAACCACCACTCAAAGAGTACACATGGACAGACCCATGCCTCCAGCTGCATATGTAGCAGAGGATGGCCTTGCTGGGCCCTGCCAAGGTTGGACCCCCCCAATGTAGGGGAAAGTCAGGGCAGGAAGGAAGGGTGATTGGGAAGGGGGAACACCCTCATAGAAGAAAGGGGAGGGGAGATGGGATAGGGGGCTTATGGATGGGAAACCGGGAATAACATTTGAAATGTAAATACAAAAATCCAATAAAAAAAAGAAAAAGCAAAAATAAAGTAATGAAACCTGGGTTTTCTGGAAGACAAGCCAGTGCTCTTAACCATGGAGGCATGGCTTGTTTCTAGAACCAACCGTAGGAAATAGCTTAAGGCTCATGACCTGTAAAGATTGTGTGTCCCATTTAACCATCACAAAGTCTCACGGAAGAGATTTTAGTAGCCATGCATATTGAAGCATGCTTATAGATTAAAGGTGCTGTGATCTGGAGAGGGGCTTTTCAGTATCCTCCTTGTATATGAAATGACCGGACACTAAGACAATGCCTGTGACACACGACACTCTTATGTGTGCTAAGACCCAAAAGTCAGAGTAATGGACTTGAAAGGTTCTCTCTCTCTCATATTTCAAACAGTGAAGCAGTGCACACTATCAGTAGAAACCCAAGGGTCGACATAAAAGAGACTGATTAATGCTGCTAAGACATCCATGTCTTCTCATTTAGTGGGTTTGTTTTTTTAATATGCTACTATTAAGCCCACTACTTCTCAAGTTAAACACACAGGTAAAAACTGACTGACACAGGAGGCTGGAGCCATGTCTCCGTGGTTAAGAGCACTGGCTAGTCTTCCAGAAAACCCAGGTTTCATTCCCAGCATCCACTTGGTGCCTTACAGCTGCTCATGAGTCCAGTTCTAGGGATCCAATGCCCTCTTCTGGTCTTTATAGGCACCAGCACACACAGAGTACATAGGCACTCAATCACATAAAATAGTTTAAAACAGGGCTGGAGAGATGGCTCAGAGATTAAGAGCACTGTCTGCTCTTCTAGAGGTCCTGAGTTCAATTCCCAGCAACTACATGGTGGCTCACAACCATCTGTAATGAGATCCGATGCCCTCTTCTGGCCTGCAGGCATACATGCAGGCAGAAAGCTGTACGATGTATACATAATAAATAAATATAAAAAGAAAAGAAAAGAAACAAAGAACTTGTTTATAGCAAGGATGGTGGTACAACACCTCTAGTCTCAGCACTCAGGAGGCAGAGGTAGGAGGATCTCTGTGAGTTCGAGGCCAACCTGATGTACAGAGTGAGTTCTAGATCTATCAGTGCTACACAGAGACCCCTTTTTTCTTTTAAAAGGAGGAAGGAAGGAAGGAAGGACGGAAGAAAAGAAGAAAAGAAAAACAAAGACAATCTTTGTTGAGCTGCTCTGTGTCTCCCCTCCCCCCCAGGGAGAGCCCCTTTTGCTCTCTGGAAATTCTCTCTGTTCACTTTGTATTTCATTTACATCTTAGGTTTTCTTCAATTAAACTACAGGAGGAAGCGTGCGAGCTTTGTTTTTCTTCTTTGTGCCTCTTTTTCTTCTTTCTTTTTATTTTTTACCTAGGGTCTCACAATGTAGCTTTGGCAGGCCTGGAGCGCACTGTTTGGACCAGGGTGCCCTTGAACCCACAGATATCTGTCTGCCTTTGCCTTCCTGGTGCTGGGTTAAAATGGGCATCACTACGCCTGGCCAAAGGCTGCGATCCTTGCTCAGGATAATAATGTGAGGAACAAACACAAAGGGGAGATGGTGATTTCAATTTAAGTAGGGCGATAAAATCTTTGGTCAAGGATAATTTGAAGTTTTACGTTGGTTAAGTAGGATCTCTAAAGAGGAGATGAGTATGATTGACCCTCTGTAGCTGTGGGTTCAGGTTCCCCCAGCACAAATCAGGGACCGACTTTGCCACAGTCACGAGTTAGGCATTTTAAAAACTATAGCCCATTAAAGTCAGAGCAAAAGAATTATGCCCTTGTGTGTTGAATGGGGAAACATGGGAAAGAGAAACTATTTTAGGACTAAGTAGGGAGAAACTGTCTCAGACATCCCATAGGGTAAGTACTTCAGGATGTGTCCTGGAGGCTCAAGGGTTTGAAAAGCAAACCACTTGGTTAATCCTTTAAAGAACGTGGTAAGAGTATTGGACCCAAGAGAAGCATTTTTTCCCTACGTTGGCTCATCTTGCATGTTATGTGGAGTGTCTGAAACCTGACACACGCAACGTGAAGTTTCCTAGCGTGTGGCACAACAGGTACCATTGGTTAAAAAGAAAGCACCTTGTGTGCACATGAGAGGTTTTCCTCTGGACCACCTTCCACTCCTCTCTCACACCAACTCTCTGGTTTCATGGGATCAAGGTTATTATTTACTAAACCACTTAGCACAGTGAATTGCCTCTGACCGGCCATTAATAAGAGGCTGGGTTGAGCGCAGAGATTAAGTTCTAGACCTCAACTATAGCAGATGTAGGGTTTTTATCTCCAGCCAGCATCTTCCACCTTTCTCTCAATAGCAGCACCCAGTTTCCATCCTGCATCCCTTCCTCTCACATGTAGTCCAGATATGCTGGGGAAGCCGGACCCACTCCATCCCAGGGGTTCCACAGCCTCCTGTCATCTTCCTACCCACAGTGACTTGGCAAAAGATGTTTTCTAGATCAGTAAAATGCAAGATAAGGTGATATTGCTGGAGATTGCAAAGACACCTTCTCTGTAGGAGCTACCTAGAGGAAAACTCTTTTTCACCTGTGCATGAATGAAAAAGACTAAGTCTGTAAAAGAATTGGGCAGTGGTCTTGTGACCACAGTAAAGGTAGCCTTACAATACAGTGGGTAGTACAGAAGACAAAGAAAAGGTTTTAGTTAGGGTTTCTGTTGCTCCAAGAGACACCATGAGCACAGCAACTCTGATAAAGGAAAACATTTGATCGGTACTGGCTTACAGGTTCAGAGGTTTAGTCCACTATCATTGTGAGAAACAGGCAGACATAGCATTGGAGAAGTGACTAAACTTCTACTTCTGGAACTTCAGGCAACAGGTAGAGAGACACTGTACTTTCAAATAAATTGATTTATTGATTCAACAATTATTTAATAGCTACTGTATCCCAGTTATTAAACAAGGTACACAAAGTAATGCCACTGTTGAGTGTTTTGCCTGCGTGTATGTCTGTGTACTACGTGCATGCCTAGTGTCTGCAGAAGCCAGGAGAGCGCATTGAATCCCCTAGGACTGAGATACGGACAGTTGTAAACCACCATGTGGGTGCTGGGAGCCACACTCAGCTCCTCCAGAAGAGCAGCCAGTGCTTTTAACGCTGAGCCATCTCTCCAGATCCTATCTTTTTTTTTTTTTTTAACTCCCCATTCTTCTGCGTCTACCTCCCAAGTGCTGAAATTGCAGACACAGCTCACTACACCTAGTTTTACATGGTGCTGGGGACTGAACTCAGTACTTTATGCATGCTAGCAGACACAAAGAAGTGAAGCTAATGCAGAACACTATAGGGATACAAAGTACCGAGCGTTAATGCTCACATGACAACACGTGCCTCTCCTTTGTAGCATGTGTCACAATGCAATTGTGATTTTATACTTGTGTGGTTCTTGTTGCTGGGAGTTGAACTCAGGGCTTCATGCATGCTAAGTTTGTATCGACCTACCTACCCTTGGCTCCTTTAAATCTATTTTGTTTGTTTTCCTCACTGGCCTATAAATTCTATGGGTCCATTTTTGTTTAACATGTAGAACTCAGAATGTAGCAGAGTGTCCAGCACACAGCGGCCATTTGACACACATATGTGAAATAATTGGATTTTAAATTGGATCTACATACACCCAATGTATGTAACTCCAATGCCATCAAACAGGCTGCATTGCAAACTAGCCCTACAACTTCCTGGTGGTTGTTGTCAGGTAAGATCTTTAAAGACTCTGAGTTTTCGTTTTCTCCTTTTAAAAGTCACTTTTATTTCCTGTGATGAGGAATGAGATGGAGATGAGAGTCAGAAGCTAAGCCGTTCGAATACACAGCTCAGGCTGAGCTCAGAGCATTTCTCTCTCTGTTCTAACTACACCTGGGCCTAGGCCTGGGAGCTTCTAGCCTCTGTACAATCTACTCCTTCAAGCTGACTGATTCAATCTGGCTTCTCTCAGCTTCTCACTGAATTGCTCTGCTTGGCCTCAAACTAACTTTGGCAATCTGTTCTGATCTTCTGGCTGCTTCTCATTCTCTGGCTTGTTCTGTCTTCACCTGTGTCTAGCTTCTCTCTGAACTTGTCTCTGTAAAATTGTAAAACACACACACACACACACACACACACATACATTTTAAGGAAGGAAAGAAAGAATATGTGAGCCAGGCATGATGAGGTATTTCTTTAATCCCAGCACTCAGAGGCAGAAGCAGGTGGATCTGTGAGTCCAAGGCCAGTCTTGTCTACAAAGAGAGTCTCAGAACAGACAAGGCTACAGAGAAAAGAAAAAAAAAACTGTCTTGAAAAACAAAATAAACAATAACAACAACCCAACGAATATGTGTATATCCTGTCCATAGCACCTTCCCCCACCCGCAGGCTCAACTGAAAGCCAGCTGGCCTACTACTGTCCCTCCAGTCCATATCAGTGAAAGAACTGCCACGCACCAAGCTCCCACACAGCAGAGGCAGCAGCTCACCCACACTGTGGAACCTGCCACCTTCCCCAGCTCTGCAGGAGCCATGGCAAATCTGCACAGCGATCTGGTCTAGGCTCTTTCCGTGAAGCAATGGAGGTTGCCCTTCCATCAGAAAGCTCTGATCAGTGGTTAGCATCAACGCCTCAACTTCTCACCTCACTGTGGCACATCATACTTCATGTTAAACAAACTTTTCTTCTTTGAGTTTATTTCTTTTTTTAAATAGGTAGCTGTCTTAGGTTTCTATTGTGTGACAGAACCACCAAGACCAAAGTGTTTTACTTGGCCTTACAGTTTTAAAGGGCTTTCATTTTTCAAATCCAAGATGGCGGAGTGAAGGCATGGTACAGGTTGTTGCTACAGCAGCTGAAAGATCATATCTCACAAACAGGAGGCAGAGAAGACACACTGGGAATAGCTTGAGTCTTTTGAAACCTGAAAGTCAGCCCCCGGTGACACACCTCCTCCAACAAGGCCGTGTCCTAATCCTTGGTCAACAGTCTCACCAGCTGAAGATGAAATATTCAAACATATAAGCACATGGGGCCATTTTATTCAAACCACCTCGGTAGTTGATAAAATGTACTGTACTTATAGTGTGCAACATAATACTTAGAAATACGTGTATATCAGAATGGCTAAGTTAAGCTAAGTAATGGGGACTTATAAAATCTACTGTCTTAGCAATTTCCAAGTATATACAACACCACAATTATTTACCGTTTTGCAGAAGAGATCTCTTACACTCAATGAAAATAAAATGAAGGAAAAATTAAATATGTGTTAGTCACTAAGAATCCAGTAAATTCTTAGCCTCATAAAATTCGTTAGTTTTGAACCTTCAGGTTTATAGTGTGTCTTAGTTAGGGTTTTACTGCTGTGAAGAGACAACATGACCAAGACAAGTCTTATAAAGGACAACATTTAATTGGGGCTCCCTTGCCGGTTCAGAGGTTCAGTCCATTATCATCAAAGCGGGAACATGGCAGCATCCAGGCAGGCATGGTGCAGGAGGAGCTGAGAGTTCTTCATCTTCATCTGAAGGCTGCTAGGAGAACATTGGCTTCCAGGCAGCTAGGAAGAGGTTCTTAAAGCCCACACCCATAATGACACACTTCCTCCAACAAGGCTGCACCTCCAAATAGTGCCAAGCATCTTCAAACCACCACAGAGTGGAAATACATAGTAAAACAGAACAGTATGCAGGGCGTTTGCCTCACGTTGGGTACTGTAAGCCTGTAGAAGGAACTGGGAAGATTATACCCAAATATAGGTAGTAGGTTATAGATAGGCTATGCACAAATACTACGCCATTTTATTTTATTTTTTTCAAGTATCAATTCTGTTTTATTTGTCAACGGGAAAACTAGACAATCCTCCAGTGCAACAAGGTATTAATTAATTAATTAATCCTCTTCCTCATCATCACCAGCTCCAGCACCACCCTGGCCTTTCTTGGCATTCTTCCTCTTCACTCTGCCTGGGCGGCCACCACCATAAGGAGAACGGAGGGAAAAGTCAATGTGCTTCTGAGAGTCCAGGCGAACAATGAAAGATGGGATGTTCACCACCTGCTTGAGAACCCTGATGTGACGTTGGCGGATGAGCACACGGGCATGGTGAATAGATTTGGCCAGGCCCAGCTTAAAGACCTGGGTCTGCAGCCTTCTCTCCAAGAAATCCTCAATCTTCAGGCCCAGAATGAAATCCAGCTTCATCTTGCCCTCATCCAGCACCCCAATCTGAACAAGTCGGTTCAGCAGAGCGTTGCCTTCAAACAGACACCTAGGATCCTTCTCGTCCAGTGTCAACAGCTTACGAATCTTCGCCAGGGTAAATTTGACCCTCCACACCTCACGTTTGTTCCGGAGTCCATACTCTCCAATCAACTTTAGCTCCTGGTCGAGACGCGATTTCTCGAAGGGTCTCCGTGGGGTCACATAGGTTTTGCGACAAACCCAGCTTCTGGCGACCGGCATGTTGACTAGGCTAGGCCCGCTGCGCCTACGAACTCAGGCCCATGACCACTACACCATTTTAAATGAAGTACTTGAACATCTTTTGATTTTGGTATCCTAACACCAATGCCCCTTGGATACTGAAGGGCAATTGCATTCTAGAAAAAAAAAAAAAAAAGAAGGGAAATCAAACGTACAATGTTGAATTATGTCAGTCAAAGAAGATATAGTTGATCTGTGGGCTGCTGTAAGAAAGTACCACAGAGTAGGTGGTTCAAATGATACTCATGTACGGTGTCACCGAAATCTAAACCAAGGTGGTGGTGGGGATGCTCCAATCAGAGCAAAGGAGAATGATGCCATGTCTCCTCTTATACTCAGGTAGCCTTGGGCTCTCCTTGGATTAGAGATGGCAGCCTTAGCTCCTATGTCTCACAGCCTCTTTCCCTCTGCCTCCATATTCACACTCCCTCCTTGCATTCGTAAGTAGCCCACTCATTGCAAATTACAGTCTCTCTATTGATTTCATTTTAACTTGGTGACATGCAAAGATCCGACTTCCAAACGGGGTCATAAGCACAGATACTAGAGGCCAAACTTAAAGTATCTTTGGAGGTCAGAAGGCTCCTAAGAGCCAGAGGACCAGGGTACATACAAGATAGTATCTTCTAGATTTGACAGAGACGCTGCACCCATAGTTGTCCAAAGAGAACCTACATAATAACAACACCAAGTGACATGTCACCATGGGCAGGACAAATTTCACAAGGTACCATCCTAAGATGAAGAGCTACAGGCAGTCAGTTGCTGCTGAGAGAGAACCTGTTTTTCCAGGGATGAGCTCCCATATAGGCTATCCAATCACAAGTGGTTATCCCTAAGCAAATAGATAGATGCTAGACAGTTACATAGATGGATAGAGATAGATATGCTAGACTGACAGACAGATACATGGATGGATGGATGGATGGATGGATGGATGGATGGATGGATGGAGGACAGATGGACAGATGATGGATGGTTGGGTGGAGGATGGATGAGAGAGAAATGGGTGGATGGATAGATAGATAGATGGATGGATGGATGGATAGGTGGGTAGATGGATAGATAGGTAGGAAGATAGATGATAGATAGATAGATAGAGATTTGAGCAACACTAAACTGACTCAGCTGTATGTGTGTCTGTATGTATAGTTTCATATATATATATATATATATATATACATATATATATATGATACAATAACTAAAGAAAAATGTTCTTAAATTTAAGATGTTGAGGGGGATTCAGGAGGAGTTAGACGGAAGGGGAAAGAAATAATGTAAATACAGTATTGATACATGAAATAGACCCAAAATAAAATTTTAAATGGAAAAAAAATCAGCTTTAATCTATAATAGTTAGTGTTATTATGAACATGGCATTTGAGCAAAAGCCTGAATGTGAAGATTGGCAAGAGCCTTCCAACCAATGAAAGTCTGCACCCCAAAATATGTTGACGAGTTAAAATGGCGTAGGTCGGAGGAGTAATTCGTAGCATCCTAAAGTATGGAAGTATAAGTGTGCAAGAAGCAAAGGAGAAAACGCAGGCGTGACCTGGAGCCTACCTGGCACACCTCTATGTTATTTTAAATTAATTTATTTATTATATATGAGTACACTGTCACTGTCTTCAGACACACCAGAAGAGGGCATCGGATCCCTTTACAGATGGTTGTGAGCCACCATGTGGTTGCTGGGATTTGAACTCAGAACCTCTGGAAGAGCAGTTGGTGCTCTAACCACTGAGCCGTCTCTCCAGCCCCCGGGCACACTTCTAAATGAGCAGCACGGCACACCATGCTTCTGAAGCCATAATGCTGGATTCTGAAGTAGTGTGAAGAGCGAGTAGCCGGCCTTTGGCCGAGCCTGCATTCTCCATGTTTCCTTCAATGTGCTTCCTCCCATTAGAGACCCTGGAGGTGTGAGTACTCCCTATTCAATCCAAGGTGGTGGGCTAACCGATCACAGTTGATAGGTTCCCACTATATAAGTGGCTTTTCACAAGCAATAAAACAGATGCTGTTCCCTGAAACTGTCTCAGGGATGGTTTATCTCCGCCCCCTTTGCTGACCCACGGCATTGCTGGCTTACCAGGGGATGCCCCAGTAGCAACAACACCATCCCATGTTTCAAAATAACTAAAGGAAGGAATGAGGATTTCGAAATGTCCCTAACACAAAGAAAGAATAGATATTTGATATAATAGATATGCCAATAACCATATATAATATGCTCTGATCGTTCTATAGTGTGTGCACGTATGTATTAAAATGTTTATCCCCTGGGCTGGAGAGATGGCTCAGTGGTTAAGAGCACTGACTGCTCTTCCAGAGGTCCTGAGTTCAAATCCCAGCAACCACATGGTGGCTCACAACCATCTGTAATGAGATCTGATGCCCTCTTCTGGTGTGTGTGTGTGTGTGTGTGTGTGTGTGTGTGAGTGATGACAACTATAATGTACTTATATATAATAAATAAATATTTAAAAAAATGTTTATCCCCTAAGTATGTGCAACTGCTACATGTCAGTTAAGGAAAGAAGAGAAGGAAGGGCAGGAGGGAATCTAAATAGGAGATCAAACCAGTCTGGTATGATGGTGCCTCATGTGACCCCACCACTTGGGAAGAGAAGGTGAGAGCATCATTAATGGAAGGCTAGCCTGGGCTACACAGTGTCATTATACAACAGGAAAGGAAAAAGGGAAAAGAGATAATAAGATTCTTCCTCAGAAGTTCAAGAAGACAGAAGGAAACAGAACGTCACGTGATCTTCAGAAATTAGCCCATGTCCCTCAGACATTTCGAGAGAGTTTTTGGGGTCTTCCATAACCTCCTAGTCTGTCCCTAAGACCCCCAAGAGCTTTCTGTTTCCTGAGAACACTGTATAAGGCCAAGCAGAGTCCCTGTCCACCCCAGCTGCCCCTCCCCCTCCCTTCCCCCATCACTCATTCCTCCCAGTGGCCAGGAACATTTATGGACGATGCAGAAGGCACATTTGCCAGCATCTTCTCCATTGCCAGAGAGGACTGGTGGGAAGGTTGTGTGACGTTTCAAACCTGGCACAAATGGCCACCAGGTTCTCCCAGCATCCCTCAGTTACAGGGCCCTCCTGGCTGACATACTCCACCCCCTCCCCTAAACCTCTCCAGGCCAGGGGTGGGCTGCCCTTCCCCAGCACCCCTTTCCTAAATAATCCAGCCATTTCGGTTTCTAGACCTTCTTGGGCCCCCTGGCTACTGCACCTGGTTTCCCCTCAGGACCATCTGTCCTCTGGGCTCTCCCACATGTGTCTGCGGCTGGCTGCGCACTCCCCCTTCATGTGCAATCATTTCTCTTGCACGGCGCTTGAACAGGTCATGATTCATTTCATTTCTTTTGTTGTTGTTGTTCTTTTTTCCTTCATTCAGTTTGCGCTGCAGACAGGTGAGGTGAAGTCATCAAAAGGAGTCAAGTTTATTCAGGGGACATTTATCACTGTTGACCATTTATTACTGTGCTGCTGTCAGGGCCGGCTCCCGAGGCTGTCAGCTAATGGAAGGAGATGGATGGTTTTAGTAAAACTCTTCAAACAGGTGCCAGTCTACCATCGAAGGAGAAGAGACTCCTGGGTGTTCAGCACGAAGAGTTTCAGAGCTTCGTATTACTGGATTTCACACACACACACACACACACACACACACACACACACACACACACACCCCAAAGCTGGAGCCTTTCAGAGGTTGTGACCAGCACCTTAAGCACATCAGTGTTTGGGAAGGGAGCGTGGCCAGCTTAATCTGGGGCTGGAAGCCTGTGTTCTTTTCTCACCAGAAACTCAAACATGAGTAAGGACACCAGTGCTACTGAGGAGGGGCCGCCGTGGAACGCATTCTATTCCCAGCCCCCAGCCTTAAAGAATCCAATTAAAGCTGATTTTTTTACTTAATGTATTCTCTCCTATATTACATTCCCTCCCTCTCCCCCGCCACCCCCCGCCACCAAAGCTGAATCTTTTTATATCCTGACTGAGAGTTGATGTTCAATAAAAGGTGACAATCATTTGATTTGTAATTTGTAAATTAATCAAACAAATTAAAAAAACAACCTACCTGTGTGCCACTGAAAATGAAGAAATGAAAAACTTACAAACTGGCTGTGGTGGCGCTCACCTTTGATTCCAGTTCTCCGGAAGCAGAGGCAGGTGGATCTCTGTGAGTTCAAAATTACATGTGGAGAAGCAGCAGGCTACCTAGGTTGACCTGTCCCAAAAATATTAAATAAATAACATTCATTTTTGTAATTTTAATTTTTGTGTTACGGGGAGCTGATGCACGAGAGCTCGTCTCACGAGGTGGGGGCAGCTACCCTTAGCAGAGAGCTGACAGCAAAGTGTCCCTGTGTGAAGGGGGAAATCAACATGTCATGCAACTTTCCCTAGGGAACGAGGCATGGTAGGTAGCACACACCTTTATTCCCACTCTTCAAGAGGCAGGAGGATCTCTGTGAGTTCAAGGACAGACTGGTCTACACACTGAGTTTCAGGACAGTGGCGGCTACATAGTGAGACCTTGTCTCAAAAAGCAAAAACAGACAAAACAATCCTTTACGTTGGTGGTACAAAGCTCACACGCACAAGGTCGAGAACAAAGGCTCCACCGGAGTACTACAAAAGGGAGATGGGGTCCTCTTTGCTTTAGTTTTACTGACATAGGAGTGAAATCACAGACTTCCTCTGAATGGTGCCTGGCCTTTCTCCTTCCACTTATCTGCAAGCTGGAATGTGCCATCAGCAGTCACCCACGCCCAACACCTCCCTCCCCCTCCGCACTCTACCCAGGCTGGCCTCAGATAACAATCCTTTCCACTCTGGCTTGGGTCCTGCCATGTTTGGACTGCTTCAGAGTAAACACTGAAGTCCCTTCATTACATTCCGTTCACCTTAACACATTCCACACCTTGCCCTTGGCTGCAGGGGAGGCCTGGCTGTTTGCACTCAGGACTCCCATCAATTGTGCCAGCTTTGTTCCGGGCTTGCGGTTGAGACCAGAGCCCTTGTGGCTATCCTTGTGGCTCTGGGTGTCCTTTCTTGCTATATATCCCAAGTCTGCAACAGTCCCTTCCTTGTCTGTGAAAAGCCTGAACCTTATCCAAATCCAGTGGCTCTGGGCTTACCCCCTCATCTTGGAGTGAGGCCCTAGGAGGTGGCCAGAGCCCTGATAGGCCGGCAGATAGGGAGAGACGCCGGAAATAGATAAGGAAGATGGTAAACTTCCTCCGTGTACTCCTGATCTAGGATGGAGACCTAAAGGACAGACTGACTCCCCCCCCCCCCCCCACGGTAGTGTCCCCTGACACACACTCTCCCTCTCCTCTCTCCCCCTCCCTTTCTCCTCCCTCTCCCTGTCCTCTTCCCCCTCTCTCTCTCTCTGTGTTTCCTCACCTTAAACAAAAGCTGATCCTTTGACAAGTTATCTCTGCCGAAATGAGTCAAGGCAGGTTTATGAGGAGGGGAGCTGGGGGCGAG
Organism: Rattus norvegicus; assembly: GCF_021556685.1. Lineage (NCBI taxonomy): Eukaryota > Metazoa > Chordata > Mammalia > Rodentia > Muridae > Rattus > Rattus norvegicus. The sequence goes on from NC_141549.1 coordinate 66,282,470, forward strand.
GTGTTCTCGACCTCACAGAAGGGGGTCAGTGAAGTTACCCTGCAGACCGGAAGAAAGAAAAACAGGAGGCAGAGAGAGAAAACAGTGCATGCACGGAGAGAGAGAGAGGTGGGGAACCGAAATGTCTGGATTATATAGTGAAGAGCTAGTGAGAGAGAGGAAGCCCACCCCTGGGTTGGAAAATTCAGCATAGAGAGCAGGTCGTGCCAGTCACGCCCTGTAGGGACAGGTAGGGACTGAGAGATCCCTGGTGATCCCGGAGCGCAGTTCTCCTGCTGATTGATTTTGTCTGCTCCGGAAATATTTCCCCCGGCACCACCTGCAGCTGGAGATTTCCCCTGCCCTTCCAATGCTTTAAGCGGCAGAGAAAATAAACCTGACCAAGAGCCTAAAGTGTAAGAATTGCAGACACACAGAAAGGGGCTCAAGTTATGACGGGAGAGAAGAAAAAAATGGGGGAAGCTTCAGAGCTTTGCACTTCCGGAGGAGAGGTGCAGGCCAAGGCTTCCATAGACTCTATTTTCTCCTCCAAAATGGAGGCGCTTGGTGGTAGGCTGCCCTGGGCCTGGATGCTTCTCTTCACAGGATGAGAAAGGAAAAGGAAAGGAAGCCCTCCCTTGGATACCACCCCACCCTGGGGCATCGAGTCACAACAGGACTAAGTGTATCTTCTACTGAAGCCCAACTAGGCAGTCCAGGTAGGGGAAGGGTTAACTCACTGGCAGGGAGCAGAGTTAGAGGGGGGCGCCCCCCACCCAGCCCCTGCAACTGTTAGGGTTTTTGTTTTTCAGGCTTGGTTTTGTTTTTAATCTCTCCCTCTCCCTGCCCTCTCTTCCTCCCCCTCCCCTCTTTTGTTTTTGGGTTTTGTTTTTGTTTTTATTTTGTTTTTCCAAACAGGGTTTCACTGTGAGGGCCTAACTATCCTGGAATTCATTCTGTAGACCAGGCTGGCCCTAAATTCAAGGAGATCCACCTCCTATGCCTCCCCAGTGCTGGGACTAAGTTTTAGGCCACTAGCACAAGCATTTTTAATTTCTTTGAAATAAGATCTCACTATATAGGTTGGCCATGCCCTCGTCCTAATACCTCCACCTCCTCAACGCTATAACCATAGGCCTAGCAACTCACTTATTACTTATTGATTATTAATTACTTATTAATACCTCCACATGATTTCCCCCATTCACAACTTGTCAACTCGAAGGACCACGGGTGACTTCCAGGTTTTTTTGTTTTTTGTTTTTTTTAAGTTAGGAGCCAAGGCGTTATGAATTATCCACGTGCAATTTTCTGAATAAACAGAAGTTTGCCTCTCATTTGGGTGAATACCAGAGCGTTCTGTAATCGGTACCTCTCTGTTGCTGTGACTAACACCATGACCAAAAGCAAATTAAAAAAGAAAGAACTTCTATGGGGTTATGGATTCAGAGGCAAAGTCCTTAATGACAAGGAAGACAGGCAGCAGGCTTGGGGCAGGACTGAATCTTCGTTTGGTTGGTTTTTTTTTTTTCTTTTTTTTTCCAGAGCTGGGGACCGAACCCAGGGCCTTGAGCTTGCTAGGCAAGTGCTCTACCACTGAGCTAAATCCCCAACCCCAGGACTGAATCTTCAACCACAAACACTAAGCAGAGAGAGTGGGTTGAAGTTATAACTCTGCCCGGCCCCGCCCCCGGCCCCGCCCCCGGCCCCGCCCCCGGCCCCGCCCCCGGCCCCGGCCCCGCCCCCAGAGTTGTACTTCCTCCAGCAAGGCCACAGAACTTCTCCCCAGAACTTCTCTGAACAGTGCTAACTAGGGACCAAATGTTCAAATACGGGAGCCAATAGGGACATTCTCATCCAAACGACTACAGTTGTAATTGCTAGATCATAATACAATAAGGGTTCAGTTAATTGTTAAAGAGACTGATACTCCATCTTCTGAGGTACTTACGCCATTTTTCATTCCATCTAGCAATAAATGAGAATGTGTTACTCTGTATCGTAGCCAGCATTACTGTTGTCAGCTCTACCAAGCCTGTGGGAGTTCTGTAAAGTGCTTTCATTTGTCTTCTCCTGTCGACGGGATAACGAGATGGGACATCTTTCCACACACGTATTCCCCATTTGTTGTGACTTGGTGAGGCACTTGGATCTTCTCAATTGTCATCTTGATTGGATTAAGAAGGTGGGAGTAATCTGAAGAGATGACTCAGGAGTTAGGGGCATGAGCTGCTCTTCCAGAGGACCTGGGTTCAAGTCTCAGCCTCCACTTTTTTATTATAACCATCCAGTTCCAGGGGATCTGATGCCCCACCCCTGCCTCTGAGGCATGAACGCGGTATGTAGACAAAACACCTATACACACAAAGAAAATAATAGTAATAATAATAACAATTATTATTATTTTAATAAAAAACACCTGGGGCATTAATAAGTCTCAACTTTGGGGGAACATGAGAGGATATTTCGAGAGACATGTGACTAAACACGAATCCTCGCCTTACATGTAAGCGACACCACCCTGTGGGGTGGGGTTCAATCTGAATAAAAAGGGGAAGTGGAGAAAGCTAAAAGGCCACCACCATTCCCCTCAGCAAAAATATGATTTCTTCTTGTTTTTCTGGATGACAATGTGGTCCAGCTTGCATCATAAGTCTGGCAAGTTCGATTTTGGAAACCCTCTTAAAAGCAGAAGGAAGGGGCCGGAGAGAAGAGATGACTCAGTGGATGAGAACACTGACTGTCCTTCCAGAGGACCCAGGTTCAGTTTCCAGCATTCACATGGCAGCTCACAACTGTCTGTAACTCCAAGATCTGACGCCCTCACACACACATACATACAGGCAAAACACCAATGCACATAAAATAAGAGGAAATAATAATTTTTTTTTTAAGTGGAATGGAGAAGACTGACTCCACAAAGTTGTCTCTTGACCCCAAATGTGTGCTATGCCACACCCTCCCCCAAACACAAGGCACACACTTGCACATTAATAATAAATTAATAAAATATTAAAGGAATCTGTTCACACACACACACACACACACACACACACACACACACACCAGCTTTTTCGTAGGCACAAACTCTTTTTTTTTTTTTTTTTTTTTTTTTTCGGAGCTGGGGACCGAACCCAGGGCCTTGCGCTTCCTAGGTAAGCGCTCTACCACTGAGCTAAATCCCCAGCCCCGCACAAACTCTTTTTAATCCATGTGCTCAACTTGGTTCAGACCAATCTGTGCTGATTCGGACAGAGTATCACCGCTGGAAGACGGCATTAGTGTGTGCTGGGGTCCAGTCAAACTTTGTGCAGGACACAAGGAGGAAGACAGGTAGGGAGGGGGCTCTTGACAGCTATTGCCACTGAGGACGGAAGTGGAAGGTTTGGTAAGACTGGGTAAGAGACTGAGTCAGCAACAGCATGGAAGGTTAACAATACTCCCTGTGTCCTAACATATAGCCATCGGCCCTGTTAGGAGGAGAAACGCAAGAATGAAGGTCGTCTGAGTGCTTTGTGGGAGTGGAACCAAGAAAGGGAGAGAAGAGAGAGCCAAGGCTCAGCCAAGCTCACTCACACAGGCCAAGAGTCCAGCCAGCCTGTGCAGGCCAGGGCCCACAGTCACTCTCTGAGACTCACTGACTTACTTCTCCCTCCCTTTCCTCTCCTGCCTACTTTTCTCAAGTCGTACCTCACTTCTGGCTTGAGCTGCTGCCCCATCATTTGAAAGCGAGTCAAGGGGTTGGGGATTTAGCTCAGTGGTAGAGCGCTTGCCTAGCAAGCACAAGGCCCTGGGTTCGGTCCCCAGCTCGGGGGGGGGGGGGGGGGGGGCGGAAGCGAGTCAAGATGAAGGTCATGGACGCTCCTGAGCAAGCGCCTGAGAGTTGCTGAAATCACGGCCTTGGTGTGGGCCTGGTCGTAGGCCAAGAACTTCCCAGTCTTTTAATTAATGCTCAAACATCAAACCAATGCTTTCTGAATGAGGAAATGGAGCAGTGGGGAAAAAAATAGCTGGATAAAGATGGAGAATTAAATCTCTGTAGAAGGACTGACCTCCGCGTGGACGCCGGGAGAGATAAAGGTCAAGAAGAAGCTTTTAATCTGATAGTTGCACCATTGCGGATAAATTCACAGAAGTCAACGGATGTGGAAAATACCCCCCTTCACGATACACAGGCCAGAGACAGATGAAGAGCCGGAGTTAGCCAGCCCCGTTGTTTAAGGAGCGACATAGCCCCATTAGGCATGTTAAGCCAACTTGATTAATCCTCTTAATGATTAATTTCCTAGTTAATAATTGACACGTCATAGCAGACAACCTGAAAACTGAAATGTCAAGTGCTTCATTTTGGATTCTCAGGTAAAGCTAGGTCCTGGTCGTAGTCACCATGTTGAATAGAGAAACGCCATCCATGGACTATTTTTAGCTTTCCAAAATATTTAAATATTTTCCAAAATATGTAGATACATTCAAACAAGATGTTTTCAGATTAAAATGTTTTCGGTTACCTGCAGGAAAGTGAGGGGAGTTAAGCCCTGAATGCTCTGTCTGTCTGGGTAATTGAATTGGTTAGCGTTTCATTTCTGTGGCCATAATACCTGAGGGGATACTTTAACAACAGCGAGCTCTGTGTTGGCTCAGCAGTGGGCGGTTAGCTCCACACACTTGCGGAATGATGACTGTAGCGTATGGGGGGGGGGTGGCGGGGAGGTGGTAGCTCACTTCATAGGGAGAAGGAAGCAGGGACCAGGTACAACCTTCAAAGGTGTACTTCTACTGTCTTTGATCTACTTCCTCCAAGGAGGATCTCACCTCCCAGACTCTCCACAAACCCCTGATTCAGCATGGCCAGCTGGAGAATAAGCCTAGCTATATGCCACAAGTGAGTTTTGATTCAGGATTTAAGCCTCTCTTTTCTTAAAGATTTATTTATTATATATATGTACACTGTAGCTGTCTTCAGACACACCAGAAGAGGGCGTCAGATCTCATAACAGATGGTTGTGAGCCACCATGTGGTCATATGGTTGCTGGGATTTGAACTCAAGACCGCTGGAAGAGCAGTCAGTGCTCTTAACCACTGAGCCATCTGTCCAGCCCAGGATTTAAGCCTCTTGGGGAAGTTACCCCACAGATAACTGGGGAGCTTCCATTCCTAGCCAGAGCTTTGGGGATCTTTGCTTTGTTATTTCTGCATTAAGAGAAACCCAGTGAACCCGTACTCGAGGACGCTGGCAATTCTTCGTGTCCTGTGTGACCGCAAAATTAAACAAGGAACCATTAACAGGATAGTCCAGAAATATGTTTGAGGAACCCTGCCAAGGCAAACTGAGACCAATGACTTCCGCGTGGCCTCTGATATTCAGTTCAAACCCTAAGAAGGACCACACATCCCAGGGCTGGCTTTGCGAAATAGAACTAAGTGCTAGGGATAGGGACAGAGGACAACCTACCCAGCCTCAGGGTTCTGCTCTCTATCACTGCAGAAGATAACAGCAAGGGCTGGAGAGATGGCTCAGTGGTTAAGAACTCTGACTGCTCTTCCAGAGGTCCTGAGTTCAAATCCCAGCAACCACATCTTCCAGAGGTCCTGAGTTCAAATCCCAGCAACCAAATGGTGGCTCACAATCATCTGTAGTGGGATCTGATTCCCTATTCTGGTGTGTCTGAAGACAGCTACAGTGTACTGATATACATTAAACAATATATATATATATATATCAGCAAATGAAAGCAGCTCTCTCTTATTTTGCGGGCCAGGAATTTTTGAGAATTTCGGACGACTTTTCTGCTGTGTGGAACCCACCCACCCGAGTTGGACAATGCTGTCCTGCAGGCAGGTGGCCTGCTCTGGTGACTCTGACACTGGTGCTCACAGGCACACTCACGGGGCTCGAGATAGTCAGGCTTCTTACCTGCCGGCTTAGGGCTCTCAGAAAATGTACCCCCAAGAGACCAGTGTGGATGCAACAAGGTTTCTCTCCCCTCAGACTTTCCCAGTCACACCTGCACAGCATTGTTTTGGTCAAGCAGCTAACTGAAAGCAGGAAGAAGTAGCAGGAATCCGTGGCCATCTTTAACCCATAGGGATGGATAATGGAAGGAGTATACACCAAACAGAGGTGGAGCACCTCTTGCACACACACTCCTTCACCTCCCTAATTAGTCAGTGCCTTAAGGAAACTGCTGAGATCCAATCAAGTTTTGGACACATCCTCTCAAGCCCTCACAAACACTGAAAGATGCCCATGGCCTCCCGTGAACACCTTTCTCTTTGTCAATCACTCACTGTGAGTTTCTTTTTTTTTTTTTTTTTTTTTTTTTACTTTTTTTCTTTTTTAAACACTGTGAGTTTCTTAAATTTTTTTTCAAAATTTCCACCTATTTATTTATTATGTGCATGTCTGCATGGTGTGTGTGTGTGTGTGTGTGTGTGTGTGTGTGTGTGTGTGTGTGCACTCACATAGTGCCACAGAGCTTGTGTGGACTGAGAACAACTTTTATAGTCTCTCTCTCTCACCAGTAGGACCCAAGGATTGAACTCAGGTGGTCAGGCTTGGTGGCAAGCCCCTTAATGCACTAAGCCATATCTTAGCCCTTCTCCCTGAATTTCTAATCCATCTAGAAAAACTAAAGATGTTCTTCCTAATGTGACATCTTTGGCTTGGCAAGTAACCACAGCACATGCCTCAAGCCTAGCATAGCCTACAAATGCTAAAGTGTATGTGCCCCATAGTCTATGTGCTGTTGCTGTAGCAAAATCCCTGAGGCTGAGGACAGGAAATTTATAAAAAATAAAAATTGATGGGCTTTGGTGGTACACAACTTTAAGCTCAGCACTTGGGAGGCAGAGGCAGGTGGATCTCTATGACCCAAAGGCCACTTAGTCTACAAGTTCCAGCCTACCCAAGACAACATAGTGATAGCCTGTCTCAAAACACAAGAGCAACGACAAAGGAATGAAAACTGAGGACTTATATACATACCATTCCCCCAACATCACAAAATAAATTAAATGCAAAGAGAAGTTAAGAATGAAATTTAGTGGTGGTAGCACAAACTTTTATTCTTAGTCCTCAGGAGGCAGAGGCAGGAGGATCTCTGTGAGTTTGAGGCCAGTCTGTCTACAGAGTGAGTTCCAGGTCAGCCAGGGTTACACAGAGAAATCTTGTCTTGAAAAAACAAAAGAAAAAGAAGAGGAAGGGGCATGGGGGTGAAAATTAGCTGGATGTGGTGGGACTCATCTGTAACTCCAGCATTTGGAAGGCAGAAGCAGGAGAGTTGCCAAGAACAGTATGGTGGTTTGAATAACAATGGAAGACCAGTGTGGTGGTTTGAATAAGAATGGCCCCCATAGGCTCCCCCCCCCCCCCCCCCGGAGCTGGGGACCGAACCCAGGGCCTTGTGCTTGCTAGGCAAGCGCTCTACCACTGAGCTAAATCCCCAGCCCCCCCATAGGCTTATAAATGTGACTACATCATCATCAAGGAGGCGCACTACTCGGAAAAATTAGGAGATGTGGTCTTGTTGGAAAACATGATTAACATTGGGGTTTCAAGGGCCCAAGCCAGACTTTCTCTGCCTGAGGATCCTGAAATAGAACTCTTCAGGTCCCTCTCCAGCACCATGTCTGCCTGCACACTGCCCTGCTTCCCACCATGATGATAATGGACTAAACCTCTGACACTGTAAGCCAGCCCCAGTTAAATGTTTTCTTTTGTAAGAGTTGCCTTGGTCATGGCATCTCTTCACAGCAGTGAAACACTAAGGCAACCAGCTTGGGCTCTGGTCTGACCCTCTATCTCAACACACACACACACACACACACACACACACACACACACACACACACACACACACACACACTCGAGCAAAAATGCATTTTACTCAGAGTTCTGAATGCTGGGAAGTTCAAAGGACAATGCTTGCTTCTGGGACATCTTACGAAGGGTTCTTAAAAAGATGTCACATGGTAATACAGAGCAAGTATGCTTGCAGAGATTCAAAAAAGGGAAGGAAGGAAGGAAGGAAGGAAGGAAGGAAGGAAGGAAGGAAAGAAGAGAGAGAGAGAGAGAGAGAGAGAGAGAGAGAGAGAGAGAGAGAGAGGCAGGAAACCTCCTCCAAAAGACTGAAGTTGAACTTTGAGATCTTTCCAGAGGCGGTGGTTTTCCTGACATTCCTCCCCCACAGTTAGATGGCTGCAGTGAGTAGAAGCCTGGGAAGGGGACCTTTGGATGGGATCCCAAACAAAGTGAGGGGCCTAGCCTTTCCAGTTCAACTCCAGTGCCTCGGGGCCCTGTATCCAATTTGGCACGTTTGAAAAGTCTCCATCCCCCTAGAGTCAGTGTGGTCACTTATGAGAAGAGCTACACAATGACTCAGATCCTCAGACCCAACGTCCCGCTTCTGAAATATACCCTCAAGGAAATATGCAAAAGAGAGATGAGAACAACTAAAACAATAATCTTTACAGTGACACCATTCATAACAGTGGAAAAATGGGATGGAAATCAATGCCCAAAATTGGGAATAGGTTGTCCACACTCTGGCTGTTTGAGACAATGGAATGTCGTGTTGCTATTAACAGAAATTTTGTTTCTAGATTGCGCCGATACACTGGAGTGCAGGCATAAGATAATGCTGAAGGAAAGAGAAACATAAGGCAGGAAAACACAAGCCTGCTTCAGATGTAAATCACTGGCTTGCTCACTGATAAGAATCAGAAGTAAGACGGAGTGCTGTAAAGCACTGGGGTTCTAAATTTATAGCTTTATTTTTTTTGCCTTTTAAAGCTCACGTTATCATCAAAACACTACATTTTGGTTTAAGCTAGATTTTTTTTTTTTTTAAGAGCCATCATCCCCCTTACTCCTGATGAGGAGAGAGGATTTCTCAGTCTATAAACTCAATGGACATTTTGCAATGCAATTTATCTGTAGCAGTGGTTCTCAACCTTCCAAATGCTGCAACCCTTTAATACATCTTCTCCTGTTGTGGTGACCCCCCCCCCACCATAAAGTTATTATGTTGCTACTTCAGAAGTGGATAAAGGGGGCTGGAGAGATGGCTCAGCGGTTAAGAGCACCCGACTGCTCTTCCAGAGGTCATGAGTTCAATTCCCAGAAGTGGATAAAGGGAATCTGATACCTGGTATACGGCCCCACCCCACAAAGGAGTCCCAAGCCACAGGTTGAGAAACATTGGTCTATTAGAGCAGCCAATGGGAGAGATGGTTCAGCAGATACCAGAGGACCCAGGTTTAGTTACCAGCACCCATTTGGGGCAGTTCAGCTTGTGTGTGTGTGTGTGTGTGTGTGTGTGTGTGTGTGTGTCCTCTTCTGCCCTCTCTAGATACTGCACAAACACTAATTCCATGCTCGGTGTCCTTTAATAAATCACACAGAGTAGAAGAGAGACGCCTAGCCCCACTTACTAGGCTGTGCCTCAAAAATTACATCTAGGCTACAGAGGGAGACCTTGACTCAAAACAAACAAACAAACAAGCAGCAGCAGCATCATAATAGTAGTAGTAATAATAATAGTAATACCCAGATGTGTAATAATTTGTTATTGTTGTTATATTATTACACACATCTGGATAATAAAGACTATGGGAATAGTCCTAAGTAGCCTAAGGTGTCTTTCCTGCGGGGTCAGGGGAGGCAACAAAACAATATCAAAAACAACAGCAAAAACTTGCCAGGGACCCTAGAAGCCCTGTTCCTACCGCTGAAACACGCACGTGAAGGAAGATTTAGTCTGACCCAAGTGTGTTGAGTCAGTATGAGGATCTAATCGAAAGCAGTAGAGTGTCCCACACTGCTAGAAGGGCATAAGCAAAACATGGCAGGTCCCATGGCTTCGGAACAGCCGGATCTATGACCCCCCAGGTTCAAGGCAATGATGTTCAGCAGGTTAAAACCAAGCAGGTGTCACTGATTCATGACGTCCTGAGGAGGTCGTATGTGACAGTAACTGAATGATCTGCCCCCGCATACACAAAGGTTGGTGAGAGCTGTGTGAAGTTGCTTTCCCACAACACTTATCAGTGTTTGCTAGAAGATGCTACCTTGACCAACGTAAGACTGAAGGTGCTGGGTGGTGGTGGCACGCACCCTTAATCCCACCACTGGAGAGGCAGGCAAATCCCTGAGTTCAAGACCAGCCTGGTCTACAGAGCTAGTTCGAGGACAGCCAGGGCTACGCTGAGAAACCACTAAGGGGAGGAAGGCGGAGGGACTGAAGATACAGACTTGATTTCTTTCCTTTTTTTTTCTATCAAAATTTTGATTGTCTGGAACTAAATGTCGCCTGCAAAGTTTGACCTTGTTAGTAAAGCATCTGGAAGTCATCAGTTTGTATGTTCTAACCATTAGGCTAGGCCATCATGAGGATGCAAAAAAGTGATTCAGCAATTCCTACCTTAAAAACCTCATATAAACCAGGGGTGGTAGTGGCACAGACCTTTAATCCCAACTTTCAGCACTGGCAGTAGGCAAATCTCTGGGAGTGTGAGGCCAGTTTGGTCCACAGAGCAAGTTCTAGACTTGAGAGACCCAGTCTCAAAAAATAAAATAAAGCTGGAGGGGTGGCTCAGCGGTTAAGAGCACTGACTGCTCTTCCAGAGGTCCTGAGTTCAATTCCCAGCAGCCACATGGTGGCTCACAACCACATGTAATGGGATCTGATGCCCTCTTCTGGTGTGTCTGAAGACAGCAACACTGTACTCATTAATATAATAATAATAAATAAAAAAAATGTTGTGCTCGCTTCAGCGGCACATATACTAAAATTGGAACGATATAGAGAAGATTAGCATGGCCCCTGCGTAAGGATGACACGCAAATTCGTGAAGCGTTCCATATTATAAATTAATAAATTAATTAGTTAATTAAAACCAAATTTAAATTTTTAAAAGGAACTTACCTGAAATGATTTTATATATTTTTCTTTATGTGCATGCATACGTGGCCTGCACAAATATCTGTGCAGCCTGCGAGTGCCTATTAGAGCTCCTAGAACTGACGTTTCAGGTGGTTACGAGCCACCCTTCGGTGTTGGGTTCTGGGAACTGAACTCGGTCCTCTGCAAGGTCAGCAACTGCTCGGGACAGCTGAGCCACCTCTCCAGCTGTGCGGATGGCTTTCTAGTTTAAACCTTTTAAACTGAGAACCCCTACTCACATGTGAGCGGTTCTCCCCCAACATGTGCATGTTAATGTCTAATTATTCACGAACCGTTTCAAGACACTCGATACCCATCTGTAAAGAGCTGTCAAACGCATTACTTATGACTCGGACTTACTCTTACTTCTTATCAGAAGATCAAAGAAGATGGGCAAATGTTTCTAATATTTTCCTTCTGAACTTGAAGTATTTCTGCTTGTGAGCCTTCAGTCTAGATATTCTGCCTGGTGTCTGCCAAGAGGATGGTTAGGTCAATGACTCTGGCCCCATTACAGTGGGAGCAAACACATCAGGACTTACGGCCCTGAGATATATAATAAATACCACCATCTCTGAAAAACTGTATGTCTATTGGTAGATATAAAAATGTAGATGTGTGCTTCCGGGGACTAAGCCACTACCCAAAGACTATACATGGACTGACCCTGGGCTCCAACCTCATACGTAGCAATGAATAGCCTAGTAAGAGCACCAGTGGAAGGGGAAGCCCTTGGTCCTGCCAAGACTGAACCCCCAGTGACCGCGATTGTTGGGGGGAGGGCAAATGGGGGGAGGATGGGGAGGGGAACACCCATAGAGAGGGGGAGGGGGGGTTAGGTCGATGTTGGCCCGGAAACCAGGAAGGGGAATAACAATCGAAATGTAAATAAGAGGGGTTGGGGATTTAGCTCAGCGGTAGAGCGGTAGAGCGCTTGCCTAGCGATCGCAAGGCCCCGGGTTTCGTCCCCAGCTCCGGAAAAAAAAAAAAAAAAGAAATGTAAATAAGAAATACCCAAGTTAATAAAGATGAAAAAAAATGTAGATGTGTGCTTTTCTCAACCGAGGTTAAAAGTATCATCAATAAAATTCTAGGGGTTGGGGATTTAGCTCAGTGGTAGAGTGCTTGCCTAGCAAGCGCAAGGCCCTGGGTTCGGTCCCCAGCTCCGAAAAAAAGAAAAGGGAAAAAAAAATAAATAAAATTCTAAAATTGTGCAACCCATAATGAAGAAGAGGGAGGGGAGGGGGCATAAAAAAATTCTCGTTGTTGAATTTCAGGGCTAGAGTGTACTGAATAACTCATTTGTTAATGGAATTTGATGAACACTTACTGTGAACCAGTTAAACACTGTGGGCTAGGCGCTGAGGCTGTAGTAAGAAGAAGGCAGGTGAAGAGGAAGAGGAGAGAAACCAACCGAAGGTTGTGGGATTGACGGAAGTGTGGCTCACAGAACTCACCAGAAGAAAAGTATCAGATTACAGATCCAGACCTAGAGAAGGGGCTGTACAGCACAGGGGAGGAAGATAAGAGGTGGCTGCCACAGATAAGTTCCTTGGCCAGACCCCTCAGAGATGCTATCTTGCCCAAGAGCTGAGGTCAGAGGAGAGATTGCCATCCCCGAGAGACAAATGGCACGTTGCCAGACACAAAGCAGAACACCCCAAGTCTCCTAAATCAGAGGGCAAACGCAACCTTTTAGTTGTCCTTGAAGCCGGTCATGTCTGTCAGTGATGCCCTCATCAGAGCCTCGGGAGTTGTTTCAGATACATGACACAGACACCAGACTCCAGGAAGAGCGATCAAGGCTTCCTTCAGTGTAGCATCCTCAGCCCAGGCTTCTTGGCAAGTGGGACAGATGATGTTACTCCTAGAGACAGGCTGTCCACTGCTCCTGCTCCCCCTATGTGAGCAGTCACCGCTGCCCACTCCCGAAATAGCAGAACCGGCTGGATCTGCTCTAAAGTTACTCAAATTCCCAGCGAGCACCTGTCTAATCTCAAAGGAAGCCCGCGCAATGAGTCCCGTGGAGGTCCTATTTCCACCGAAAACACAGAGGCAAGGCAGGGCGGGCGGATTGATGCACTATCATCTGGGGATCACGTTCTACACATTAGGTCTGGCTAAGTGCTGTCAGGAATCCTGTGAAGAGCTTTGCTGGAGAAGGAGGCAGAAAAGTGGCGTTGGCCTCTAAGTGAATCCAGATGGTGTGGCAGGTAACAGGGTCTGCAAACTCCCTTAACCCTCAGACGCCTGCGATTAAACTTGTTACCCCTTTGCTGTTTAGTTGTGCTTGCTGATTATACGCACTTAGAAAGCTAGAGGAGAAATCTCCCAGGATGCACCTCAGATAGGAGATAGGAACTTTATTCACCTTTGAAGCCCAATGTGCCCCGCGTTCTGGGGTCTTAGGGAAGACCAAGGGTCCTTGCAACTCTGAAAGGGTAGTGAACATTCCTCTCAGTTCTGAAAATTCTGTGAAAACCGGCAGGAAGGAAAGTCCCTCGGGTTTGTTTACAGAGAGATAAGCCTGAAGCCAATTTAAAAAAAAAATCATTAAGACAATAAACCGTAAAAATAGAGAAAAGTGTATTTCTCTTGGGAAAAGAACTACAAGAGATATTTTTAACAGAAAAGCTGTCAGTTTATTTTTTTTTTTAAGTTTTAGATTTATTTTATTTCATGAGTGTGGGTGTTTTGCCTGTATGTATGTATATATGTATGTGAACTCCATGAATGCTTGGTGTCCAGAGAGGCCACAAGACAGCATTGGAACCCCTGCAACTGGAGTTACAGGTTTGAGCTACCGTGTGGGTGTTGGGAATTGAACCCATGTCCTCTGCAAGAGCAGCCAGTGCTCTTAACCATTAAGCCCTCTCCAGCCCCTGGAACTTTAAATAACTTCAAGTCAACATGGAGTACAGCATATTCGGCTGTATACACGTAATTCGAGTCGTCGTCAATAAGCGGTTGCAAATTTAAAACAGATACCAACCGAGTGTGGCAAAGTCCAACGGGGAACGAAGGGGGTGATCCGGAGATACGAGTTTGATTTTAATCATCCAAGATGGATGGGTAGCGGATCATAGTTAAATAGAAAGAAGGCAGGGATATAACCAAACCAACCAGTTATTTATTAAACGTTTGGGTCTTTTTTTTTTTTGTTCTGTCTGGGGGGAAGTTTTGTTTTGTTTTGTTTTGGGGACAGGGTTTCTCTGTGCAACTCTGGCTGTCCTGGAACTTATTCTGTAGACCAGGCTGTTCTGGAACTTAGAGATCCATCTACCTCTGCCTCTCAAGTGCTAAGATTAAAGGTATACACCACCATCGCTCAGCTTATTTTTTTTTTTTTTTCGGAGCTGGGGACCGAACCCAGGACCTTGTGCTTGCTAGGCAAACGCTCTATCACTGAGCTAAATCCCCAACCCCCGCTCAGCTTATTAGAAGAGTTTTCAAACGATTGATTAAAGAAAGTAAAAACAGAGGAGGCCCGTGGGCCATGATTTGTGACATCATTAAAGATCTCTCGTAGCCTCTAACCCCTGGGAGGAGCCCAGCTGGTGTAGGCGGTTGGCCCATTATGAGCCCACAGGGTGAGTGTCCACCCTGAGTCCTAGCCATTATAATAGCTTTGTCAGTTTCCCAGACGGAAACAAAGGAAAGTGGTTGTAGAGTGTGTAACTGGCCCTATGACCTGAGGGACCACTGATGGTTGGGAAAAGCCACACACACACATCCACTCGCCTCTCTGCCTGCTGTAGGATAGGCTCTGAGGTTCGGTCTCCTTCCCGGGGTCTTAGAAAAGAAGCCTTTGTGATCATTTAGCAGTGCAACAGAAATGGAATCACCCCAGAAATATGGTCAGTGATTTCTTCTGGTTCCAGAAAGTGCATGCATTCATAGAAAAGAAAGAAAGGAAGAAAGGAAGAAAAGAAAGAAAGAAAGAAAGAAAGAAAGAAAGAAAGAAAGGAAGGAAGAAAGAAAGAAAGAAAATGAAAGAAAAACCAGTATTCAGGGGCTGAAACAAAGGCTGGGCGGTGAAGAGCACTGGCTACTCTTGCAAAGGACCTATGTTTGGTTCCCAGCACCCACATGGCAACTAACAATATTCCTAACTTCAATTCCAACATTCTCTTCTGACCTCCTCTGATACCGGGCACAGACACACAGACACACACAGACACACACAGACACACAGACACACACACACACACACACACACACACACACACACACACAGTACAATCACAGAATAAGTGCTAATAGAATATAAATGGTTAGATGTCACAGCCAGGAATAATTAACAAAACGATATATTACCAAAAGCCTGGAGTGGCTGTGTACACTTTTAATCCCATGGCTTACATAGTAAATCCAGACCAGCCAGAGCTCCAGAGTGAGACCCCGTTTCAAAAACAAGGGATTGTGATGGTGATAGAATGAATACTTTATCAAAAGAAAGGTAGTAGGCCCTGCATGTTGGCACATACCAGGGTTACATAGGAACACAGTAACATCCTGCACCCTGTCTCAAAACAATGCACACACACACACACACACACACACACACACACACACACACACACACACACACACCAGAAACAAAACCAAAACCATGTGAATGAAACTGATTTCCTTGTGCATATTGATCAGGTCCTCTTATGAGCACTATTTCTTTTCTATCTGGGCCCTCACTCCCTGGCTGTCTAAGGGCTCAAGAAAAAAAAGCGTTGCCTAGGCGGTACCTGGGTGATGCCTAACAGACAAGGCTTGCCAAGGAAGTCCCTCCCACACATGGAAGCTAATCTGAAATCGTTTGCCTATGATCCTGTTTCCCACCAACACCAGGAGTCAAAATTTAAATAGATTCAAAGAGCAAGTCTCAGTTCTGGTCTCTACGCCTCAGATTCCACACTTTAAGCCAGGCTGGGAAGACAGCAAGTGCACAATTAGTGCGCCATGCATTTGAGTCCTGTATTACACGACTGTTATCTTTGATTCAAGATGCTGTGTAATACAAAAAAAAGTAAAAACCAAAAATCTCTTCATGACGACATACTCTGACTTGTTTTATAATTTGTCTTTGATTACCTCTCTACTAATCAAAGTTCAGTAAAGTGTGTGTGGTAAGGTAGGATTACAATTAGGAGGCTAAAGCAGGAGGAATGCCACAAGTTCAAGGCCAGCTTGGGCTATATAGTGAGTATCAAACTAGCTAGTTCATAGTAGTTAATAGTTAGACCTACTTATAAACCAAAGAGTAAGACCTTGTCTCAAAATATGTGTGTGTGTGTACATGCACAAGTTTGTATCAAAAAATTACATACTTATATATCACCAAGCCTATGAAGAAAGATGCTTCAAAAATACCCACAAAATTAGGAGGTGGTGCACACCTTTAATGTCAGCACTCAGGAGGCAGAGGTAGGTGGATCTCTGAGTCTGAGGCCAGACTGGTCTACAGAGCAAGTTCCAGGACAGACAGGGCTATACAGACAAACCCTGTCTTGAAAAGACAAAACTTCATGATCTTGCCTTTCTTTAAACAAAGCCTAATTTCTCATCTGGGATCACAGACGGCACAGGGCAAAGCTACTAAAGCAAACCATCTCCCTTAAGTGTGGAGCGCACCTACTCACTCCAGCCAAGAAAAGGAATCGTTTTCACGTCTCTAAAACAATCATAAAGAGACAAATGGACTTTTAGGGGCTTTTCCAAAAGCAGAATAAAAAGAGAAATGAGACGATGTTAAGTCTGGGGAAATCTGGCTACCTGAACTCATTTTATCCAAAAAATATAAAACATAAGTTTAACAAAAACTTAAAATGTAGGCAGAGGTAGGTTAGTACGAGACTAGCCTGGTCTACCTAGACTAGCCTGGTCTACCTAGAGAGTTCCAAGTAGCCAGAACTATATAGTAAGACTGTGTCAAAAACAATAACATCAAAAATAAAAATACAGTAAGTTTTATGGGTTCAGAAGAGCTATTGGAACAGGTGAGTGGTGTATTTATATCCCCGTGCTGACATGAATACTCAGAAGAGGCCAGCTAGCGTTGGGGACTAAGAACGAAGCCTTGAGGTCCTGTGGGTTTCCTTAGTTGGAAGCCATCATCCTCAGCTTCGGTGTCTTGGGGTTTCTTCTGTTAGCTTTACACTCGCAGAGTTGCCCAGTTAAGGGAATATTTAAAATGCTTACTTTGTTTCCTTTGAATGTGAGACACTTTGAATGAATTGTTGACAATGTTTCCAGAGGCTGACAGGGTGCTGGGGCTGCAGGACTGTGGGACTGCGGAACTGCCGGACTGTGGAGGCTGGCCTGGTTGGAGGGGCTGACAGTGAGGTTCAAGAAGGTAGGAACACCTAGCACTCCCTAATAATAATGTGTTTTCAGAGGTGGCTCCTGAGTTTCCCACGCTACTCCATGCTGGCTCCCTCCCATTTTCCTACTGTAGAATTTCCATTGTTGTTGAGTTTAGAGGTTTGATTTTGAAATCCGGTCTCACTGTACAGCCCAGGCTGCATTCGACCCTCTACAAAGACCAGGCGAGCCTCAAACTCACCTGCCTCTGCCTATATTTTGATTTTTGCTAAATTAATGTCTAGTGGCTGATTTAAATCTGTGTTCCTGCCTGCTGGTCATGGAAGAGTACCTTCACTTCTGAGTGCTGACGCCCAACAAATCCTATCCCACCCCAAGCCTCCACGAAGTCCTCTGATTTAAAATGTTAATGTTAGATTTAACATGCACCAGCTACCGGCAAAATACCCAGACTAGTAAGAGACTGATGAGGCAGAGAGCAGGGTCAGGCTCACTTGGACCGAGAACACACCCAAGACACCCAAGGCCTGATTTATTTGTAAAATGTCTAATTTTTTTTTTCAAAAAGACACTCATATTCACTACCGGGTTTTGATTTTGCTTTAAAAAAATTTTTTTAAATATTTATTTATTTATTATATATGAGTACACTGTAGCTGTCTTCAGACACACCAGAAGAGGGCATCAGATTTCATTACAGATGGTTGTGAGCCACCACGTGGTTGCTGGGATTTGAATTCAGGACCTCTGGAAGAGCTGTCAGTGCTCTTAACCACTGAGCCATCTCTCCAGCCCTAAATTTTTTTTTTTATTTATTTTATGTATGTGAGTACACTGTAAAGCTACCAGAAAAGGACATCAGATCTCATTACAGATGGTTGTGGGCCACCATGTGATTGCTGGGAATTGAACTCAGGACCTCTGGAAGATCAGTCAGTGCTCTTAACCACTGAGCCATCTCTCCAGCCCTTGTTTTTGCTTTTTTTAAACAAAGGCTATTTTATTCTATGGATGTTCTACCTGTATGAAATCAGTAATGAAAAATGACTTCAAACTGCCCACTTCTGTTCCACACTCTTTGCTGGAGTCCAGTTTTAAATGTGCAAACCTGCCTAGGTATTTCCATTTTCCAAAGCCCTTTGATTGTTTTTATACAAATAAAAGCGATAGACATTCTTTCTCAAAGACAAAAGTCAGAAAAGAAGAGCGGGTGGGTAGGAGGAGATGAAAGAAATGAGGGAGGGAGGAAGGAGGAAGGAGGGAAGGAGGAAAGAAAGGAGGGAATAAGGAAGGGAGGGAAGGAGGGAGGGTGGTTGGGTAGTCAGGAAGAGAAGAACCATAAGATTCATAATATCTGTAAATCAAACCAAGGACACAGGAAGACACACACAGGCTCTCTCTCTCTCTCTCTCTCTCTCTTTCTCTCTCTCTCTCTCTCAACTTCTGAATTCAACTAGTCCTCCTGCCTCTAGTTTCTGAGCACCTGAGACTACAATATGCTAGCTTAGAAGAAACTTGGATGAAAGTCTACAAGAGAGGCAGGCGCCAGTGGATGCTGAACACTGCAAACACAGACAACCGCAGAGGACAGTGAGGCCCTGGGAAAGATGCTTTACTGCCTGGGAACTGCTGAGACAGTGTACGTGGCCGGAACCGGCGCAGGCCAGGCTGAGAAGAGAGAACCAGCAAAGGGTCTAGGCCCGAAGGATGAACTCAGTGTGACGACCCCCATCCTGGAGAAGCACGGGTTTTAGCAGAGCTATGGCAGACTTGGAGATGACTACACGGCAGGTGAGTGTGGGAGCAAGAGTGGAGATGGTGATGAGGGATGACAGGCATAGAAGTGATGTCCAGGGCCCCCAGGGGGTAGAGGAATGTGTAGAGGCACTGTCATAGTTAGCTTCATCTGTTAGCATGACACAAACCTGGAGTCACCTGGGAAGAGGGAAACAGCAGCTGAGGAATCGCCCAGATCAGATTGGCCTTTGGGCATGCCCGTGAGGCATTTTTTTTACATTGCTAACTGATGTAGGCAGGTCCAGCCCACTGTGGGCTGCGCCATCCCCCAAACCATTGCCAAGGGGGCCTGGGCTTGTCCTTATAAGTCAGAAAAGATAAACCTGTAAACGGCGTTCCTTCATGGCCTCTGCTTCAGTTCCTGCTTCCAGGGTCCCGACTTGGACTCCTGCCCTGACTTCTCTCCCCAGTGTACTGTAAACTGAAACAAACCCCTCTCTCTCTAAGTTGCTTTTGGTTACGACATTTATCAAAACAACAGAAAGCTAAGAAGGAGAGGTATTATCCAAGAGGGCAGCCTTCCTGAGTTGCACAGTGTGAATCCTTCCGGGTGCTTTCTCTGCTGTGAAGTCACTTTGCTCAGGAGCATCTCCAATGTCTGCCTTTTCTGCCACTTTTTATTCTAGCTCAGGCACACCCAGTCAGTAGACATATGTGGAGGTTTGAGTATGCCTAGACCACAAAGTGGCACTATTTGGAGGTGTGGCCTCGTTGAAGTAGATGTGTCACTGTGGGTGTGGGTTTAAGACTGCCCGGAAGCCAGTCTTCCCCTAGCAGCCTTCAGATGAAGATATAGGACTCTCGGCTCCTCCTGCACCATGCCTGCCTGACTGCTGCTATGCTCCTGCCTTGATGATGATGGACTGAACCTCTGAACCTGTCAGCCAGCCCCAATGAAATGTTGTCCTTATAAGAGTTGCCTTGGTCATGGTGTCTGTTCACAGCAGTAAAACCCTAACTAAGACAACATGTGTCCAAACTCATCCTACATAATACTGTAACACAGGAACATCCAGGAGTGGGATCTCACTGTGCAAAAAGCCTCATCCAAGCTTAACCCCAGGGCTAAGCATGAGAAGAGTGAGCTAAGAAGCAGGGCGTTAAGGGAGAGTGGAGAGGAAGGGCTTACTGCATGGGGAAGAGGCTAGGGAGGTAGTTGTTAGGTCTCAAACCTGGAAGAAATGAGGTGTCCACTAACATAGCAAAACAGACCTGACTGTCAGGTTTGCCCAGCATCCCTTGGTCCCCACCTGTTACAGGGCCCCCCTAGCTGGCATTACCCCCCACCTACCCTAAACTTCTACAGCCCAGGGACTGGGATACCCTTCTGCCAACTGCCCTTCCCTATATAATCCAACCATTTGGGTTACCTGGCCCTTTCTTCTACTCTCTTGGCCAGTCTCTTGGTCAAGCTGTCCCTCTTGGTCAGCAGCTGCTTTCCCTGAGCCTCCTCAGTGCTCAGGGTCAGATGTCCCTGCCTCTGGCTGTGCTCTCCCACAGATCTACGATAAACTCTCCTCCAGCAGCAGTCATGTTCTTTCCTTTTTTATTTCTTTTTTTCTTTTTTTTCATTCGGTGGTGAAACCCAGGTGGGAGGCAACCAGAGGGCAACCAGACCAACTTAGAAGAAGGGAGGGCAGGGAAGTCATCAACTGGGGCACCGTGTAACCCTGGCTACCTTTCACTTACACTTCCTCATGCACACAGGAGCAGCTGCATTTCTTGGTTTTTTTTTTTTTTTTTAAGATTTATTTATTCATTATATATAAGTACACTATAACTGTCTTCAGACACACCAGAAGAGGGCATCAGATCTCATTACAGATGGTTGTGAGCCACCATGTGGTTGTTGGGATTTGAACTCAGGACCTCTGGAAGAGCAGTCAGTGCTCTTAACCACTGAGCCATCTCTCCAGCCCCCGAATTTCTTGGTTTTGCAAGCCGGAGAGCATGCCTCAGGCCATGGACCTCCTGGTGCATCTTATCCTGTTCTGTGATAGCAGATGGACAGGTTACAGGGAACCCAGGAGCTCACAGGAGGTTGGGAAGTCCAAGACCGGGCTTGAGTGAGTATCTGTTCAGAGCTGTTTGTGTGTGTGTGTGTGTGTGTGTGTGTGTGCGCGCGTGCGTGCGTGCGTGCGTGCGTGTGTGTGTGTGTGCGCGCGTGTGTGTTTTGGGGTAAAAGAAAGATGAGAGACGATAACAGGAGCAAAGGCAGGCTCAGTCCACTCACCAGGTAGAGCTCTTGCAACCTCACACCTCCAAGGGTGCCTTACCTCAGGAGGGTTACAGTGGTGACTACATTTCAGCAGTCAAAAGTTCAGATGAACTTCAGTTCGGGAAGCAGCAAACATTGAAACCATCACACTATGTAAAATGTAGTGTCTCCCCTTACCAGCTGCCAAAAAAAAAAAAAAAAAAAAGTAGAAAGTACCTAAAAGACCAGGATCAGTCAGTCAGTACCCACCCCTCGTGCTCAGTGCTAGAACCCTAGAGGGAATGGCCCAGACTTCCTGATACCTGGCTGTCACTGTGTAGCTCTGGCTGTCCTAAAAGGAACTGTGTAGATCAGGCTGTCTTCGAACTCAAGAGATTCATCTGCCTCTGCCTCCCAGATGCTGGGGTTAAAAACCCACACACCAAGCTACCTAGGTCTGAATTTAAGGAGAGTCAACTAGACACCCCCAATTCAAGATGGTTTATTACAGAATAAGAGGTTCTTTCTTGCTTACTGTGTTTATTTCCTCAGGAAACTTCCTCATCCACCCCTTCCTGCCCACTCCCCTATCCCCAAATTTACAACCTGTGTACAGGCAGATGAAGCCTTTGTAGTTGTGATTAGTGTGTGTGTGGTATCTAATGATAGCAAGCAGAATGGTATTAAGTACTCTTCAAGTGAACGCGGCTCACTTTCAGGTGGACATAGTTATAGTTTGAGTTATAGGTCCCTCTTATTATGTAAAATTAGAATTAGTTAGGTTGTCAGAAAAGGCTTCACCTTGCTAAGCACGCTGGCAAAGAAAATGTCCCTGTAATAAAAGGATACAATATCTTAATCCTTTCCTAGCTCTACGCTGCAAAAACACATCATTACTGCATTCCCAAGCATGGAGGAATTACAACTTCCTGCCATTGCCACATACAGAAAGAAGAGTTGGAGGAGGAAGAGGAGGGGGAGGGAGAGGAGAAGGGGAGGAGTAAGAGGAGGAGGGGGAGGGAGAGGAGAAAGAGAAGGAAGGGAATGGGGGAGGAGGGGAAGAAGAAGAAGGAAGGAAAATATTTATTGATCTTTCTTTTTTCTATTTTTTTTTTTTTTTCGGAGCTGGGGACCGAACCCAGGGCCTTGCGCTTGCTAGGCAAGCGCTCTACCACTGAGCCAAATTCCCAACCCTTTATTGATCTTTCAATACACTGTTACTGTGCATGTCTTAGTCCCGGGAAGTACGTTGGACACCCGGAGTTACAGCAGCATGGAAGTGTGATATTGAACCACAAACCATCCAACCCAGCTGGAACAATAAGCCAGAGTGCTTGTGTATGCCAGAGAGAGAGGTGGGGCACCTACGCCACTGAGGAATGTCAGAAAAGGAGGAAATTCAAATTGAGTTGTCCCTCTGTAACTGAACATACATTCAGTTAAACATGTACTCTGTGTCTCTGAGGACTGGTCTGGGTGCCGCAATTGCAGTGGCTTGAGTTGATTTGGCCCCCACAGACTCATGTGTTTGAATGTTTGGCTCCCAGAGAGTGACACTGTTAGGAGTAGTTTTATGCTACTGCCTTTAGCTCCAGGCCGGGCCAGCAGAGCTACCAGCCCTCACCCCGCTTCCCTTTTGCTCTACCTGCCTTTGCCTTTAGCTGCAGGAAATAACCTTGCGACCAGCCCCCGGCCAGCTTGCCTTGAATCCATGGACAAAAGACACACAAACACAAGGTTTGTTTCTTTAGAACTTGCCTTCTTGGCACAATTGCTGGGCACTGATATCTCCTGCCTGGAAAGGTGTGCCCTTACCAATTTATAATCTCCGTCTCTCCTCCTGCCCTAAACTAGTGACTTGTTCCACCTAGCCCCTGCCAAACATCCTTGGCCACCTGCCTGTGATAGTGGCCTCAGGTCCCAGCTCCTCCCACCACCACCACCACCATCCCCCAACCCCCTGAGACCTCACACAGTTGCTGCATTCTTCTTCCAAAACCTCCCTCTTCTTCCTTGCATCTGCCTTTTCTCCTGTGACCTAGAAGTCCTGCCTGTACCTTCCACCCAGTAATTGGCCCCAGGTTTCTTTAATGAGAGATCAAGAATCAATTGGGGAACAGGACCTTAGCATCAGAACCACCCCACTCAGTGGGTCCTTGTTAGAATAGGGGTAGCCCTGGTGGAAGAAATGTGTCACTGTGACAGTGGGCTTTGAGGTCCTCTGCTTAAACCCCACCCAGGGCAGGAGAGCCAGTCTTCTCCCGCCTGCCTTCAAATCAAGATGTTGAACTCTTGGCTCCTTCTCCAGCATCCTTTCTGCCTGGATGCTGCCACACTTCCTGCCATGGTGATAATGGACTGAACCTCTGAACCTGTAAGCCAGCCCCAATTAAATGTTCCCCTTTATAAGAGTTGCCTTGGTCATGGTGTCTCTTTCTCAGCAGTGGAAACCCTAACTAAGGCACACACTAAATGTAATTTGAAATGTTTGAAGTGACTGGGCAGAAATGATGCACACCTTAGACCCCAGCACTCTGGGAGGCAGAACAGGCAGGTGGATCTCTGAGTTTGAGGCTTGACTGGTCTACAGAGCAAGTTTCAGGACAACCAGAGCTATACAGAGAAACCCTGTTTTAAAAAACAAAACAAGGGCTGGAGAGATGGCTCAGTGGTTAAGAGCACCCAACTGCTCTTCCAGAGGTCATGAGTTCAATTCCCAGCAACCACATGGTGGCCCACAACCATCTGTAAAGAGATCTGATGCCCTCTTCTGGTGTATCTGAAGACAGCTACGGTGTACTTAGATATATAATAAATAAAAATAAATCTTTAAAAAAAAAAACAAAACAAAACAAAAAAGCAAAGTAACAACAAAAAAATTATTTTTGAAGTGTGACCATGAGTCACTGGGGAAATGTGACCTAAACCACAGTGAGAAGTAACTTTGCCCTTAATAACGTTGCATCAATCAAAAGACAGAAAATAACTCTTGGTTAGGACACATAGAAACTAGAATGTTTGCATAGTGCTGATAGGAATGAGAAATAAGAAATCCACATGGGGAAACAGTCTGGCAATGCCTCCAAAAGATAAACACGAATTTATCCTATGATCTCGCAACACTGTTCTGCTAACTTGTAACAAAATGCCAGAATCCTAGTAGCTTAAATAGGAAATCTCTCACAGCCTGGGCTTCAGAATTACAGCATCAAGGCACCAGCTGTCCTAGAGTAGGGTAAAGGTTACTTCCTGGTTCATAGCCAATTTCTTACTATGTTCTCACACTACAAAGAAGAACCCAGATCTCTTGGGACTGGAAAGACACTAATCCACTCACGATAACCTCACCTACATCTGACCATAATCACTTGTCAAAGACTCCATTTCTTTCATTTATTTATTTATTTGTATTTAATGTGCACGAGTGTTTTGCCTGCTTGTATTTCTATGTACTATTTGTGTACCTGGTGCCCACAGAGGCAGAAGAAGGTATTGTATCCCCAGAAATGGGACTACAGATGGTTGTGAACTGCCCCATCGGTGCTGGGGATTGAACTCTGGTCCTCTGGAAGAGCAACCAGTGCTCTTTTCCACTGCGTCACCTTTTCAGCCAGAAGCATTCTATTCATCACACACACACACACACACACACACACACACACACACACACACACACACGGTGTATGCCTGACATAATCGAAAGCAGGAACTCGGAGAAATAATTGTACCTCATTATTCACAATAGCTGAAAGAAGAAAGTGTCCACCATCAGCAGAACAGGCAAGTTATATGTGTATGTCTGTATTTTCATTTTATTCTTTCTATATAGAGGTAATTATTTTGTAAGCGGGCACCAGGGTCAGGTACAAGTTACAATATGAATGTAGCTTGGTTGTACTCTGCCTAAGAAAATGAACCAGGAGCTGGAGAGATGGCTCAGTGGTTAAGAGCACTGACCTGCTCTTCCAGAGGTCCTGAGTTCAATTCCCAGCAACCACATGGTGGCTCACAACCATCCCTCTTCTGGTGTGTCTGAAGACAGCTACAGTGTATTCATATAAATAAAATAAATCTTAAAAAAAATAAGCAAAGAAATGAACCAGATTCAGAAGAACAAAACTCACATGATTTCACTTGTATGAGGTACCTAGACCAGTCAAGCTCACAGAAACGAAATGGAGAATAGAGGTTCCTAAGGGGCGAGGCACATGGGAACAGGAAGGCATTGCTTCATCGGTGTAGAATTTTGTTTGAAATGATGAGATGTTTCAGAAATGGATAACGATGATTGCACAATATGGTGCAGGGTTTTATACTGACGTGCTTGGAACAGCAAATTTCTCACCACAAAACACTAAGGAGGGTTTCCTCTCACCATTAGTCAGTTAACCAAGCAAGCTCACAGTCAAGTCATAGCTAGCCTTGAGTGCATTCTGTACGACTGCGTACACCAGTCAGTATCAGTTCACCTATCCTCATAGAAGCCCTGTAAGGGAGATGCACAGTTATCCACATACAACAACAATACATAGGAATGCTAACATTTTTAGAAGGTAAATAGCTTTTCCAGGGTCATAAAGCTAGCTGGTTGAAAGGGAAAATGATTTCAAATTACTTAGTTGACAGTTAAGAGAAAATTTTGGTTTTTAGTTAGAGCTAAAAAAAAAAATCTGAAAAGAAGGCTTACAATTTTTTAGTTTTATGTGTATGGGCGATTTGCATGAGTGTATATCTGTGCACCATATGCATACAGTGCCCACAAGGCCAGAAGAGAACATAGTATCCGTTGGGACTCAAGCTACAGATGGTTATGAGCCACCAACCGCATGGGTGCTGGGAATTGAACCAAGGTCCTCTGGAAGAGCAGACAGTGTTCTTAACTGCTGACTCAGCTCTCCAGGTCCCAAAACAATACTTTTACTTACAATGTATCATTTTATTTCTTAGGATTTACTTACTTGTGTGTCTGTCTATCTGAGTGTATACACAGGAGAAAGGGGACACAGAGGCCAGAAGAGGGCATTGAGCATCCCCTCTATCATTCTCTTCGTATTCCTTTGAGGCAGGGTCTCTCCCTGAGGCTGGATCCCAGCAATGTTCGTGTCTCTGCCTCTCTCAGCCCTGAGATTACAGGTATGTGTGGGACACTCAGTGTGCTACAGGGATGCTGGCCTACAGATTCCATGCTACGTGATCACACAGGAAGTGGTAACTGCTGAGCCCTCTCTCCAGCAGCAGAATTACACACCGTTATTTTTTTCCCTGTACTCAAGAAGAAATGGCACAATATCCTCTGTCCCAGTAAAGCAGAGATTCCCATTCCACATTTTTTTTAATCAAAAATAGTGCACGAACAGCTTTGATGGAGTCTTTGCTTACCTTGAAAACTTTAGAAGCAAGGCCTCTGCTGCACTAAGTTCCAGCTTTCTTAGCTTCTAGGCTCCCACATCAGCTCTTTAAGCTCCAAGCACTCAATGGACTTTTGAGCCCAGAATTCCAAACGCTTACACACACATGTGCATGTGCACGCGCGCGCGCACGCACACACACACACACACACACACACACACACACACACACACACACACACACAGAAACACCAGAACATGGTCTGGTGCATCACCGCAAGACCCCACTATCTGGTACTAATTTCTGTCCTAATTTGCTTTCCGTTGCTGTGATAAAACTCCACGACTAAAACCGATTTGAGAGAAAAACATTTATTGACTTAGCTTACAGTCTGTCACATAGGAAAGCCAGATCAGGATCTCAGGGCAGGAACCTGGGACCAAAACAGAAGCACAGACCATGGAGGAACAATGTTTTCTGGTTTTCTTCCCCTGCACGTGCTCAGTCAGCATTTTATACCATCCCGGCCACCTGCCCAGAGGTGGCCCTGCCCAGAGTGGGCTCGGCCCTCTTACGTCATTAGTAACCAATCAAACACCCTCAAGCCGGTCTGAGGGAGGCAATTTCTTAGCTGAGGTGCCCTCCTCTCAACTGGCTCAGTGTTAGAGTCTTCCTGACAGCTGAAACTAAACGTGACCCATTCACCAGTAAAAGAAGACTTGCAAACATGGTGTGTTCCTTTCCTTGTGCATCGAAGGCACTGTCTGGAAAATTGTTAAGACTTTGTGAATCTTGAGTATAGCTCCCTGGAATATCAGAAGAAGACCTGGAGATTAAAATGCTACAAAGGGGGCTGGGGAGATGGCTCAGTGGTTAAGAGCACTTATTACCCATGAAGAGGACTCTATTGATCCCCAGCTCCCAGTGGCAGCTCACAAGCACAAGTAACTCCAGGTCCAGGAGGATGCAACGCCCTCTTCTGACCCCCCCATGGGTATTACATGCACATGGTACGTATACATATACGCAGGCAGATGCTCACACACATTAAATAGAAAATAATATTAAAATAAAATGAAGGGCCAGGAGATGGCTCAGTAGGTAAGAGCACTGACTGCTCTTCCAGAGGTCCTGAGTTCAATTCCCAGCAACCACATGGTGGCTCACAACCATCTGTAATGAGATCTGATGTGTCTGAAGACAGCTATAGCTTATACATGTACACACAATAATAAATAAAAATCTTTAAAAAGATAAAATAAAAGGCTACAAAAATGTTCACATAAATGTACCAAAACTAAATATCCATTACTTCATCCACCATGCCATTATACTGAGACACATTCCACACATCTGAGATGTGACAGCAAAGTATTGATATCAGGCGGTGGTGAGGGCTTCTCTAAGTTGCCAGAGGACACCTCCCCAACCCCTGCGCACCCCCGAAAGACTCAGAAATGATCAAAACATCACAAAGACCTGAAATCAAAATAAATATGAGGACAGCAGTTCAACAGTCAGAGGTGTTTCTGACCCGTTCAGAACTTCAGGTGATCCTTGGACAAATGTGCCCGGGAGCTGAGGAGGGACCCCAGACATGGAAGGTTGAGGTTTCTATCACTGGGTGAAGCCTCTCCTTAAACTGACTCCTTTAATCTGTGTTTGGTCTGCATCAAGTTTTATTTTTACCCCAGGCTCTGGGCTAAGTCAAAATTTGCCAAGTATTTCTGTGAATCCCTTGATGGTTTGACATCTGTTCAAATAGTGCCTCTTGCTTTTTAATACCCCCTATTTAGCTATTATATTTTTGATGCGTGTGTTTTAATTTTTAATATTGAGCACATTCTATATTTTAGGCTGGGGAGCACGAGGCCGTTATGCAGTTAATGAGTTTCTTCATTACAAACCATGCAGTGAACGGTGGTTTGTTTAAACCTGGTCAAACATTAACGATGCGTACACAGAACTTTGAGGTGGGGAATCCTCTTCACTCGATGGCACATGGTGTGATTTAACGTTAGGTGCGAAATTTAAAAAGAAAAGAAAAGAAAAGAAAAGAAAAGGGAGAGAGAGAAAGAGAGAGAGAGAGAGAGAGAGATTAAAAACTGAAACTTGGGCTGGAGAGATGGCTCAGCGGTTAAGAGCACTGACTGCTCTTCCAGAGGTTCTGAGTTCAATTCCCAGCAACCACATGGTGGCTCACAACCATCTGTAATGGGATCCGATGCCTTCTGGTGTGTCTGAAGACAGCTACAATGTGCTTATATGTAATAAATAAATCTTAAAAAAAAAAAAAAACTTTAAAAAAAACCTGAAACTTTCAGGAAGTCAGGAAGCATCTATGTAGCACCAACACTGTAGAAGTCTGTTGGGGTAAAACAGGTAGACACCCACAGGCAGCCACGAGGAAGTCACTGAATCCTTAACAGACCTCTGAGTGCCCACACGCCTTTACTGAAGAGCAGTCAGGGTCTGAGGTCTTACTATTCCAATTTTCTCTGGAGTCTCCAGGGCTAATGGTGTTTATGGTTCTGCCTCGAAGATTACAGAGCACTTCTGGGAGGACTTGTGAGTTAATCCCTCAGGGCAGGGGCTCTAACCAGTTGATCAGGATTGGCTGGTCCGTCTAAAGAGGCAGCAGGAATGTTAAGAACTTGGCCTTTATCACTCTCAGGAGGGGAGTGGTGAGTTATCTTCTGGAAACCTCTGTTTCTTCTTTGATAAAATAAAAATAAGGCTATTTACCTTGAAGGCTGGTTGTAAGGTTGAAAGGTCGCATTGCAGCTTAACCACAATAGATAGCATCTGTCCTGAGGGGCAGGTCAGCGGAAGGAGGTCCCTGGGCTTCCAGAACTGCTTCTCCAGCCGGGGAGCTGGGGAGAATGTTTCTCCTGGTGTCACCCCAATTCCCTGACCATATCGAGGGACAGGGAGCTCTCAAGGCCAGGTCAGCACCCCCCAACAACACCCAACCCCACACATGAACCAACCTTCTCTTGTGATTGCTCCCCTGGCTTTCAAGTTAGACTTAAGAGACAGGAGAGATGAGCCCTGAAAGTACACTGTGAAGGGATTCCCACAAGACGATGGCCAGCGCTGCGTGCTGTCCATCTCCAGAAGAGACGGTGTCGTGAGGCACAAGGGTTTGGCCAGTTTCCTCTTTGTAGTGTGGTGTGTGGAGTGGTTGTGTGCGTTGGGGCGCTGCTGACCGCAGAGCAGGTTAGAGAAGGAAAGATGCGGGTCTAGGACCCACTTCTGAGGAAGCCCTGATGCTGATGATACTGTAAACCAGATAAATGCTGAGTTTGTGACTTTAGTTAGCACACAGAAACACCACCGCCCCACAACCTCACAAACTAACATGACCTATTCAAAATGGCCTTTTAGCATAAAGGTCCCAGCCTGTTGTACTTCACCCTCTGTGGAGACATGCTTGGTTTATGAAAGTAAGGAGTACTCAGAAGCCAACCCCTCAGGGACAGTGATTGGGAGGTTATGCCAGCTCAGTGGTTATCATGGGCAGGTCACCTGGGTTCCAGGACTCAGCTCCCTGGTGAGACTTGTTGGCGGTGTTTTAGGCAAGGTCTTACTATGTAGACCTTCTAACTTGCCTGGAACTCACTATGTAGACAAGGTGGGACATGAACTCACAGAGATCTGCCTAGCTCTGCCTCCTGAGTGCTGGGGTTAAAAGCTGGTGGTGTTCCCAAGCTTAGCTTGTTTTGGCTTGGTTTTGCTAGTGGATTAGCCGTGCTGGGACCAACTGCTATCACTCCCACCCAACCTCATGTACACGTGGCCAAGCCATTTGCTACATGTCTTTACCTGTATGCTTAGGATAATAGTAACCTCCTCACAGAGTTGCCGGAGTGCTGGCTGCATGGCTGTTGTTAAGAGAGGGGAGGCTCTATCACCTCAGGTTTTAAAGGAAGCCAAAGACCATGGGACAGAATAGCCAGGAAATAAATCACTTGGCTACAAGGCTATTCCCAAGGAGCTTCCAAGTTCGGGTCTTGAATACAATTTTAGAAGTAAGGAGAAAAAAAAAGGGGGGGGGGGGAGATGCACAGACATCAAAGAACAATTTTTTGGCAAGTGTTTAATCACTGGGGAGAGAGATAAGGATTAGAAGGCATTTTCTGTTTGATCCTGCTTATATGGATACGTTTACAAAACAGTGGGTGATGTTCAAGGTAAAACATTGACGTCAAGAAGGAAAAAGTGAAATGAGCAGAAGGGAAACCCGAACCTACAGCATCCACAAGAAAAAGCAAAAGTAAACGAATCAGCCCACGGGGTTGCTCTCACATGTAATCCTAGCCCACAGGGAACTAAGGCAGAAGGCTTGCCCCGGGCTCAGGGCCAGCCTGGGCTACATACTGAATTTCAGGACTGCAGTGTGAGACTTGTCTCAAAAACAAGTAAAAAATAAGTCAGGCACGCTGGTTCATTCCTTTAATCTTAGCACTCTGGAGGCAGAGGCGGGCAGGTATCTGTGCAATGGAGGTAGCCTGAGCTACATAGCAAGTTCCAGGAGAGCCGGGACTAAATAAAGTTAAATTCAAATTTTGTCATGAGAACGCTTTAAAACTGCTAGAGTTGTAAATTAAACAGAACCTGAACCATCTTCTTCTTTTTTTTTTTTTTTCTCTCCCTTTCTTCTTTTTTTTTTTCAGAGATGGGGACTGAACCCAGGGCCTTGCACTTGCTAGGCAAGCACTCTACCACTAAGCTAAATCCCCAACCCCTGCACCATCTTCTTATAAGACAAAGTTCAATAAAGTGCTTTTAGAGACCGCACCTGTGCACTCAAATAGACCAGCTGCCCTAAACGGAAGAAAATGAATGTTGACAAATTCAAAAGAGAATTTCTGAGCTTTCAGTTGCCTAGAATTCCATCCATACCTCCAAACGCCAAGACTATAAGGCCCTATTATAGCTTCTCTGTTCCTTTCCTCCCCACCCCTCCCACCTATCCCTCCCTCTCTTCCTTCCCCCTCCTCCCTCCTTCCCTCCCTCACTCCCTTCTTCCTTTCTTTCTCTTTTTCTTTCCTTCCTTAGTAGTTAGCTGTGATGTTTCTTTGGAGCTCACCTGGCACAGGATTAGAGTCCTAAGCCAAAATTAGCAGAAGCACCCTTCAAGGAAGAGAAGGGTCATGGGGAGGAGAGAAGAGAACAAGTCAGCCTGACAGTGTTTGCTCTGGGCTCTAAAGGAACGAAACACACCCGTACACCACTAGTGCCAAGCTAGCCCTAGCAACCTGGGGTGCCAACCTGGACTTGCCCAGGGTCTGAGCCCCCACTGAAGCAGGAAAATTAAGGGCACATGTGAAAGGGAAAGGCGACCCTCAATCCAAGGTGATCAGATTAGCGTCTCACCAGCTAGGAATAAAGCATTTTAACACAACTAACGAAGTCTTCGCAAAGAATGCTTATATGCAGAAATACTATGAGAATATTAAAATAGCAAAGAGCCTTCCCTATGGACAGAGCGTATGTGACCTTCAGGTTTAGCCTTCTTCCCTTGCCAGCTAGGAACCTGTAACTTCCTGGGAACCTCGAAAACAAGATGAGAGAAAACTTGTTTACAGTCAACAGGTCCCACCCTCCTCGTGACCTAGTACATTGGAGATTCCTTAACCCCTTTGCCCTCTGCTCTTTATTACCCTGTAATCTTATCCTGCACGCTGCAGAGATCACACAATAGACTCATTTAGTAAATGGAAAAACAAGGCAAGAAGGTTCAAAGCCTTTTGAATGAGGTGACCTCAGAAACCACCAATAACACACATGATAGAGTCCTGGGTGTGCATCGTCCTTCTCCTGAGGTTTGGTCTGTCTGTCTGTCTGTCTGTTTGTCTGTTTGTCTGTTTGTCTCTCTGTCTCTCTCTGTCTCTCTGTCTCTCTGTCTCTCTCTCTCTCTCTCTCTCTCTCTCGCGCGCACACACACACACACACACACACACACACACACACCACCTCCCTGTTGAAATCTGTGTGACCTTTTGTTTGGTTTCTGACCTGGGACAAGGAACTGGGGTGCATATTTCACATACCAAAACAGACCAGGTTCCTCCAGCATCCCTCAGTCCCTATCTGGCATACCCTGCCCCCAACCCTGAACACGCATCCACATTTTGCTTTCTCTCTCTCCCCCTCCCCCTCTCGGCCCGGGCCCCACACTGGCCCCTTTCTTTCTCTCTCCCTCTCCTCCCCACCTCCCCTTTTCCCATGACCTAGGGCCCTTAACCCCTGAACTCGCCCACCTGAGAGCAGCTTCCTAAAAAAACCTGCCTTTAAATATATAATAATCTGGCTCAAATTGGCTCATTTCGCCAACAGCGAAGAAATTATCTATGACCTTTGTGTGAGAGTGTATGTGTTAAAATCACATGTGTGCTGGGATTCAGACTCAGGACAAATGGCGGAGGTGCATATTTTACATACCAATGTGGACTGGCCCGTATCCCTCCTCCCCATCAGCTATAGGATAAGGCTGGCACACCCCGCCCTCTATATTGAACTTTCCAGGGCTGGGCTCCTCCCACCTCCCCAGAAGCTCTTCCCTATATACTCCAGACATTTTTGGTCTCTCCTCTCTTTCCCCTCTACATTTTCTCTCTCCATGTGTACACAAGCTGTTTCTCTCTTTCTCCTACCCTCTGTCTCCTTCCCCACGGCGACTTCCTTGGTCTCCTTCCTTGGGACCAGTGAGCCGTCCGGACTGAGACTTCCCAGTAAACCTACCTTTATATAATTTGGCTTGAATTGGCTCATTTCACCGGTGAATACTTACATTGTGTGTGCCTGTGCTTGTGCGCACGCGTGGAGGTTAGAGGATTTCAAATGTCTTCTTTTTTTTTTTTTTTTTTTTTTTTTGGTTCTTTTTTTCGGAGCTGGGGACCGAACCCAGGGCTTTGCGCTTCCTAGGCAAGCGCTCTACCACTGAGCTAAATCCCCAACCCTCAAATGTCTTCTATTTCTACATTTATAAAAATTTTACTTTAGATTTAATTTTTTATTTGATGTGTATAAGCCTCTATATGCGCGCGCACATGCAGTACCGGAGGAGGTCAGAAGAGGGCGTCATATCCTCGGGAACTGGAGTTACACATGGTTGTGTAACTGAGCCTCATGGGAACGAAGTCTGTTGAGAACACCAACAAATGCTTTTACCGTTGAGCCATTTCTCCTGTCCTTCCACCTTATTTTTTTTGAGGCAATGTCTCTCACTAAATCTAGAGCTTGACATTTTTAAGCTCGTTGGCCAGTGAGTTCCTTAGGATCTTTCTAACTTTGCCCAGCAGCTCACGAGTAGAGACGCATGCAGCCATAGCCTTCTTTTATGTGGATGCTGGGGATTCGAACTCGGGTCTTTCCTTTTCAGCAAGTGCGCTTACGGAGTCATCTCCCCTCCAAACTTCTCAGAAAACTCCGGCTCTGCTCCACGCTTGCTCTGCTGAAGTTCTTTTCCTGAGGAAAAGTCGACTATCCCAGATTCACCTCAGCAAAGAGCTGCAGAAGGACTTCCCCCCCCCCCCCCCCCGGGGCTGGGGACCGAACCCAGGACCTTGCGCTTCCTCAGAAGGACTTTTATGATCTTTTTGTAGGCATGGCATGGGCCTGAACCTCTAGCTCTCCCTACCACCACCAAGGACACACACTGAGGGAAGAGATCCCGGCTTCAGCCCCAGGTGGGAGGTAAGCACCCCAGGAGGCTCAGGAAAGCGTCCCAGAGTGATCTGAGGCTCTGCCCAGTCTTCAGAAGCAGTCAGCCGAGGCTGGTAGTCCTAAGTCTGGAGATCTCCCCTGGGGTTTCCACTGAGGCTCAGAAGTAGGAGAAAGGCAAGGAGTGGGGAAAATGTACATTTTCTGTGTACATTTTAGGAAGCAGGGCTTCCTTGTCCGGTCCCCTCCTCCTCCTGCAGCTCCTTCCCCTTCCCCCTCCCCCTCATTTTGAGACAGTGTTTGTAGCCCGGACTGGCCTGGCTGATCTCTTAAGAACTCCACCTACCGGTATTGGGGATTTAGCTCAGTGGTAGAGCGCTTGCCTAGCAAGCTCAAGGCTCTGGGTTCGGTCCCCAGGGGTCCCCAGCTCCGGAAAAAAAAAAAAAAGAAAAGAAAAGAAAAAAAGAGAGAACTCCACCTACCTCTGCCTCCCAGGTTTTTGTTTCTCAGTTTTGTTTGTCTGTTTTGGTGTTTGTTTGTTTCTGCTTTGTTATTGAGACAGGATTTCCTGTGTAGCCCGGGCTGGCCTTGAACACAGAGATTTGCCTGGCTCTGCCTCCTGAGTGGTAGGATGAAAGGCGTACACCACCATCACCACCCAGCTTTCTGGTATTCTTTTTTTTTTTTTTTTCTTTTCTTTTTTTCAGAGCTGGGGACCGAACCCAGGGCCTTGCGCTTACTAGGAAAGCGCTCTTCCACTGAGCCAAATCCCCAACCCTCCGGTATTCTTTATGGTAACCTCTGTCTCTGGTTTGGATGTCAGAATGGTTCTGAGTCTGACCTGAGTGAAGACATCTCTCTTTCCTATTTCCTAGAAGAGACTGTGTGAAGCTCGTGTTGATTTCTTGGCCTGTTTCATATAATTCTCGAATTAAACTATCTGAGCATGAGGAAACTGCTAGTTTCTGTTGCTGTTTTGTTTCTCAGGAGGATGGGATGTAAGATTTTTAAAACCGTTTACATGAGAATGCCTGAGAGTTTTCATATTCTCTGTCTCTAATATCCGTGGCTCAGACGATGCTACACTTACAGTTCCCAAGTCCCAGCAACACATCATTACCAACTCAAGCCTGAACGTCATTTGGATTTCCCCCACTTTCTTTTTTTCCGGGTCCTACCTGGGATACCACATCACAGTCACTGTGAATCTGGAGGTTCTTGGCTCTGAATGTTCCTCAGACTTTGTTTTTAGGGAGTAATGGTCAGAAATTTTATAGGCTTTCTCCTCTGGAATTTGTCTGATCTTTTTCTCATGATAAGGATCGAGCTATGGGTTTAGAGGGGAGCGACCACAGATGCTATCTATCACCACGATTGGTTGCCTTCTTTATTAGTTCCATGTTTCTTTGTGGTCTACTTTCAACTCAGCTCGTTTCTTGAAGTGGGAACTGCAGTTACGGGCGTGCCACACTAATAATTTCTTTGTCTTGCCATTTTTTATTACATTATTTAGTCCGTCCGTGCATGCTGTCCTCACGTGTGGAGGTCAGAGGGCAGCTTGGGGGAGCTGGTTCTAGCCTCCCTCCATGTGGACCTTGGGATTGAACTCAGGTCCTCGGGCTTGGTAGCAGGTGCCTTCCCCTCTGAGCCCCCTGACCAGCTAGCTGGCCCTGCTCATTTCTGACTTGTGCACTTAGAGGTATACATTTGTCTCTCAGCACGGCATGGGCAGCATCTCGCTTATTGTGACATGTTATTTCCCCCTCTCATTCAGTCCTAAGTGCTTTCTTAGTTTCTTTGAGTTTTCCTTTTTAGAGACAGGGTCCAACCAGGACTGTAGAATATAAACCTGCCTCAATAAACGAGAGGGGAGGATTTGGGAATGAGATTGCTCAGCCTCCTGCCCGGGTTGCATGTGGCAGCCATGCCTCCCTGGTCTCTTGTGGACTCCTCCTCTCAGTTTATTTAAGCTGAGGCAAATTCTTCCATACGTCACGTTTGTTCGCGGCGTTTTATTCCGGCAACAAAGAGTAGCTGACCCAGTGGCTTCGTTCTCAGTCTTGCCTCACTGTCCCTCAGCAATGGTTCCTGGCCACGCATGCGTCTTCTTTTCCGTCCACATTCATACCACTCTTACGGAGGCATCTGCCCTGAGATCGTTGCCTGGTTACCATGGCTTCCTGCACTTGTGCCTCTGAAGAGTCGGGGTCGTCAATGACAACAGGGGGACGTGCTGGAGAGCAAGCCCCTCCAGGTCCCCCAAACTTCTCTCTTCACAGAGCACATTCCATTAGCGCGGCTGTGCACTGACTGCTGTGGTAGACAAAGTAGTGTTCTATACCTCAGTCTGCCCTGAAACTTGTGATGCCCCTGTGACATTCAGCTCACAGCCTCTGAGGCGTCCCCTCATTCTGTCACCACTCTGCCCTGGAAAGGCCACAGATACACGCGGCACTAGCAACCTGTAGCATGGGACGTAATGTGTCACCCGCCCGTTCGCTAGATAAGCAGATTTTGGCAAGGTATAGCAAGTTCATCGAACATCTAACCCAAGACAAAGGGAATCTTCCTGGTCAATGCAGCTAGCATTTTCTTCTGGACTCCAGCCACTGGCAAAGCTGTCCTGTCATTGAGCTAACAGCCCTGCTGAAGCAGTTTCTCGCTAAGCAAAGAAACGAGAGTGTAATGGACCTCCAGAGCCGTCTGGATTCTCTCTCCTTCTATCTGAGGTATTTCATAAGGTCTCCCTCCCCCATCCCCACCCTGCCCCTGGCTATCTAGCTGCCATTTTCCCAGAGATGGAAGTCCTCCAGTGGATACTATGAGGTCAACAGAATGCTTGCAATTAGACTGTGCATAGAATGAGACAGACCAAGCCAAGAGTCTTCCTGACCATGGCACCTTGTTCCTGTTATGTTTGCTGAAAAGATTTCAGCAGTATTTATGAATTAATTCCTACACACACACATGTCCCCAGCCAAACATCAAAGGCCTCTGCACCCCTGCCCCTATTCGGTACTTGACCCTATTTTACAGACTTTCACCCTGCTAAATTCATAAACACCCATTTAAGGCACAGAGAATTTACTGCCTTCCCCCTTCCCCACAAGTGCCCCAGTCAGAAGCATCCTCCAAGACAGGAGTTTTTTGCCAAGCATTGCTGAATGAATAGTCCTGTCCTTCATGAACAGTGTGATTCTCAAGAAGGAATAGTTTCCTTTGAGACAGGTTCTTCCTATGGATCCCAGTCTGGTTTAGAACTTTCGAGTCAAAATAAACATGTCCTCTTGCTGAGTGGACGATCTCAGGTATCTGTTACAGTACTGCAAAACTGACCAACAGAGTGCTCTCTAACATGCTATCAGCCTACTGCAGTGACACTGCTTGGAATCCCAGCATCCAAGAAGCCGAGAAAGCAAAACAAGGGCAACAAAGACACATTCTTCCGTCTCTTTCCAGGACTCCCTACTCTTCCCAAACCACCCTCACCATGGTTAGTAAACTGCTTGTACCCCAGTTTTTGTCTTTGGAATTGCAAATGAATGCATGATAATGGTCGTGGCAATAATTTACAAGCAATTTCATTTATCTTAATTCAGGGTCTTGCTATGTAGCTCAGGCTATTCTCCAACCCTGAAATCTTCCTGCCTCATTCTGAGTGCTAAGACTGTAGGTGTCTTAGTCAGGGTTTACTGCTGTGAACAGACACCATGACCAAGGCAACTCTTATAAAGGACAGCATTTAATTGGGGCTGACTTACAGGTTCAGAGGTTCAGTCCATTATCATCAAGGCGGGAACATGGCAGCATCCAGGCAGGCATGGTGCAGGAGGAACTGAGAGTTCTACATCTTCATCTGAAGGCTGCTAGCAGGAGACTTTCTTCTAGGCAGTCTGGATGGCAGTCTTAAAGCACACACCCACCGTGACACACCTATTCCAACAGGGCCACACATTCTAATAGTGCCAAACCCTGGGCTGAGCACGTACAAACCATCACAGTAGGCATGCACCACAACCACCACCAAAAGAAATCTTGTAAAGGGATCAAACACAGGGCCTCATGGGAAACAAGTACTCTCCCACTGAGCTAATAGTCCTCAAAAGCCACCTTTGTTTCCCCCCTCAGACTGACTTCATTTTATGCATATGAGTTTTTATATGCATGTACACATGTACATATGCCTGGTTCCCGAAAGGATCAGATCCTCCTGGAAATGAGGGTGCCAGGAACTGAACCCAGGTCCTATGCTAAGCAACAACTACTTTAATACCGAGCCATTTCTCCAACTCCAAAATGTCCCCTATTTCAAATTACACTCCTATGTATTTTGCATACGTAGACACAATTTCGTCAAGACTAACACATTTCTATCCCCCCAATCTCAAAATGCACTTCAAAATGGCCTTGAGGTCCATTGGTATCCCGTCCTCTGTCACAGAAGATCCTCGACTTCCTGTGGTGATACTTGCCACTGTCTGACTAAAGTAGCACAAAGGCATGCCTGTTTGCAGAGATTAGACTTTGGGGTGTGGTATGCTACTAGGGATGGAATTCATACCAAGAAAAGTAGTTGTAGTGGACATGGTGGTGCACACCTTTGACCCCAGCACAGGGATGGGGGTTGGGAGTTGCGGAGGGGTGCAGAGGTAGTGGAATTTCAAGTTCGAAGCCTGCCTAGTATATATAACGAGTTCCTGGCCAGCCAAGAATTCATAGTGAGACCATATCAAACAAAAGAAAAAAACAAATCCAAAACAAACAAACAAAACAAATAAATAAACAAATGTGGTTGGGCGGCTACTTTTAATCGAAGCACTCAGGAGGCAGTGGCAGGTGGAGCTCTGTGAGTTCAAGGCCTGGTTAGTCTACAGAGCTAGTTCGAGGACAGCCAAGGCCACAAAGGGAAACCCTATCTGGAAAACCAATAAGATAGATAGATAGATAGATAGATAGATAGATAGATAGACAGACAGACAGACAGACTGATGATGGATGGATGGGTGGATAGGTGGATGGATAGATAGACGGATAGATGGATGGATGGACGGACAGACTGACAGATGGATGGATGGGTGGATGGATAGATGGATAGATGGATAGATAGATAGATGTAGGTGAGCAAGCCATGAACAATAAGTCAGTAACATTGCTCTTCCATGGTTTCTGCCTCAGCTCCTGCCTCCTGATTTCCTTGGGTACTGGTCCTGACATCCCTCAATGATGAACGGTAACATGGAGGTTTAAGTCATATAAACCCTTTCCTACCCAAGTGTTTTATCACAGAAACAGAAAATAGCTAACACTCACTCATAAGCTGAACAACATTAGGTTGCCTGCTTTGGAGGCTCCATACAAAGTCATAACAAGCACTCTTCTCTAGGTCTTTGTGTGCCTACCCAACCTTTCTCTGTGTGTGGGTGAACAAGCATGCAGAGGCCAGAAGAGAACCTACGGTGTTTTCTCTCAGGCCCCGCCCCACCTACCTTGGTTTTTTTCTTATTGTTATTGTTGTTGTTGGTTTGGTTTTTTTTTTTAATATTTTATTTATTTATTATATGAGTGCACTGTAGCTGTCTTCAGACACACCAGAAGAGGGCATCAGATCTCATCACAGATGGTTGTGAGCCACCATGTGGTTGTGGGATTTGAACTCAGGACCTCGGGAAGAGCGGTCGGTGCTCTTAACCACTGAGCCATGTCTCCAGCCCCGGTTTGTTTTTTAATATGGAACAACTCATGGATTTGGGGTCATCCTCATTTGGGAGCAATGCTAATCTTCTCTGTATTGTCAATTTTAGATATCTGCTGCCAAATCGAGCATCCACCTTGTTTTGGGTTGTTGGTCTGTTTGTTTGTTTGGATGAGATGGGGGGTTTCTCTGTGTAACTGTCCATGGCTGTTTTTGGAACTTGCTCTATAAACCAGGTTGGCTTCAAACGCATAGAGATCTGCCTGCCTCTGCCTCTCTGCCTCTCCTCTGCCTCTCTGCCTCTCTGCCTCTCTGCCTCTCTGCCTCTCTGCCTCTCTGCCTCTCCTCTGCCTCTCTGCCTCTCTGCCTCTCTGCCTCTCCTCTGCCTCTCTGCCTCTCTGCCTCTCCTCTGCCTCTCTGCCTCTCCTCTGCCTCTCTGCCTCTCTGCCTCTCTGCCTCTCTGCCTCTCTGCCTCTCTGCCTCTCTGCCTCTCTGCCTCTCTGCCTCTCCTCTGCCTCTCTGCCTCTCTGCCTCTCTGCCTCTCTGCCTCTCTGCCTCTCTGCCTCTCTGCCTCTCTGCCTCTCTGCCTCTCTCTCTGCCTCTCTGCCTCTCTGCCTCTCTGCCTCTCTGCCTCTCTGCCTCTCTGCCTCTCTGCCTCTCTGCCTCTGCCTCTGCTTCATGCGTGCTGGGATTAAAGGTGAGTGCCACCACTGCC
This sequence comes from Rattus norvegicus, assembly GCF_021556685.1. Lineage (NCBI taxonomy): Eukaryota > Metazoa > Chordata > Mammalia > Rodentia > Muridae > Rattus > Rattus norvegicus. Next base: position 66,323,129 of record NC_141549.1, read on the forward strand.
CAGTTTTTTGTTTGTTTGTTTGTTTTTACCTTGTTTTTTGACACAAGATCTCTCACTGACCTGCAGCTTACAAAAGAGGCTGGCCAGTGAGCCATAAGGATCCACCTGCCCCTGCCTCCTTGGCTCTAGAATTTCAAGTTCTAGCACCATACCTGGCTTATAGTATGATAAGGATGATGACTACTACTATATTTTATTATTACATTTATTTTATCTTATGTGTTTACATGTGTGACTTTGGCTTCTTCAGGGATCAGAGAGAGATAGCTAAGTCACAGGGTTGTTTGCAGATGTCATGCTGCTTTCAAGATGGGGTAATCACAAAAGAGCAGGTACTTCAAAACCCAAGCTCTTCAACAGAGGTCATTTGCTGAGGCTAGGTTGAGATGCCCCATAGCCTCAAGACCCAGATAAAGTTGGGCTCAACATCCCCCCACTCCACCCGACCCTGCTTTCCACAGGACCAGAATGTAACTGACTCATGTCTAATATCTTGTTAGCTTCATCTGTCACATCCTCTGTATGCCTTCTTACCCCCAATCCCACATTCCACAAATTGAGGGGGGCAAGAACTTTGGAAAGCCTGACTTCCTTCCAGAGGGATTTGATTCCTAATACCCTCTTCTCTCCTTTCCCACCCTGCTACTTGTGACTAGCAAAGGAGCGGGATGAGCTTGATTCTTCCTTCCCACAAATAGGAAGTTATTGTATCAATGCCTCAAGGAGTATCCCAGTACTGCAACAATTTGAGCATTTGAATTGACAATGATAATGAATTCCAATCCATTGAATAAAACATGAATTCACAGTGATATGAATAAGAGGGTGAAGGGGCTGAAGAGATAGTTCAGTGGTTAAGGGTATGAACTATTCTTGCAGAGGTCCCAAGTTCAATTCACATCACCCACACTGGGCAGCTCACAATGGCTTGTAGATCCCAGCCCCGGGAAATCTGACCCCTCTGGCCTCCTCAGACTCTCATGAGCATATACCCAGACAGAGACACGTGCATAAATAAAAATAATCAAATCTTTAAAGTAAATAAATGATAAGGAAAGTGAGTAGATGTATGACGAGAAAGGGAATTCTTTTCGTTGTTGTTGTTTCTTCTTGTGGTATGGAGAACATAACACAGGAGTCTACCACTGACTGGCATCCTCTGTTGAGTGCTAACTGTGGAGCATAACCAGATTGGTGGCATTAGAACCAGAAAACCACTACATGTCGATTGTGGTAGTAATAATCCAGGCATGAAACATGCTCAAACTGGGAAGCAAGAATTGGAAGGGAGGGCTGGAGAGATGGCTCAGCGGTTAAGAGCACCGACTGCTCTTCCAGAGGTCATGAGTTCAATTCCCAGCAACCACATGGTGGCTCACAACCATCTGTAAAGAAATCCGATGCCCTCTTCTGGTGTACCTGAAGACAGCTACAGTGTACTTATATATAAAAAATGAATAAATCTTAAAAAAAAAAAAGAATTGGAAGGGAAATAATATTTGAATGGCCTCAAAGGTTCTCCTACAAAGCAGTTTTTAATTCCCAGAGGAAAAACAATGTTGCTTTGGCAGCAAACAGTATTAAGCATCACAGAATCATGGCAAACTGACAGTGTAGGCTGTCTGTGGGGGATGCACTAAAAAAGTTGCCACTTTGGTGACAATCCTACCAAAGAATGCACAGTCTCATTTCAGTCATGAAGAGAGAAATATCAGAGAAGCCCAGCTGAAGGATGGTGTAGGACGTCACTGTGAAGCTATTCTGGATTGGAGAGAAACAAAGAAACAGAGCAACCCAGCACATGCCTGGCCCTGGTCCAGCTCAAGGCCATGACTGAGACCATTGCCGAACATCATGGTGTCTGTCAGAAGCACTCATGAGAGTCTCCTGTACTGCTCTGGCGATTTTTTTTTTTAACCTAGTAACTTTCGAATTGTTTCCAGTGAAAAGTAAAAAGAAACAAATCACAAGCAGAAGAAAGTCAAAGGGGAGCATCAGAGAACAGTGTGCAAGTTGCAGCCAATGTGGGAAGTGTCTTAGTTAGGGTTTTACTGTTGTAAACAGACACCATGACCAAAGCAACTCTTTTTTTTTTTTTTTTTTGGTTCTTTTTTTCGGAGCTGGGGACCGAACCCAGGGCCTTGCGCTTCCTAGGTAAGCGCTCTACCACTGAGCTAAATCCCCAGCCCCCCAAAGCAACTCTTATAAAGGACAGCATTTAATTGGGCCTGGCTTACAGGTTCAGAGGTTCAGTCCATTATCATCAAAGCAGGAGCATGGCAGCATCCAGGCAGGCATGGTGCAGGAGGAGCTGAGAGTTCTACATCTTCATCTGAAGGCCTTTAGGAGAAGACTGGCTCCCATGTGTTTAGGATGAAGGTCTCAAAGCCCACACCCACAATGACACACCTACTCCAACAAGGCCACACCTCCAAATAGGTTCACTCCCAGGGCCAAGAATATTTAAAGTCACCACAAGGAGACAGGACAGAACACTTCATGGCGAACTAGTTAAAGAAAACCCTTTAAGCTAAAGGAAAAACAAACAAACAAACAAAAACACACAAGCTGGTTATGTAACACCATTATCTTCTGTTCAAGCCATGACTGGAAATAACATTCTCCTTAAATAGCCAGGTGTGCTGGTGCCTCCACCTATGGTGCCAGCATTTGGGAGGCTGAGGCAGGGGGACTACTGTGAGTTCAAGGCTGGCCCAGGCTATTTAATAAGAATATCTCAAACAATAAAACAACAACAATAAATCATGATAGGGGCCAGAGAGATGCTTTGGTGGTTAAGAACACTTGGTGCTGGGAACCTTTGGAGCCTATAATTCTCTGCTCCAACGCATCCAACACCGGATTCTGGCCTCTGCAGTTACCTGCCACACCTTATCACTGTTATCTTAAGCATCTTCATCACCAGCGCCATTGTCTTAAAAACACAATTTTCATTAATTATCCAAAGTATAACAGAAATAGACCAATTGAGAGACAGACCTAATAAAGTCCACATCACTACGGTTATTTGTACGAAAACAAAGATATAGTGAAAATCAAGAGTTTTGCCAGGCAGTGGTGGTGCACAACTTAATCCCAGCACTCAGGAGGCAGAGGCAGGCAGATCTCTGAGTTCGAGACCAGCCTGGTCCACAGAGTGAGTTCCAGGACAGCCAGGATTACACAGAAAAACCCTGTCTCAAAAACAACAACAACAACAACAACAAAAAAAAGAGTTTAAAGTGACTACACTCACACACAGTTCAAAATCCAATACAAAAACTAGTGCCAAAGGCCTGGGCCCTGGGGATATTCTCAAAATGGGTTTTAGCTCCTAAATTTATCCACCTAACCTTTTCGAATAAAAGGCATTCCTTTCGGTAGGATGTCTGTTCTCCGCCATTAAGAAAGCACACTGTGCCCTTGGCTGAGCAGCTCTCCAGAGAAGCAGGCTCTATTTTAGCACCACATGGTACTCCGTAGAGACATAGCTTACGGGAAATCTATTTCACATGGCTGGCCATGTGCAAACACATCAATCAAGGTTTATGAACTGGCAACTTACAGGCACACTGGAGTTTGTACTTTTGTTAAAATGAGTATGTGTTGGGCTGGTGAGATGACTCAGTGGTCAAGAGCACTGACTATTCTTCCAGAGGTCCTGAGTTCAATTCCCAGCAACCACATGGTGGTTCACAACCATCTGTAATGGGATTTGACGCTCTCTTCTGGTGTGCATGAACATATCATACTCATACACATAAAATATATGTAAATATGTACTCATAAAATAAATCTTTTAAAAAAAGAGAACTGGGGCTGGAGAGATGGCTTAGTTGTAAAATGTACTGGCTGCTCTTCCGGAGGTCCTGAGTTCAATTCCCAGCACCCACGTGGTGGCTCACAACCACCAAGATGCCCTCTTCTGGTGTGTCTGAAGACAGCTACAGTGTGCTCATATAAATAAAATAAATCTTTGAGAGAGAGAGAGAGAGAGAGAGAGAGAGAACTGTGTGTAAGCATGAAAACAAGAGATAACACCCACTTCTAAATTCTGTGTAATTTCATGTCACTAGAGCCACTTGAAGGTACCCCACAAAACCCTCTACCTTGTCTCCTTAGCTCAACCTCATATTAAACTCACGTCTAAAACATGTGTGTTCATGTCTCTCTGTGTGTACGTGTTTGTGTTCACACACCCATGTGTACACACGCATGCTTGCAGAAGCCAGAGGATAATGCACTATGTCGATTTAGAGGAGTCATCCACGTTTTTGGGGTGGGGAGATCTTTCACTGGTAACTTAGTTAGGGTTCCATGGCTGTGAAGAGACACCATGACCACAGCAACTCTTATTATAAAGGACAGCATTTCATTGGGGCTGGCTTACAGTTTTAGAGATTTAGTCCATTACGGTCGTGTTGAGAAGCATGGCGGCATGCAGACCGTCATGGTTGCTGGAGAAGCAGTGGAGAGTTCTGTATCTTAGCCAACAGGCCGCAGAGTGGGGTTGGGGATTTAGCTCAGTGGTAGAGCGCTTGCCTAGGAAGCACAAGGCCCTGGGTTTGATCCCCAGCTCTGAAAAAAAAAAAAAAAAACAGGCCGCAGAGACTGCGCCACACTAGGTGGGCATAGCTTGAACATGGGAGAGCTCAAAGCTCACTCCCACAATGGCACCCTTCCTCCAGCCAGGCCACACCCACTACACAAAGGCCACACCTCCTAATAGTGCCACTCCCTATGGGCCAAACATTCAAGCATATGAGTCTATACCTATTAAAGCCACCACAACTTGGCTTAGAGCTTGTGACAAATGTGTGACAAAAAAAAATCCTCAGGGATCTTCCTGTTTCTATTTCCCTAGCACAGGTACATACCACTGAAGTGGAAACTTAAGGGTTCTCTGGACAGTCAGTTGTGTTGGATGGTGTTTTGTGGGGCAAATGCATGAACGGGTGTGTCCCTGAAGCAGACACAGGTGGAAAGCTAAGGCAGACTCGTGAAGGGATGTTTCCCTGAAGCAGACACAGGTGAAAGGATGTTCTGTTAAAGCAAGCCCGTGAAAGGACACGCGATGAAGGATTCTTTGCTAACGACACACATATCTTGGTCTGCCTTCCATTGCATAGTTGGGCTGCCTTTGTCAGAACTCCACAGAGAGAAAGGCACCAAACTTCTGGTGGTGTGCTGCGGTTTCTGGCTGCTTTCCTGGACTCGGGCAGAGTGGCAGAGTGATGTCAGCTGAGACATATGTATGTTCTGAGGCAAGACCTGTGGAGGACTCGTGGTGTTTGGAAGGAGGATAAACAGGACTCAATGGGCTGTGAGAGGGGCTTGATTGTAGAGCTAGCTAGAGAGGCACAGCCAAGAACACCTGCTGGTCCCTGCTGGTTCAAATCCCTCCTGTTCACTTGTGCCAATTGAGCTGAGGCCTGGCTGTCTCTGCTAGGTCATGCCACTGCTGCTGACCCTGTGCTATCCCAACTCTTTGGAACTGGACTGCTGGTGTATTCACAGTGTTTGAGAATAGCTGGAGCTGCTACTGCTGACCTGAGAACTGAAATGCTGAATGCCTGACAACACAGATGGGACTGACTCCAAAGAATCATTTCTAAACAGGCCCACTTCCCCCACATCCTTTCTTTCCCACTACCTCTGGTGGGTGGTGGGAGGTTAAAGCATTTAAGAACCATCATTAAAAGTAGGTTTTGAAAAAAATCAAAATTACATACCATCATATCTATTTTGGGGGTGGGGGTTGTTTTGTCTCTGTAATTCTAGGGATTGAACTCTGGTCTTCATGTTTACATGGTAAGTTCTTTACCAACCGAGCCATCTCCCCAGACATCAAACCCTTAACTTTTATTAGAAGTATCAACAAGAACTTCAGCCTTTTGTTACCATCATTGTTACAAAAACGGATGCCTGGGCTCAGAGGTTAAGAGAATGTGCAGAGGACCCAGGATTGAGTTTGAGCGCGCGCGCGCGCACACACACACACACACACACACGTGATAGGCTTTTCTTAAAAAGTAGATGCATAAACCCCACCGTCTTTGCACTGCAGTGTTCTTAGTGCACACCAGCTGCCATGGTTGTATTTAAGGACTGTCCTTGAGATGCAGGGAGTCATTACCAGATTGCAGTCTAGGACCTGGGAGAAGAAGTCTAGTGTTAGTCTAACCAGATTAAAACCAAGGTCAGTGAAAGCAAGTTCTAGACAGCTGCAGAATATTTCTCAGGAAGAATTTTCTAGGATGCTTAACTGACATGCCACCAAACTGGAAAGACAAGTCAGTGGATTTGCATCCTATCTATATAAAGGATCAGCTAGTCTGCCTTGGGTGTTTTTCACGTGTTTTGGATATGGTGTTAGTGCATGTAAAGACAGTATCAGACAAAGCTGTGTCGCTGTTTGGTCTTTACATGTCAATAGACATTTCAGGAAAATTTAAATGTTTGCTTTTCTTTTTTTTTTACTTGTCCTCTCCTAAGAAAAGATGTTGAAGTAAAGGCATAGGCTGGAGACATATATATTTAAAACTTACTCAATCTACAAATATTTATTGATGACATGCTAGACATAGTCTAAGAGTGTGTGTTGTCTTCTTTTCTTCTTTTAAAGATTTATTTCGGGACTGGAGAGATGGCTCACCGGTTAAGAGCACCCGACTGCTCTTCCAGAGGTCCTGAGTTCAATTCCCAGCAACCACATGGTGGCTCACAACCATCTGTAATGGGATCTGATGCCCTCTTCTGGTGTGTCTGAAGACAGCTACAGGGTACTTTTTTTTTTTTTAAAGATTTATTTATTTATTATATGTGAATACACTGTAGCTGTCTTCAGACACACCAGAAGAGGGCATCGGATCCCATTACAGATGTTTGTGAGCCACCATGTGGTTGCTGGGAATTGAACTCAGGACCTCTGGAAGAGCAGTCAGTGTTCTTAACCACTGAGCCATCTCTCCAGCCCTGTGTGTCATTTTCTTATAGTAGAAATTGAGTAACTACATTTTGGGTTTTGAGACAAGGCCTCACTATGTTGTCCAGGCTAGCCCCCAACTCCTGGGCTCTTGCTCTTCTCCTGCTTCTGCCTCCAGAGTAGCTATGCCTCACTAAATTTAGTGTATTTTAGCCAACAGAGCCAACAGACCAATGGCACATTTAAGCACAGTTAATATCCAAAATTATCCAAAATATTGTTTTATATTTCTCTCTCTCTCTGTCTCTCTTCCTCTATCCTTCCCTCCCTCCCTCCCACTCCCTGTTATGAGAATACGCCCACAGAGGTCAAAGGGCAACTTTTTGGAGTTAGTTCCCCTTCTACCTTGCATGCAGGGTCTGGGGATCAAACTTGGGTCATCAGGCTTGGTGGCTGGCCCTTTTTATTTACTAAGCCAGCTCATCTGCCCCTTTTAGATTTTTCTTTCATTCTGAAGATCTATAAAAGCATCTTCTGAGCTATTCTAAAACATTCATCTTAATCAGTAATCTCAAAATCAACTCTGAGTCATCCATGTTTGGACGTGTAGAGAATGATATTCACATGATTGAATATCAAGACGGGAGAGTTAGCCGGCTGAAATGAACCATCACTCTGCCGCTACCGTACAGGGTCTCACTTCACAGTCCAGGCTGATCAGGACCCTGCTGCCCAGGTCTTTGAAGTGCTGGGGTTACAGCTGGGTACCACACCGCCTGTCTTAAAGTCTTGGTTGCACATGGAGGAGGGAGATGATGGAGAATGATGTGACAGGAACAATTAGATCTGTGGAGAGAAAGAACCCTCCAAGTCTTGGTTTTCTTTAAGCAGCTGGCCACTGGGAGTTTGACCAAGTTCCAGGGAGTATATATGGGCAACACAAACTGGGCTTCTCTTCCTCCGCTTCCTCCTCCTCCTCTTCTTCCTCTTCCTCCTCTCTTCTTCCCCTTCCTTCTCCTCTTCTTTTGTTTTAGAGGAGACCACAAGAATGAAGGCCACCTGGGATGACTTGGAAGTGAATGTGATCAGGGCACATTACATGAAATTTCCAAACAATCTATAAATTGTTATGTTAATGAAAATGCAAATAATACGAAGAATTGGCCAAATTAGAGAGAGAGAGAGAGAGAGAGAGAGAGAGAGAGAGAGAGAGAGAGAGAGAGACAGCTGCAGCAGCCGTCTTCCAGTAACTCACCAAAATGACGAACACAAAAGGGAAGATGAGAGGTACTTGGTCTATGTTCTCTAGGCCTTTTAGTGTCGCGCCCAACCTTGACCAGCAAGGAAGACAGACCAGAGGAGATCTTCTTTAAGCAGTTTATTCAGGAACCTTGTATGAGCTTCTTCTCTCCACCCCCCCCCCCCCCCCCGGAATGCCCTGCATCAGCTAAAATACCTGGCGCTGACCAACCTCAGTGTGCCACGTGGGTCAAGCAGATAGGCCGTCGCGCAGCGGAAACTAACTGGCCAGGCAGGCATAGCCAAATAAGGACTTGTTTACTACAAGGAGCACTTGCTGTCAGGAGGGCGGAGGGCAGAAGCCAGCGCCATCTTTGAGGCGCAGCACGTCGCAGCTCCCTACAGTTCCCCCTTTTTGTTTAATTAATCAAGCAGGCAAAGGCACCACTGAGCGTGGCGACCTCCCCTGTCTTAGGATCATCCCTTCATTAAACCCGTCTTAGGATACCTCGTCGCCCACGAGGTTCCATGCCTTAGGTAGAAGGGAAGTTGCCCGTCACTGGGTAAGGTCACTCACACATACTTAGGGGCGAGGTGCAGCTAGGTCTTTTGAATGACCGTAAGCCAGGCTTGAGGGGATTGTCCTGCTTCGATGGCTTCAAATGCCTGTACCACCATAGCCGCATGCCGCCTCTGAACATACCTCAATCTACAGAGACACCACAGGCTCACCAAGGAGATCAGGATCAGCAATCCCATGAGGGCTCCCATACCCGCCCACTCCTTCAGGTGATTCATAGCGGCAGCAATCCATGACGATAATCCTGTAGCCAGGTCAGCATCCACTCGCGTGGAATTCACAGTCACGATGGCAACTCGCAGTTGATCCATCAAGGAATCGAATTCTCCCGTCCAATTACCTAAAAGATAGCTAGATAATCGTTTAGAGAGATTGGCTGCACTGGTAAAATTTTCATATTGGATACTGGTCACGCACAAGGCTGCAAACTTCCATTGACAGCTCAATTGTGCAAGCTGCCACAGGGTGTCAATCTGTTCTTGTACCAGATCGATCCGTTGATTGACCACCATAAGACCGCCCTTTAATTGAGCGTTGATCCCTGCTTGCAAATCAAGAGCATGAGCCACACGAGATGACAAATTATTTAGGGTATGTGCTGTTTGCACGGAGTGACTCATGGCAATGGCCGCAGTTGTAGCTCCCGCGGCTGCAAGAGAAATGGCAGTAACAATGGCTACAGTGATGCCAAAATCTCTCTTTTGTCTAAACAAGGTCATGGCATGAGGGGCGTCTACGGGAACTGGAACCCATCTGGGCATGCGAGCAATCACAGCAATAACAAACCTTTTTGCATCCCAGCATTGTGTATAAAAACATGTCTCACTAGTACAATTTAAGACTTTATCATTCAACTTAGTAACATTACTAACTATGAAAATGAAGGGAGGATAGACACATACTGGAGTTGGCTTAAAAGTGACGTTATGGCTAGGTTTAGTTCCCTCCTCAAAGCAGCCTGCATTGGTATGATACCCAGTGGTGGTCCTCTCTTGTGCTTGATTATACCTCGGTGAAAATTCGCCCCATCCTTTAGAGGTACTCCACTTAAATTCTGCAACCCCATGGCCTCCTCCACCAATCATGGCCATGGGTTCCAAATTCATGCAACTGCCATTAATTCCACATAAAAGCCAATTGTCAAAGGGGTTAGAAGCATAAAGCTGAAGGGGGTTCTGATCAGAAAAATTGGAACCAGCAAAGGTACTATTATACCCAGTACTAATACCAGGTGAGAAAGTAAAATATTCTCCTTTACTAGCCCATACTACCGTATGGGACTGACACCCAGTCCAAGGCCACATTTTTCCCCGATTGACACCAAAGCAATATGGAGCCCATTTTGGCTGATGGGGTGGTGATGTTTCAGAGCTTTTAGCTGGCCACCATCCACTAAGCCAGGATGCATTAGCCGAAAGACAGGGCCCAGAAGTATCTTTAGGTAGATCGAACCAACCCGCTGTCTGATTATACAACGGAATGCAATCAGACGAAACACTAATATTACCTACCAGTAAAAAGCACAGGCTACCTTGTAATAAAACGCTTCTATTTTCATTAACACTAGCTATATCAGGATCTAATGGTAAATAGGGTGCATCAAGAGTTTTATTGGTGCCAAAAAGGCGAGGGAACAACTTAGCATCATGGCGTATCGGCATGGGTCTCGGGAACACCGATAGTATCCCCCATCGGGGCTCCATCTGGATCAGTACTTGGGTTATGCTGAGAAGCGTCAGCAGCAGCAGGGTCTTCATTCTTGTTACACCTCCTGGTCAATCTCTCAGGGACCCACAGTGGATCTTGTCAGTCCTGGGGAAAACACACAAACAGACCCTCTCGCCCATGCCAGCACAGGATCTGGCCCATGCCATAAGCCAGTGAGCACATCTTTCCACTTTACATAGCCTTTCAACGTGCCTGCCCGACATTGATGTCGGTCAGCGGCAGAAAGGCCATCATCATCCAAAATTAAAAAATTAAGAGTAAAAAGGGCTAAGGATATCTATTCCTTAGGAGTTCTGCCATGGCCTATTCCCCCCTTTTGTTTAATTATACATTCCTTCAAAGTACAATGTGTTCGCTCAACAATACCTTGACCTTGGGGATTATAAGGCAGGCCATGGCTCAACTGCATATCCATCTGTTTACAAAAGGATTTGAAATATTGGGCAGTGTATGCCAGGCCATTATCAGTTTTTAAGTGTTGAGGCTTTCCCCAGGCAGCCCAGGCTTCTAGGCAGTGCCCAATAACATTGCGTGCCTTTTCCCCACTCATAGGGGTAGCATGAATGACACCTGAACAAGTATCCACAGAAACATGAATGTATTTTAGAGTCCCAAATCCAGATATGTGTTACATCCATTTGCCAAATCTTTAGAGGCAGTAAGCCCCTGGGATTAACCCCCACACTAGGGGGAAGTTGGAAAGTGATACACTGTTGACATCCTAAAACTATCTGTCGAGCATCTGCTCGAGACAGATGAAACTTCTGCTGTAAGGTTTTGGTAGGCACATGAAATTGTTGATGAAATTGTTGGGCTTGATCCAATGATGAGCTTAAGAAGATAAACTCCATTCGGGTACATCTATCCACAAGATCATTTCCCTCACTGAGAGGACCAGGCAAACCTGTATGAGCTCTAATATGTTGGACAAAAATCTTGTGACCTCTTTCCCAGATCAATTCCTGAAGTTCCCTCAGTAGCTGGCATACCGTACTGCTGGTTTTAATAGGGCCAGCCACTTCTAGTATCTTGACTGCATTAACAACATATGATGAATCAGAGAGCAGATTAAAGGCAAAAGAACAAT